>NC_056741.1:1026994128-1027308752 GCF_019279795.1 Protopterus annectens | reverse complement strand
TAACTAGCCAGGATGTGTGTACAACATAGTGGAATATGGGAACACCTCAGCCGTGGGTGTGCCGGTCCAGGTTACATGACTGAAAGGTATGGTCTGTGTATAACCTGTCATTGCAGGTGTGCTCTGCGGAGCCTAGAGGCAGGTCCCAGTCACTGCAGAGATATTGAAGTGGTCCATTATAAGGAATGCCTTGCTTGCGTGTGTCAGAGATGAAGATGTCAAGCATTGCGTCACATGACCCCATGTTTTACTTGCCTGTTCCCGTTATGGTGGTGAATGTTATTGGAAACTGTGCAAGACAGGCAGTATAGAAGCAGCAAGAGCCTTACATGTTATCTGTACTCCCAGGGCTGACAGGTGCAGGTCATCTGTGCCAAAGCATTGTGTTTTGTTGACCATGTCAGTCAAAGCGGACAGATATCAGATGCCTGTGGAATGACAGCAGAAGCATAGGCAACTGTTGAAGTGACACAGTCAGTCGTTGTACAGTGGTATCAGGTCCGGATGAATGCATAATGCTCCCCAGGGCTTGGTCCATGCCTTCAGGGCTACAAGACCGGTGAGCTATTGCATGTCCCTGCACATGTAGTCTGTGAAGTTGTATCTCAGGGCAGTCACACTAACATGGAGAATGACAGTCAAATTGCACCTGGTGAGGTGTGGCATGGGTGCATAGGTTATGTTGCAGAACCAGTTACCCGACAGCAAGATGTAAGCGACTATCGCCTTGTGTAGCCTGCTGAGTGGAACATCAGTGTGACCGCCTACAGAGTCACCTATGAAAGGTGTGTTGTGTATGTTATAACACCCTATTGGCTGTATGTGATGGGCACACATGAGTCTGTGGGCTATAAGTTATTGTTGTTGTGTTTGGTGATGGGGGCTGCCTTTGGTGCCTACACAGAGTATGGAGAGGTACTGCACAAGTTGTACTCGTACGTGTGGCCCGTGGTGGTGGAGATCTTGTGAGACTATGTGATGAGTGGGGTGTGTTGCGAATGTTACACATCCCCACATGATTGTCAGGTGCAGTCAGGGTTGTTGACAGCATTACCCCCAGCAATGCTGCATATGTGCATCTCCCACAGGCTGTAGTGTCGTATGTTGGGAGGTGAGCATTGACTGTGTACATGAGACAATTACTCTATTGCCACATGTACGACATATTCATCATATAGACAGGCAATAGCACTGGTACGTGACAGTTGGACATGCCTGTATATACAACCATGTCTCACAAGATATGTGAGTTACGTGTGTACAACAGCTGTTGTACTGTAAGTAAGCTGGAAATGTAAGGACAGACAGTGTACTTGTGAGAAATGGTGTGGAATGGGTGCTATATTAATCAGTAGCTCATGAAGTGCTCACAAGTTCTGAACAAGTGCTGAGCATGAAAATACAATACGGATAGGGTGTTGGGTAATATCAACCCACAAGTGGTGACGACAGTCATAAATGGTGGCACCGCACTATAACCCTGCTGAGTATGGTCTGCAAGTCCATGAACCATTATCAATGTAGATGTTAGCAGTACAGATGTACATGACAGTACGGATGTTTGACTACATATACCTTCGTATGTCACAGGAGTGTTCTACCAGTGGCCTGCTGACAGAATCAACACTACAAAAGGTGCCAGAGTGACATGTGCATATCACACCAGTACCAGCTACAGTAAAACAGGGTTAATGTGTTGTACTCCACCCTCATTGTAGCCCATACCACACAGACAAATGTGAGGCATCTGTGTATGTAAGGATGTGAATGGCCATGACCTATGAGCAATAGCTGTCTCAGTGTTGTGAACAACATACAGAATGGGCTTTGTGTGTAAGGTGTGTGACATATGTGCACATTCTGATGGATGATATCAGCATTGTCACCGCTAGGTGAATATCCCTGTACCCATTAACTACCACCTAGGCTGCGGTCAACATTATGGACACTGTGTAAGGGATGGTGCTGTGCAATTCACCTCCCTGAGTTGGTGACGTCTCCAGGCCCCTTAGGTAGTCTTAAGAGGTACCCATGTCATGACAGGGTGCCATCCATGAGCATGGAGATCACTGGACAGGCATACACAGCACTCGGGTGACCAATATTGGATCACATATCACCTTTAAGGGGTATTGGCCATGCGTGGATGGGCGATACCAGCCTTCACAATCCTCGGCTCCACTATGCAGTATGCTGTCTATCTTGCATAAAGACATGTGCTACACTATGATGTTGGACATGCTACATGTCCATATCCTGATCTGAAAGACATACGTCATGGACAGCCACCGTCCTACTACTAGGATCGCCACATACTGGACAGATCCCTGTGCCATACATGTGACATACTCCCGCCATACCATGCAACCCTGTCCATCAAAGCTGCACATGTCATCTCTGTCATACATGGTGTGATGGCCGCATGGTAGATGTAGTATCAACTGTCTACATCAGTAATGTGGCACTGATGCACCTCGCGGTGGCAAAATGGCTGTCGGATACAGCTAGGAAACCTTGCCCGTACATGCTATAGGTGATAATCATCCCTGCTAATGACGTCCGACTAGCCATTGTCCCATGTCTATCACATGTGCAACACAGGCGATCCGTGGCAGGATGTTGAACAGCTGTACAGTGCCGTGTAGATGTATATGGCAAAACACATGCATGTAAAGGTTTCCATGCGTATGTGTGCATCGTCACTGCTCAAGTCCATTAAGGCAGTGTATGTGTTGATATGTGACATATACACAGCATCAAGGTCAACAGCATTACCGTGGACACATCCAGGCATGTGCTGATAGGTAAGAACACCAGTGCAGGCAAACAGACATGCCCACATCAAGACAGCATTCACATGGAGTATGAACAATGTAATGAGGTGACACACATATATGGTGATAATATCCAATGCATAACGGGTGTTACATGTGTGTGACACAAACATATCAGTCGTGTCAGTGTCATGATGATTTGCAAAGATAACTGTGCAGATGTACTAGATTTACTAGAAATGTATGTGCAGCAGTATCTCTGTACATCTCTGATACTGTGACCTGTCACCATCTTTATGTCTTACAGATAATGCCTCATACACACCTGCCAGCGTACAGCCGCCAGGAGGATGATGTCCTCATCCCATACCTCCATGAGAACTACGAGGTGTTGTTCAGCTATGTGCCACAGCATGCCCAGCAGCATGACGACCTGTGGCAGGATCTTCACAGGAGAGTGAATGATGTGGGTGGCCATAACCACACCTACCAGTAGGTGCACAGACACTGCACGGACTTGATATGACATGCAAAACAGCATGCCACTGCAATCGCCAGGGAACAAGGTGGAACAGGTGGTGGGCCACCAACCCAGCCCCCTCTCATACACACACTGAGGAGCTACTGGCCAGTCTGGGAACACCCTCAGAACAGCATCCACAAACACTAGCTGCCATCGTGGAGGTGGGTGTCTCCTAACCAATGAGCCTGGAGTTGCCTGGTAAGTCAGTACTGCACATATGGCTATTATATCCCATTTAGTTGCATGTGTCACTGTACATTATGTAATGTAACATCATATGCAAGGTATGTTGACACACATGCTGCATACTACAGTATGCTACCCTGTGTATGCACACATGTGCATACTATATGCTATTGTACAGGCGAATGTGTTAACATGCACAGTGCACCCTGTGGCTGTCATACAGTCATGGATAATGTTCAAACTGCTGTGTCACCCCTATACAGGTACCTCTGGTGTGCCGCACAGACATCAGTCCATTGCAGGTGAGACTGTCATCAGTATCAGGCATGTTAAAGCACAGATCTATTCACCATGTGGCCAGTTAACACTTGTAAACTTGATGTTCGGTCCAGTCACAATATACAGGTCGCATCACCCATCATTCACACTGGCCACCCATGTGCAATATATACAAACAAAATGATACACCGACATGAAACCACAGTATTTGTCATTGCTATATGTGTGAACAGCTGTGCATACAACGGTGGAGGTGTTGTACAATGTAGGCATATGTACTTTACACTGGAACAACACGTGTGGTACGCAAACAGTACCACACAGTGAGCTGTGATATGGGCAGCCCACAGGAGTCACCACTGTGTTATATGCCCCTGCAATGGGTGCACACATTGTGATGTGCCATCTGACATGTCCCAGACACGTAGTGTTCTGGCTGCAATATCGTCACACTATCCCATAACCCATACTCCACATACCAAACATACAACCCATTGTCTGCATAGCCCTGTGGATGGTGACATATCTGACATCTATGGGTGTATGTCATATGGGACAACACAGACATGTGAGATAGACGGCCATCACACACATTTGGCCAACACATGTGCACACACGGCCATGGGGGATGGCCAGAGACACGTAGCCACACAGTAGATGTGATGTGTATACACCCTGTTACACACTGTCCACACATGGTCCAATTATAGCCTTAGTTGACTGATTATACAGTTGATGTGATACACTGGACATCCTAAAAGCCTGTGCACAGCTAGCGGAGGTGTCACTGAAGTCTACCATATAAGATGTGTTGAACATCACGACTGTGTCATAGCATGACAGTAGTCACCTGTACAGCTTCCACAGACATTGACACTACATCAGGCCACAGATACTGTACGTTTCCCTTGCTGATGTAGGACATCACCGTTAGCTGTGCACCTTGTGTATGTGGTACATCAATGTCATGTGGGACATGGTGAATGGACAAGTCTGCTATGTGTGGGCATGGTTGCCAGGCAGCTAAGACTCTGTAGTAGTTGTGCAGGGGAGTCATCTGTAGGTCCTCCAGTGACCTGTCACATGACACATCATGGTTTGGTGTGTATACACCTCAGCATCGTGGGTCACAATCCACAGTTATGTCATGGGTATGCATGCAGTTATGGCTATGCAATGTGTACATATTATGCACTGTATAGCAATATAGACGCCTCATGATGCCATGCAATGGCACAGTGTCTGTACTTCACACTGTATAGCAAAGTAGACGGCTCACACTACCCTTCCATGCTCATGCACATTTGCTAAACATGCATTCTATCTGTAGGGCATACAGACAACACCACAATGTGATGCCCATTACGAAGCTGTACATGTGTCAGGACACCATTGTGTCAGACATGTATGCATGTTAATGCACACGTCAGCAGATTACATGTCAAGATCACGTCAGCCATGTGCACTGTTATCCTGTTTTGGTCCACATGGTGTATCACGGGGATGCATGCATACTACCATGATTGTGTGAACTGCATGGCTACTGATATGACACCTGCTTGCTGTAGTGTGCACCCCAGGGAGGTATGCTAACTAACACTAATAATGTCTGAGCTGCATGCCGTCTGCTGTATCACAGGCATGCTGCATGCCGTCTGTCAAATCACATGCATGGTGTGTGTGTGTGTGTGTGTGTGTGTGTGTGTGTGTGTGTGTGTGTGTGTGTGTGTGTCTCTATTGTAATTTAGAGTCTTTCTTTGCATTCACAGGTGATGTAGGTGCATTACCCACCTGCAGTCCATCTGATGTTAGTGTCCCCACAGATACTATCAGTGATGAACATATGCATGAGGTACAGGCGGGGTTATCAGGGGCAGAATCTGTGCCAATGGTTGCCATCCCAGCTATGTCCCCCTCTTCCCCATACACAGTTCTGCTGCCAACACATACCGCATCACCAGTGGCCATAGAGGAAGGACAGTCAGCGTCTGTTAGCGTGGAACAGGAACATGTGGTGGCTAAAGAAGGTGCGTCTCCACACCACGGTGTCCATGTAATGACTGCAGATGTGCCACACAGGCATGTGGCCAGTGCTGCTCGTAGGAGGACCTCTGGCAGACATGCACCTGCAGGACAGAGCGCAGCAGCTGGTATCACTAGACGCATGTTCCAGACTGTAATGGCGGCACAGGCACGTGCTGAACGGCAGAACAGAGAAG
The DNA here is from genome assembly GCF_019279795.1 of Protopterus annectens. NCBI lineage: Eukaryota > Metazoa > Chordata > Ceratodontiformes > Protopteridae > Protopterus > Protopterus annectens. The sequence continues at coordinate 1,027,302,771 of NC_056741.1, read as the reverse complement.
GGCAGAGGCTGCAAAGGGCTGCTATCCATGACAAAATCCAGGCATTGGCAAATGCTCAACAGCAGATTGCTGATGTTCTGGACAGGCGATTGGGTGACATGGTCGGAATCCTTGACCGTGGCATGGCAATCCGTGAGCGTGAGCTGTCTGTGCTGGAACATCTGGTAGGAGTGAGGCATAGGCCACGTGGACGTAGGCCAGCTACACCACCTAGTGCAAGTCAACGTGAGCGTGCCACCTCACATGCCCGCTCCCATAGTGCCGGTAGCAGTAGCAGTGCAGCTGGTGCTGCGCTGTCCACACCAGGACACAGCAGGCCATGTGGACGTGGCCCTGGACATTCCCAGCGGGGACATGGATCCAGTGGACATGTGTCGGACAGTAGCCAATCTGTACCTCTGCCTGGTAGTGCCCGTGCAAGCCCTGGCAGGCACAGGTCACGTGGCCGGACACAGTGAGCTGTACAACCTGGTCTGTACAATCTGGAGCTGTCAATAATACCCCTGTGTAGGGCTCACAAAAAGCAGAACTGTGTGCACACATACACGCACACAGCAAACACATCTGTAGGGAACCACAACACCCACATGCATACTGAACAGACATGTCCAATCATATCACCGGCCCTTACCCACACACATGATGTCATCCATTGGTGCAGCCTATGCCCGTGGCAAACATTATCACCCTGTGCATATGATGAAGCCTGTGCAGCATCCCTGTCATCCACACCATCGGTGCAGGGACATGCTCAAATGGTCTGATGCACAGGGTGAACAGAATAGTGAGAGAAGTGTATATTACATTAGATGTGTACTGTTAACATGCACCAGACATACCATGTAGTACAGGTTTAGCAGGCATTGTTATACGTCCACAGTATGTGTCTCGGTAACAACAGTAACAGCATGTTGGTAATGATGCCCTGGTTCTCTCCTTATGGTCTACTTGCATGTGCCTAGAGGTAGCAGTGTTTGCAGTCTCCCATGTGTAACTGTGGAGTACTCACAGGCACGTATGGCAATATCAGCATGCTATACGTAGCCTCAACCTGACTGTTGGAAAGGCTAACATACCACAGATGTCCACACATATACTGATCCAGAAGCATGTGGGCAGTTTAATAGGCTACAGTGGCTAGAGACCGACATCCATACCAGGTCACATCAAGGTATGTTGACATGGTGCAGGGGTTGTACACAGCGTTCCGGCCGATAACGTTAGAGGCCACTTGATAGCATGAGGCCTCACTGTGTAGCAGTAATACCCTGTCACTTTACAGGAACATGCCCACACTCACGGGGTCAACAACACTATAACGCACACCCCATAGTGTTGAGGTGAGGACCCCTGCCTATGTGGTCATCACCCTCACAGTACTGTGCACCCACATGACGCGACACAGAGTAAGAACATGTACAGGTAGCCAGTACGGCTGAGACCGACAGCATTAACAGGGTAGTAGACTGCATCACCATGAGGGGTTAGGGATCCTGTGTGTTCTGTATGGTAGCATACACCCTCACTCCATGCACCAGACAGCCATACATACATACACACTCACACACTGTGGAGACCACAAATGTCATACACATACTGATAGCTGATGTGTGTGATACACACACCACCCCTGCCTACATCATGCTTTCCACACTGCAGTATGTACAGATCTCTACAACAGTGTACAGGGGTGTGCAACAATTGGGATGTATTCCCCACCATATGTGGCATATATGGTCACACAGGCAAACACACATGGCAGCACTGTGAATGATACACCTGCTATATGATGATCGTCTGACAGACATGCAGCAGTATTGGCCGCATTATGTGTACCAACAGTATGTCCGGCAATTGTGCTGCTATATGCACACGGGAGGATGTAAGTGTTACAGGTGTCAAGTGATGTACAGTCAGTAACACCTGACCGCTGTGTAGGTTTTATGTCTTCACCGTCAAGTAACAGTAACATAGCGTACTGATTGCACATGTAATGGTAGGATGGCGTGTGACACACCTGTGAGCAGTCTCCGGCAAACATCCATCTGCACAGGTGGAACATTCTACCTGTGTTTACAGATGCAGGTGCTTGGGCACCTCTGACCACATTATTGGGTCGGCGCTACATAATTTAGGGTGGGGGGTGGTTCCACTACATAATGCAGTTTGGGGGGGGGTGGTGGTTTCCCTTCCCATTTGACTATTTCATTCATTTATACATACAATGAATATTATTCTGGACATCTGTTATGAAATCACTATAGGTATGCAATAGTCTTGTCAACAGCTGGGACAGTTGGTTGGTGTACTTCTGTGAACGGACCTCTCTGATACTCGGGGGCTCGTGTCTACAGGGACAAGGCTATGACAACTCAGGGACAATCACGGACACTTCTACCATATTAGTACTATTAACTTGGAACATGTTGACAGATTCGTAATACTACTAATTGTCTGCAGTTAAATGCGTCTAGTACTCTTCATTGTTGTAAGTAGTCATTCTCATTCAACACCATTCCCCCAAAGGGCACTGGCTTTGTGAGTTTTTAAGGGTCTGGCCAGTTATTGTGCGAATGCTCTGACCATTGGTATCGTTAACATTATCATATGTACGGGTTGTGCTGTATTCCGGTTTCTAGGATTGGCACCTTTTCAAATGGCCAAGATGGGACATTTTCGAAACACACCAGGTTTTACAAGCCGACACATACCCACGGTCAGTACAATGGATAGAACTTTACTTATTTGCCTACATAAAAGCCTATTGTTGTAGCGGTTTATTTGCTTATTCTGTTTCTTGTAACATTTATGTATTGTAGATACTGCAATAATTATTTTCTGCTACTATTACATAACATATGGGACATATTTATGTCCTACAATCCCAGGACATTTGCCATTTGGCATGTCTTTTGTCAGGACACAACTGTCCAACGATGGACTATCCCTCACAAAGCGGGACAGATGAGAACCCTACTGCGGACACCAGATTGTTTGGGCCAACACATAGCCACTGTCACTGCAAGTTTAGAACAGTCACTTGTTTCCTAGCTGTAAGCCTTATACCTTTGGCACTTTTGTTGTTTGCCTGTTTCTTGTATGAATTACGTTTATTCTATCCTGACGTAACCGCTTTAGGCAACTGTTACATGCAGTATGGTGCATAGTTATTCCCTACTGTCACAAAACATTTGGCATTGTACCATTGTTGGTCAGGTCACACCTACACACACATTAATTGTCCCTCACACAGTGGATCAGGGGTATCCTGTTTACGTCAGTGCCTTCATCACCCTTATACCATGTGCCACTATGCGAATGTGTGCAATATATTCTCCCGCTTATTCGTGTCGGGACACGTGCATAACGGGCTGGTGTTTGATCCTGGGTAGTAGGTTCTGCATGACCATTTAGGGCTGGAATGTGTCGTGCACCTCTAATGCATATTCCAACTTGTGTCCATATATCTACAGGACTGGACTTCGTGTCTACCATTCTAATGTTTACACAGGTTCTGTATCCCATGAGGGATATCCCAAAAATTGGACCGGTCCAAAAAAAGTCGAATACCGAACATTTTTCTGGGGTTACGAAAATGTGCTGGGGGTTTTACATGCAAGAGATACATAGTGTGCAATCCTGCAACTGCCTAGGGTGACACTACCTACTACATATGCGTAGTGGTCACTATGTGTAGCTGTGGCTGCACCAAACCAGTAGGCCAAGTATGGCTGGATTTGGTGGACGTTCAGGTAAGAGAGCGGGTTGTGTAATGTGGAGGAGATGCTGGGTAGTCCATTATGCATCCAGGTGTGTTGCATTTGTTATGGCCAGTTCCATCAGGACCAATCTGTGGGTATGTGCCGGTAACATGTCTATACATTTGTATCGCACATTTCAATATTCATATGTTTGTGGGATTGTGTTCTACAGTATGGCCTGTCTGGTTGTATTGCAGCTGTTTATACATGTGTTTGTGTTTCTGTCAGCTTCACCCGCTGCTCCCTCATACACCTCCGGTTCACCTATTCTGCATACGACACAGTATCACCTTGGAGGACTGTACCATTACCCATCCCCCCACACACACAGATTCCTCACACCCCATACATCACTGCTTTGGTTGTTGGCCCATGACACAGCCAGAGTAACACATTGAACACCCTACATGTGTCAGGTACCTGTATGGTTGCTTTCCACATGCTATACCTCACTCACATAGGTACACGCCCATACTTAACTTTCATTACATGGTTGGTATACCCGGCTACTACCCGTTCAACTGTGACACATCCTAACAAGTTCGGCTTGTACCGCTGATTTGCGGATTTTGGCAGACTGTTCTACTCATTGGTAGGATGCCACCTTTTCCTATGTCCAGGATGGGATATATTCCGTACACATATCCGACTGTACTGGACAACACGTCCCCACAGTCGACGGTACGGATAATACTGTTCCTTTCAGCCTACATGTTTCCTTATTGTTGTAACTGTTTATATGCTCCTTCTGTTTCGTTTACATGCTTATTCTATTTCCTATCACATTTGGTATGAGAAATACGGACATACCTTTTGTATGCGACTATTACATGCCTTGTAGGATATGATTCGGACATACGGTCGCTAGATATGTACATTTATCGTGTATTTTGTTATGGACACATCTGCCCAGCTGTGTACCCTCCCTCACATTATGGGTCAGCTGGTGACCCTCACCATTGGGCTGGACGTACCTACTGGTGGCTCGCTAACATATGATGCGTTTCACTTCCACTTGGTATAGCTATCTACACTGCATTGGACTATGGCCACATGGTCTTCCATGTCATTTGTTTGTTGGATAGGGACCTGTTATTCCCTACTGTGCATTTATGTTTGTTTCTTCATTTTGTGTTCACAGGAACTTTCTTGCATGCTTTGCATACGTTTCAGTATCCACGGACACTGACAGATGTGATTACTATCTTGCAACTTGTTATATGCAAGCATTTTAGGTTGCACATCGACAGCTGGCATTTCCACGTCTCCGTGTGGCACTTCGACATGCCCTATACACTCGCGCTCCTTTCCTGTGCATGTGGCTGTGGCGGCAGCAGCATGCCTTCATTAATATGCATTTGGCGCTACTGCGCCATCTTCACGCCGCACTGTCGGCGCAAGCCTACCGCCGTCCTTGCGCCGAGCTTCATGAATCCCGGGGTAAGTCTACTTATTAACAGGCAGGCTTTCTTTCCTTTTCTTCAATGAAAGATAAAGCTAATCATTTTGTTTTTCTAAATTCTTTAGTTCTCCTAGTTTGATAACCAGATCTGTCAGTAGAAGACCTCCTTCATTCAGGTAGTCTGGGTGAAAGACTGGCAATTTTAAATAGTGACTGAGAGTCACTGAACAACAGCGTTTTCATCATTTTGGTAACTGATATTGCAAGACTCTTAAGTGCACTTAGCAGAATAGAAGGACTGAATGAAAAATATTTTGGACTTGCATAAGGCAAGCCCAAGACTGCACTTTCTCAGAGTACTCCCATTTCTCCAATGTATGGCAATCTCAAGAGTTGGTACATGGTAGTTTGGGGGTGGGGTTCACCCCATTTCAGGGGAAGATAACTAAGTGAGAACAATGACATTTGATCTTCATTGTTTGCCTATATTTTCATACTTTTTTTTAATTCCATGACTTGAACTTATTCAAATTAATAATTTTAGAGTTCTGTAGCTAAATCTGTCATTTCCTGCTAAATATGACTTATAACTAAGTTGCTTTCTTTTGTACTGTCTTTGTTGAAACTGGGTGATATTTTTTTCCTATAAAATACTTTATTTCCATTCCATGTCTTCTAATGATGAATAGGTTAATACATTTCTTTATATAAAGACCTTATTTTATCTTTCTTTCTAAATGAACAATAACTTTGTCTGGTGGCTTATTAAACTAGAAAACTCAAGTCTCACGTCTGAAAAGCATTAAATAATTTAGCTCTGACAGCCTCAGACTCGGTTCTTAGCCTGCAAGACTTCAAGTCTTCCAAAACTACTTCAGACATGGCAGCTCTTGATGAAGTATTTTAACTCACACACTCACGTTTCAGTGAATGAACTCCTCTTTTATCGGCTCTGGCAACTAACTTTTATTCTATTCTATGTGTAAACTTACTTCTAGGAATAAACAACGAATTGTCCTAGATCTGCTCTCAAATGGAATTTTGATACAAAAGCATATAAGCTAAATAATTACATGCCTTATTTTCCAAGGTACTAGGTAAGTGTATGCTTTCACCATATTTATCTAGCTCCCTAAAATCTTTATCAAAGGTACATCAAGAATATTTTTTTCAACTCTGTTTAGCTATCAATTAAGATGCAATGATCTGCATTACACGAACTGCATAATCCTGTCTATCTAAAGAAGACTTTTCTTACAGCTGCAGCCTGTGAATCTGGATACATTTAACTGCTTTAAAAACATCATGAAACGTGGAGTAAAATGATAGCATTGTCCAACCTGGATTTGGGAGGTTCATCATTTTACTGTATTGTTTATCAGGACAAGAGGATCCCCTGAAGGACAACTAAAGAATTCTCCACAAAAATTTAAAGGTACCCACTTAAAAATATCTTTTGGTGCAGACCCTCAGAGGTGCAAGAATTAAAATGCCTCATAGAAAATCCTTCTCCTAATTAGCAGATGTATTCTAAAGACTATGCTGATGTATTAATCACACCAGTTCTGTGTTCAAGTGTTTTCTGTCACTGGTCATGCATGACGTATCTCCTTTTCTTCTGCCTTTTTCACCAGATAAGATACAGAAGGCATTCTTTATTTTTTCTTTTATCGCCACATAAGTATTAGCAGACACCTGGAAAAGTTTACATCTCTGCTAGATGTACAGACTGACATGTTTCCAGAAATATTTCTGACACAGATCCTGCCCGCTACTCTGCAGTCTCCCACTCTACTTTAAAATATTCCTTTGTAGTGGTTTTATCATCAAAGCAAGAGTGAATTTAAGCTTTAAGCAGGAGTCAAACTGCATATAATCATGGCAGCCCTGGCTTCAGTAAGAAAGGACGAAATGCTAGGTTCATCTATCAAGCTGACCACGAGCGTTTATTTCACGTTATCGAAAGATGAAAATAGTGAACGCTATTTCATAGAGCCTAAAATATCTAAACCACATAATATCGAACATTTAGAATATTCCGAAACACACACACACAACAGAAGCACACCTAAAAAACATCAATACACACACATACACTTATAATCCTACAACTAACTCTGCACTAAACTATACATACACTACTATCTATCCACTTACCTTAACCCAAACCCTAACCCTGAGGTCCGTCACTATCGCACACACACCTAACCCGCGCCCTAACCCTAACTCACTTAACCAGCCCCTAAACCTAATTCACCTAACCCACGCCCTAACCCTAACTCACTTAACCAGCCCCTAAACCTAATTCAACTAAGCCGCGCCCTAACCCTAACTCACCTAACCCGCACCCTAATCCTAACAACCACACAATCGCACACTTACCTGAACCCGACCCGTAAATCTCTACTACAGCGCTGAAAATAGCAAAGCCATAGAACCGGCCAACCAAATTCTTTCTCTAGGAAAGAATTTGGTGTTCTGCAGCTTTGTTATTTTTTAGCGTTCGATTAAAACGGGTCGATATTAGAACATCTGAAGTTTTAAAACTTCGATGTTCTGATATAGACCCGACCACAAGATTAGATATGATCACATGGGATACCAGAGAAGGTATCACAGAAGTTGAGACTAAGGTCTTATCTACTGGCACCACACAGATCAAACAGGAGAATTCTGGTAAACATGTTAATGAGTTTATACCCGCTGTTTGGAATTATTATTCCTCTCCTCATAATTAGAGCTGAAAATGAAGAATTTACATGTTTTCATCTACTTGATCATTCACTTTTATTGACTTCAACCACGCTATCCTATTTTTCCTGCTTTTTTTGCCAGACTCTCTGGTACCCATTTTTTAAAAGGGAGAATTAAAAATAATGAGGATGCACAGTTCCTTGTGGCATTGAAAAGGGGCAAACACCTGCCATAATCAAAATTTAAAATTCCATTAAAGCTTTCGTTGAAGATCTTCAAAGAAAACCAGCAGCTGATGAACACTAACCATTGCATCAATGAAAACACTCTGAAGCTAATGCAGGACATGATGCAATGACAGAAGCAGGAAGAACAGAAGAAGGCTTCTACTAGCGCTGGCTTGGCATACGAGGGCTTTATACTTCAACTAAGGTTCTACACAACAATGGGGGGACAACTGTGAAGGCATTCCGAGGGACATTGTATAAAGCTGACAAAACTCTACCCATGAAAGAAAAGCACATTAGGTGTGTAAATTACAATCTTTTAATTTCATAGTAGCACTACTCCCAAAAAACATCTCCCCAGAGCACTAGATTTTCAGATTTCCCACAGAAAGAAGCTCATGGGACAGTTGTATGCCATGTACTCAAGGCCACAGTAACTATTTCTCCATCACTAGCTGATAGAAGATGACTCTTCTAGCAACAGCATGCATCATTCCATATGATACTATACATCAGAAGGCCATCTAACTCTCTATCCTTTTCCATAATAAATATATATATAAATATATATTTTTTTCAGATTAAGACTGTCCTGGAGTATAGCCCAGTCAACTCACGTTCAATCAGCGGGTGGGAGTGCATTCATCAATTATACTCCCTTAGGGGAGGAGTGGTTCAAAGAGGCAAGCTGTCCTCAAATATAAGAGATGGGCAAGGGAGGTGGGACAGGGAAGTAGGTAGGGCATATGAAGACACCTTCCCCAGCATGGAAGAAGAAACAGCCAAGCTCCCAGGAAATCCTTGGAATCCATAACTGGCCCCAGTGATACCAGAACAAGTCCAAGGGTTAAGAAACAAACTGACAGAACCAGGGTGGTCAAGGGGCACTGGTGACCAGGATGGTGATATGATGTCTCAAGGGGGCTCAAAAAAGACTGTCCTGATCACACTCCACTGCTGATATGACATTTTGCCTTGCCTTTATTTATTTATTTTATTTTAATTGGAGGAAGGTGAGGTTTATTTGTTTCCAGTCCTGAGTTTCAAGGTGGAAACTGCAGTGCTTGTTCCGAACACTGGTAGGTCATCAACAATTCAGGAAGGTGATGTAATACAATTACAAGAGAAACTTGCATAACTTTTGGATAGCCTAATCACTTTCTGGTATTGAGCCAACCTTCAAAATTAATGAACTTATACTGCAAACTGTTGTGTTTATGGCTGATTATAAATCAGTATGAAATCAAAAGACAAAAAAGCTATATATTTAGCACTGCCTCAGGTGCTAAAACTGACTGGGACATCTACGTTAGTTTTTAAAGGGTGTCCCAATATTTGAGCAATGATGAAAGGTCTTCTGCAGATGTCTAGCTCACTCCAAAGTATGTGTAGTGACCTGAGCACAAATAATTAGCTTCTAAAATGGGTTCAAGGCTCAATCTCTGAACTGAATATTTAGTGTCTGCTGCCTACAGCTAGCCAATCCAAGACTATTTACTAACCTATTAATTAACTATTAACTAGCCTGTTGTTGTCAGACATGATCGGTAATTGCTGCCATGCAGACAGTAAAGATCCTCAGCACTGATGGGCAATCTGAATGAAAGGCAGCATGACATCGTCAGGTTTTAATACTGAGACAGAAGAGAGCCCAGTCAGTATATCAAGTCCTTGGCTTGTAGAAAAGGCATGTTGCACTACGGAAACACCACTCAAAACACATAGGCAATGAAAAGACACAAAGAGATGACACAGGTCCAGAATGAGACAACACTAGTCTTTTAAAGTAATACAATAGAATTAGTGCCTCACCCTCCCTAGCTCCAAATGACCTGATGGATATGGCACTCTTCCAAATCAACTCCAGACATCATTCACTCATGAAGGGCTTTCTAATGGTGATGCATCTGAAAGTTAGAAAGGAAATGTGACAATCGGATTCAAACCTAAGGTCTGACACTGGGAGGCTAAGCAATAGTTGCAGTCTTTTACACCTGTGCTCAAAATGAAACAGGGCTGCCAAGTTACTCCTTACGGAAATGGTGACCTCAGAGATTGCAGGAGTAGTCAATTACAAAGATGAAGTGCTCCAGAGAGGGGTAGGTCACCCACCAAATGCTGTCCTGCTCCAGACCACCAGAATCTTACTAGAGAATGGAGGGTGGATTAGGATTCCCGGGAAGGAAGGAATGGACTGTAGGACTTTTGGCTAGCCCGGGAATGCCCATCTCCCATCCACGTAGAATGAACATGTAGAGAAGCCATCAGGGCAGGAGTCTGGGAGGGATATTAAAGGTAAAGCAAAAAGAAGAACAACTCCAAATTCCTACAGTATCAGCACATTTCAGCAGTGACATGCATGAGAACATTTGTCAGTTCTCTACCTTGTGGCAGTCTGGTCTATTTCTTCGGCAGCTTTAGAACAGCACTGTGAAATCAGTATAGGTGAGCTAAGTAGTTATTTAAATGTCATTAATTTTTGCTTTAAACTCACAGGGAAAGTTGGAATTATTCTTTAATATGCACAATGTAAACTGTTCTACTGAGAGCAAGAGTGCTTGCAATGCAACTAAATCTTCATCAACAGATAAATACGAGATGTTGGTGTGACAGACCCATCTCCCAATGTATCCCTCACTTCTGGGACAAACTTCCACTACATGTCAAACAGAGCAGGACCCTTGCCTCCTTTAAAGTAAACCTAGACAACTGGGTAGGCTGCCTCACCATCCCTCTCGGTCCATCTCGTCTTGCCCTCCATGAGGCTAAGGGACATTTTGATAGGGTTTTTTGGCTAGGCTTGCAATGGTCTAAAGACTGACTGCCCCATGCTTATCTATGAACCTATGAATTTTGTATGCATGGTGTGTGTGTTTCTGTGTGTCTTAAGAGGGAACTTATGAGTTACTGTAAACATGTTTTGAATATTAAACAAAACTTACTGTTTAAAAACAGAGACATGTTTAAAATTGATTGACAATGCATTAAATGTGGCTTTTTAACTAATTTATCAAAACAGCTTCTGTCAAACATGGAAGGATAGGCACAATGCAATATTTCTCCTTACCCCATGGTACATTATCCTCCGAAAGTAAGTTATAACAAATATTGAGGCCCCAATTCTATAAAACTATACTTGGTGAATTGGCTAATGACAGACTCATCTAAACCCATTTAAAGAAAGTACAGTTGTGTACACTTACCATAAATGTAGATGTTTGAATGTATTCATTGCTGCAGTCGTCATCTGTGGGTTATTCCTGCTGTGGTAGCCTTTGGCCAGCCTGAATACCAGAGTCAATGTTTTTGTGCGCCGGCTGCCATCGCCTTAGTCTGACATCAGGTCATCAGTGCTATAAAGCAAGGCAGCCAATGTCATTACATCAGTTTTTCTTGCCCTAACCTGTCAGAAGCACAGGAGAAAAGAGAGAGAAATGGTTCTGGTGGCTAAAAGCCAGCTTGGGAAGCTTGTGCCCCCTAGGGGAAGATGTTAAATGGGGGACGGAAGGAGGGAAACCAAGACTGCAACAGTGAATAAACTCGAACATCTACATTTATGATAAGTATACACAACTGCACTATGTTCTTCGTGTTTCACTGTTGCAGTTATCACCTGTGGGAGAATTCCCAAAGCTGAGGAAATGGTTGGAAGGGCAGGTTGAGTCCTAGGTAAGGGTCAGGAAGCCCTGCAGAATTGCAGAGGCAAACCCCGCCCTAGACTTCGAAGAGAGAGGCAAGTGGTAATGCTTTGTAAAGGTATGGAGAGAGGTCCAGGTGGCTGCTTCCAAGATGTCCCTGGTAGGTACTCCTTTGAGGAAGGCAGTGGAAGTGGAGGTTGCCCTAGTGGAGTGGGTATGGACAGACTTAGGGATGGGTTTCCCATGTAGTCTGTAGCAAAAATGGATACAGTGTGAAATCCATTTGGAAGTGGTTTGTTCGGAGATGGACATCCCCTCTGCCTCTGTGGCAAAGCTTACAAGAAGCTGGTCTGTTTTTCTGAATGGCTTAAAACGGTCAAGATAGTATCTGAGTTGTCTGTGCATGTCTAGTGAGTGTAGCTTTCTTTCCCTCTTGTTTTGGGAGTTGGGAAAGAAGGTGGGAAGGTGTATGGTGTGGTTAAGGGTCACATCAGATACCACCTTGGGCATAAAGGAAGGGTTAGTCCTCAGGGAGACTCTGTCTGCATGGAAAATGATGAAGGGCTCGACAGCCATGAGAGCCTGAAGTTCTGATCCTTCTGTGAGGTGATAGCTAGTAGAAAAGCAGTCTTCCATGAGAGGTATTTCAATTCTGTTGAAGCGGCAGGTTCGAAAGGGGGTAAGGTTAGTTTTTCTAAAACATAATTCAGGTCCCAGGGTCGCGTCACAGGCCTTCTGGGAGGCCTGATATTAGAAGCCCCTCTGAGGAACTGCTTAATCAAAGGATGAGAGAAGAGGGGAGAGTCTGAATCATAATGGGCTGAGATGGCCGAGGCATGGATTTTAACAGAGGAGAAAGAGAGGCCACTATTGAGCAACTCTGCTAAGCAATCCAGGATGAGAGGAATGGAAGGTTGGGAGGTACTGCCCCCTTTTGACTGTTTCCAGGAGCAGAATCTTTTCCATTTTCTTGTGCTGGGGCTTCTGGCTTCTGTGATGAAGCCCAGGACCTGTTTGCTTAACAGGGACTCCTTATTAGTTTTTAGTGTATTAGCCATGTTGAAAGTTTGAGAGACTGGGTGCAGTACCTTCCCCCTTTCCTGGGTCAAAAGGTCTGACATCAGGGGAAGCAGCTTTGAGGGCTGTAAGGTCAGACTGCGTAGTAAGGGGTACCAATGCTGTCTGGGCCAATCTGGAGCAATGAGGATGGCCTTTGGTCTCTCCTCAATTATTTTGATCAGAACCTTGGGAATAAGGGGCAGAGGAGGGTATGCATACACAAAGAGGGAGCTCCAGGGGAAGGCCAAGGAATGTGTACCTTCCATGCAAGAGGTGATACTCCCTGGTACAGAACTTGTGCAGCTGGTGGTTGAGGTGCAAGGCAAAGAGGTCCACTTCTGGGGTCCCCCACTCCTGGGTGATTTGCAGAAAGATTTTTCTGTGGAGCTGCCATTCGTGGGGGGGTCCAGTAAGTTTCTGCTTAGGTGGTCCGCCAGTGTGCTGTTGATCCCTGGTAAGTATTGGGTAATTAGGTGTAGCTCCATGGAGGTGGCTGTAAGCCAGAGACTCATGGCTAACCTGCACAGGGGGTAAGATTGGGTGCCCCCCTGTTTGTTGATGTACCACATTACTGTGGTGTTGTCTGTTTTTATAAAAAGGACTCCTGGCCTGAGATGGGGTTGGAAGGAAGTCAGAGGCTTTTGCACTGCGATCATTTCTTTCTGGTTGATGTGCAAGTGAAGTTGCTGGACATTCCAAAGGCCTTGGGTACACCTCCATGCAAAGTGAGCGCCCCAAGCAATGTCTGAGGTGTTGGGGTGATGGTCTGGCCGGAAGGGTGGAGGAAGAAGGGAAGGCCCTTGTTCATGGCACAGGCCTCTGCCCACCAGAGAAATTCAGCCCTTATACAAGGGATCTGAGGGACAGTAGTCTCTAGGGACTGAGTGCTGATACCAAAGGTTCTTTAAGTACCACTTAAGTTTTCTCATGTGAAGCCTGGCAAGAAGGATGAGAAGGGTGCAAGATGCCATGTATCCCAGGGCTTGCAGGAACTTCCTCGCAGTGAGGTGTCTTATGGAAGCCAGCTGGGTGAAGTAGAGAGGCAGGAAGCTCTGCTTTTCTGGGGATAGGAAGGACATTTGGGTTGCTATGTCTAGCACAGCTCCCAGGAAAAAAAGAAGTTATATACTTATCATAACGTTCCATGTGAGTTGTTCTTCTCGCCTTCATTATTACTAATGGAGTCAGCCAAATTGCAAAGCTCGAGGTCTCTAACAGCTCGAGGCCAAAGTCCTATCCCACAATGCACCACTACATTCCCCAGATCTTGTTTGCTGCCAGCTAGAGTAAAAGCTACACCAGATTTCAAGGAAATCATACAGACCACTGTGAAAGGATACTCCTCTGGAGAACCACAACCAAGACAGAACCTCTCAAACTTCCAGACATAGGATGAGGGTAGGTGGGGGGGGGGGTCATAATAATGAAGGCGAGAAGAACAACTCACATGGAAAGTGAAGTTGTTCAATCTCGCCTTCATTCTTACTGATGGGTAGCATCCCCAGCACCACAATCTTTGGCTCATGGGAGCACCTGCTTCAGGACAGCAGACCCAAATTAAGCTCTGTCCCTACAGGCCTTGTCCACTTTGTAGTGAGATATAAAGGAATGTGGATTTGACCAGGTGGCAGCTGCACAAATTGAATCAATAGGTAACCTGGTCAAGAAGGCTGCAGAAGTAGAAACCGCTCTTGTAGAATGAGCCTTAACTTTGTTATGTAATGCAATACCCGCTTCACGGATGTTAAAGGATATACAATCAGAGACCCATTTAGACAAGGTAGATTTGGAGACCGGTGTACCTTTTTTAGAATCGGAGAAGGAGACAAACAGCTGATCAGCCCTTCTATGGTCTTTTGCCCTGTCAAAATAGAAGCAAAGTTGTCTATGGACATCAAAGTTTGTGAAGCATACATTCCAACTGATTTGAGTGTTTGGGAAAGAAAACAGGTAATTCAATCGTCTGATTAAGTGTGAATTCTGAACCCACTTTCCGTAAGAATGACGGATTTGTTCTGAGGGAAATCCTATCTTTGTGAAATATTAAGTACGGCTGCTTAATAGAAAGGGCTTGCAATTCCGAAATTCTGTGCGCTAATGTAATGGCCACCAAGAAAATGGTCTTCCAAGAAAGATATTTCAGTTCACAAGAGGAGGCAGGTTCAAAGGGCAGGAGAATAATCTTGGACAGGACTAGGTTTAAGTTCCACAGAGTAGTAGGAGATCTGATCGGTGGATTTAAGTGCATCGTACCTTTCAAAATAGCCCTAGCCAACGTATTAGACATAATACCATTTTCAGATGCACCTATATGAAAATTAGAAATAGCAGCCAGTTGGACTCGAATGGTTGCTGCTGCAGCTCCTTCATTGAACAGTTTTGTTAGAAATTCCAAAATATCCGAAATGGACGCCAGGAAAGGGTCAATGTTATTCTGCTGTGCCAGATGGAAAACCTTTTCCACTTACTAAGGTAAAGTTTTCTGGTTGAAAATTTGTGAGACGACAAGAGAATATGTCGAGCCTCTTCTGATAAATTCTGGAACGTGGCTATTCTGGGAATTGGAGCAGCCAAGCTGTCAGTTTGATGGACTGATGTGAAGGGTGAAGAGCTCCTGACGAGTGGCTCAACAGATCCGGCACTGGGTCCAGGATCCAAGGCTCCTCCAATAGATGAGGCTTCAAGAAGGGGAACCAAATCTGACGAGGCCAATATGGGGCTATTAAGATAAGTGTCCTGCCCAGAAAACTGGCTTTCTGTAAGACTTTGGGAATCAGGGAAAAAGGAGGGAAAGCGTATAGGAGTCCCAGGGCCAATCATGGACGAGTGCATCCCTCGGGGGTTGTCTCTGTTGAGGGATCAGGGCAAAGTTGTTGCTGCACTTGGTGTTTGTGGAGGTGGCAAAAAGGAAACAGCAAGGCTGGCCCAATCTGTGGAAAATCATTTCCACTGTTTCATTCTTGTGAGACCACTCGTGAGGCAACAGAATAGCTCTGCTGAGTCTGTCCGCAATCACGGTGGATTTTCCTGGAATGTGCACTGCTATTACCAGGGAGGCGTCCATGGTTACTGTTGCAACTGGAGTCGGAAGGACAAATGGACGTCCCATAGTCACCGTCTCGGATGTTAGCCACCACCGAAGATCATCCTTGCAAGAGTTCGTAATCAGAACTAGGTGATTTGTAAGTCTGAAATGTCCACTGTGCGAATAGCAGCCACTGAAGAATGCTCATGTGAGATCTCACAAGGGGTATTGCAATAATCGCTGCTGCCATAGTGCCGAGAACATGAGAATCTGTGATGCTGGTGCTTTTTGTCTTGCCAGGAGATCCACAATTTGTTGTCGAAGGGCAATCACTCTTTCAGGAGGGAGCTAGGGACATGCTGACCTTGTCTAAGTCTGCTCCTATAAAGACTGCACGCTGTGATGGCAATAAAGCAGACTTTTCTGAATTTATCTTAATACCCAGCTGTAAGCAAAGATCTATGGCAGTGTCCCTTGCCTGAATAAGTTGATGCCTGGTGGGAGCAGTAAGGAGCCAGTCGTCCAAGTAAGGAAACACCTGGATTCCTAAATGTCTCAAGTGAGCCATGACCACTGCCATACATTTGAACACTCTGGGGGCTGTAGTGAGACCAAAGGCCAGTGCCTGAAACTGGAAGTGACTGGCTACCAGCCTGATGCGCAGATGATCCCTGGATGGCCTGGCCATTTTGATATGGTAGTATGCATCCTGGAGATCTATAGAGCACATCCAACTGTCCCTCCCTAAGAACGAAGCGTGACCTTCCGGAACTTCGTCTTTACCACATATTTGCTGAGTCTGCTGAGGTCCAAAATAGGTCTCCAGTCCCCTGTCTTCTTTGGTACCAAAAAGAATCTTGAGTAAGTTCCGGATCCTTGCTGGTCTGCTGAGAATGGCTGGATGACTCTTTTTTGCAATAGCTTTTGTACCTGTACGGATGCCACATCCCGTAGACTGGATGGAACGTCTGGGATTCTTTTGTTGGTCTGGGTTGTGAGAGAAAGGGGATGGAATATCCTCTGGATATAACATTTTGTACCCATCGGTCTTCTGAGATTTTTAGCCAGGTGCCGAGGTACAGGTCCAGAGCAGGACAGTCGGGTATCCTTTCAGGAGCGAAGATAGGGCTTCCCAAGGAACTGATCCCTGTCACCCTAGTTCTGCGGACCCCCGCTGCCGTGTGGGTGTCATCTTCCACCACTGCCTCCCTCTCTGCCCCTGGAGGAGGCTTCACCTTGTGAGTTCGGAAAGGCTCCTTGGGACTTACGGAACCACATTTTCCCTCCCCATTGATCTTGGGGATAAGGTCTAGTAGGGGTAGAAAAACGGACTCCTACGGCAGATATTACAGTCTTGCTCACATCTGGTGAGGGTCTCTAACTTTTGGTCCAAACAAGGAAGAACCATCAAAGGGGGCATTCACAAACGATGACTTGAAAGGTTCCACAAAAGAACATAAGCGTATCCAGCAATGTTTTCGCAAAGCAATTCCTGTACCCCCTGACCTACTCATTCGATCAGCTGTGTAAGACACGAGGCGCATGGAAGAGTTTACGATGGAGATGAGGGTAGCAAGCTGAGATGTCACTTTGTCTGAGTCGAAGCCGACAGAAATTTAGCAAGGGTTGGATCCTGTAAAAGTCTCTGCACCATTTGATCCATATCTGAATCAGAGAGTCTGGAAGCCCGAGAGGAAACCACCGATGGAGCCAGTGAACCCAGAATCCAGGATCTCAAGGTAGGAGATACCGGTTCCAAGACTGGGCACTGGCTCCTACCAACAACCTCTATGGCTGGGTCCGATGACAATGGAGCCGAGACAGTAGCTTTTTTTGAAGATTTCGGAACTGAAAAGCTCTTCGGACCCGAACTAGTGAAAGAGGCTGGAGAAGAAGGTTTTGGTTGTCCCGGAGCAGAATCCAAGTCTGATTAGAAAGCAGACTTAATCAATCTCTGCTCCACTAGCTTACATTTCCTTTCAGCCAAAACTCTAGAGCTGAACCCATGACAAATGGAGCAAACCTCCTGTAAATGGACCTCACCCAAGCAATACATACATGTGGAGTGGCCATCAGTTATCGGCATCTTTTGATTACATTTAGGGCATCTTTTAAACCCTGATTTTGCCTTTCTCAGACATTGTGACAAGTCAGCAAAGAAAACAGCAACAATCTAAATGAAACAAAGTCTAACCGGTTATAAGAACTAAAAGGCAGCTTACTCTAACTTCCTACAGTCTGTTGCAAACAGAATAAGTCTAACAGGTCAAGATAAACAATGGAAAACAGCCAACAAATGGCTAAGAGCCTAACTGGCTAACAAAAAAATTGCAGAAAACTGCAAAAGCCTAACTCGGCATAGGATAGGGCAAATAAGCCAAACGGCTAAACACAGAAGAAAACAGGGCCAACGCCCAAAAACTAACTAACTCTCTCTCCCCCTCTCTCTCTCTCTATATATATATATATATATATATCTCAAAGAATATAAAATCCAAAAAACGGATTAAACCATCCTAACAACAATCGTATAACAGACCTAACTAGCAAAAAGGTAATTATTCAGAAAATAATAGACTTATCTCTCCAATGGCCTGAGCTGTAGAGAAACGCACGTCAGTTGCAGCGGCAAACTAGATCTGGGGAATGCGGTGGTGCATTGTGGGATAGGGCTTTGGCCTTCAGCTGTTAGAGACCTCAAGCTTTGCAATTTGACCGACTCGGAACCCATCAGTAAGAATGAAGGCAAGATTGAACAACTTCACATCAATTTTTCTGGTGGGGTTTTGCTTTGATTTTTTCTCGTTGATGGTGAAGCCTAGGGAAGTTAGGAGTGATTTGACAAAGAGTAGGTAATGGAGCAACTTTACTTTGCACTCTGTCTGAATGAGGTTAAATCTGTATATTTCACTGTCTGCAGAATGCTATAGCCGGGGCCTAGCATTCTGTGAATACTCTGGGAGCAGTAGATAATCCAAAGGGCAGTGCAGAGAACTGAAAGTGTTGATAGCCTGCTCTGAAGCACAGGAATTTTCTGCATGATCCCCTGATGGGGGTGTGGAGGTAGGCATCTTTTAGGTTTAGTGTCACAAGCCAGGCATTGTGTGTGAGCATAGGCAGGAGCTGCTGCAAGGTTAGAATTCTGAATGTGGGAATCACCAAGGAGGTGTTCAGTTTGGATAGATCCAGATGGGGCGCCAAGTGTCCTCTTTTCTGGGAACAAGGAATAGTCTGGAGTAAAAACCTTTTCCTGTTTGGTCTGGAAGGACAGGTTCTACTACCCCCTGAGATATCAGAGTTTGGACCTGTTTCAAAGCCTCTGCCCACTGGTTTGGGGGGGGGTCTGGGTACCCTCTTGGAATAGGGAGTTTGCTGAAGGAGAATCTGTATCCCTGAGAAATGATTTTCAAGACCCATTGGTCCTTGGTTATAGAGACCCAATTGTCCTTGAAGAGGGTGAGCCTTCCTCCTAGTTTTTGATGAGTGAAAGAAGGGCAGAGGGGGGAGGGAGAGTCACTGTTTCTGCTTGCCATAGAAGCTTGGCTTAGAACTCCCTGCCTTAGAGACAGAAGTGGTCCATTGTTTGCTTCTTTGCTGGCCCTGGGACAAGGGCCTGGATGGCCTGTCCCTGCGGGACTTACCTTGGCCCTGTCTGCTAGGTGCAGGGAAGGCCCAGTGCTTAGAGGGAAAGTTGCTGTTGAATCTGGGAGGTTGAACTTGAAAGAAATCTTTTGCTGTTTGCATAGATTTTGCTTTGTCTTCCATCGCTTTAAGCACCTCTTCTGCTTTTCCCCCAAACAGGCATTCCTTATCTAGGGGTGCATCAATAAGTTTAGACTTCACATGATCAGGGAGAAGTTGTTCCTTCAGCCATGCATGTCTCCTAATAACAGATCCTGTCACTGCTCCCCTGCTAGAGGCTTCTAGGGTGTCATATCCACACTGTAATGACTGTTTGGCCATATGACGAGCAAAGTGTAGTAATTCTGCCAACTCTTTTGAGTTGCCACAGTCAGGAGAGGTAGCAATCTTCTGTTTTAATTGTTTCAGAGTGTGTCATTGATATTTTAACATATGGAACTGACAATTGTGTGCTCTGATGTCTAAGGTTGCAGAGGTGAATACTTTCTTACTCCATCTGTCCAGAGCTCTTGAGTCTTTGTCAGAAGGAAGAGGATTCTTGGCAGAACTAGTCTTGGCTCCTTTGGGTCCCTATGTAATGACCTCAGGGTCTGCAAAAGGATTCCTGTACAGGTATTTGTGAGAATCTGGTACTCTGTAGTACCTGTCAGGTTTAGTTGGAGCAGGAGGCAGGGCATCAGGGGCTAAGCTGTATTCATGGAAATCATCATCCATCACTTCCAAAACAAGTGGGATGGCCATAAGTCTGTGCTGGGGCAGGTCCAGAAACTCTCTTAAGTCGTTTCTTTGACTGTGGGAAGTCCTGAGATTCCCACTGAAAATATTCCCTGAGGGAGTGAAGGATTTCCCCAAAGGAGGGGTCCTCTGGAGGAGAGGCAGAAGGGATGGATTCCTTTGCATCTGAATCCTCACAAACAGCTAAGGGATGTTGTTCCTCTTCAAAAGCAGAATAATTAGATTCCTCAGACTCTTGGTCTGTCAATTTCTGAAGAAGGATGCCTTTTCCTTTTTGGAGTGGAGGCCTGAGTACCTTGGAAAAGGGAGATGAGATCCTCCACCATTTTAAGCATTTGAGCTTGGGGTGGGGGAGCAGTATCAGGATGGTGGCTAGAAGCAGATTTCCTAGGAGTGGCCTGACTTCTAGGCCTGAGAGAATCCATTGGTCTCTGAGAAGTGGTAGTCGGAAGCAAAGACGTTGTTTTTTTGTCTAGAATCGGTAGTGTGAATGGCCTTCTTGTAAGCTGGTGCCTGCGTTGCAGTTCTGGACCCAACTGAGGCAGAGACAGCCAAAGGCTCGGAACACAAAGTGGATTTCTGCAGCATACCGGACTCCAAAAGGGGTCTCAGCAGAGGGCTGTGTAGAAAGTGAGTCGGGGATCAGGGGCTACGAAAGTGCCTCACTGAATTCTGGAGAACTGACGACTTGCTTAGCAGTAGCGTCGTTGGAAGAGTTAGCCTTGTGTGGCCTGTCTCTATCTTTATCTCTACGTTTTATTCAGAATGTTGACAGATTGTTTGCTGATGGACACCATATTGGAATTGGAAGACGGAACATGAAAATAATTTTCTACAAAAAGAGCTCTGCGGCGAATGATTCTCGCATCAAAGAGGGCACAGAACTGGCAACGAGGGACGTCGTTAGCTGGGACTAAACAAGTGATGCAAAGAATGAAAGTCTTGGTGTGGGATCTGCTTTCCACAGGCGAGACAATTGTTAACTTTTTCGGATATTGGTTAGAGCAAGAAAAAAGGGTCCCCAACGGGGTACTTAGCTTTAGATGTTTTCTGCTGAAATTCAACTTCTGATAGCGACCGACTGGAACTCGTGCGAACTGCTTCTGCTACAGGCACCAAGGCAGGAAAGACTGATGTAATGATGTCAGCTGCCTTGCTTTATAGCACTAACGACCTGACGTCAGACTACAGGCGAAGGCAGCCGGCGCACAAAAATATTGACTCTGGTATTCGGGCTGGCTGAGGGCTACCACAACAGGGATAACTCATAGGTGATGACTGCAACAGTGAAACACGAAGAACATCTGGCACTTGAACAGCAATGGGAAACCAACTGACATATGCAAGGATTTGTTTCACAAAAATACTGCAGCAATAGACAGTACAACAGATGGATTTTGCAAAACAGTTTGTGTGAGCAACAGTATTCTATGAAACACATTTGAGGCATGAAAAACACTGGTCTCAGAATAAAACACACACGCACACGTACACACACACACACACACACACACACACACACACACACACACACTATTAATAAGGACAGCATATAAGCTACAAAATCGTGACCTTTCTTTTTAGTTCAAAAGGTGCTCAAATAGTACAAAGCAGCATACGGTACATATGAAAAGAATAAAATTTCAAATAATATGATACAGCAGTTATAGTATAAAAGGGAAAAAGATGTCATACCACCTCAGTTCTGGATGCAGACTAAATATCACCAAGTGCTAAGCAAACATTTTTAATTTTAGTATAGTGGAACTGTGGTGGTGCAAAGAAAGATGCCGCTAGGATCTTGTAAAGGTAATGACTCAATGTTTCATACCTGTGTCTCTGTGACTGGCGCTGTCTTTGGTCCAAGGGGGTTGTTCACTGCAATGGTATAAGAAGTCGAGCGTGTCTGGTTCCCAGTGTTGTCTTTACCCCATGGCTTCATTATGAGGTCTATTAAAAAAAAAACAATGATCATTAACCTGCGTTCCAGACTGCCCAGCCTCTCACAACACTGAATTTAATACGTTTTAGTAAGAACTGTGAAAAGGATATATTTTTACATTCCAGCTTCATAGGCCTCATTGTGAATGGTTTGCAGATGAAAAATATGTCACTGTGATATGTACGTTACTAATTCCAACATGTATCATACAGACTTATGAAATGCATTCTGCTTTAAGTACACCACAGTCAAAGTTAACCATCACAGAATGACTATGGAAGGACCTGACCAATCTGTAAGACACTAGTCTGGAAGGACAAATCATATTGACTTCAGCATCAAGCACTGATGATACTCTCTTGGCTGGATAACATGGGGAAGAATTCTTTTTTTATTTTTTATCTAAACACCTTTTCTGAATTATCACTTGGACTTAGGCAAACCTGATATACATTCATTTGAGCGTCCACACCAACCTCGAACAGGTGTAACGCCGAACGAGAATGTCGAATTTGAAAGTGGCGAATGGTCGGAATGTCGTACAAAACACCGAATGCAACATTTCCGACCACTCTACCCCCTAAACAAGCGCTACCCTGGGTCAAAAAGGGGGGGGGGGATACTGTGTGTTTCGACTATCTCTGGTTCGCAATTGTGAGAACCTGCTGCACTGCTTTCAACATTTGGTATGTCGACAAGGTAATGGATGACTAAATGAATGTATATACCGGCAAACTTACATTTATATAACAGTAAGCAAAGCATATTAACAGGTTCACATTTACAAACATTATACATCCCATATATTGTTATATATCATATAAACAAAGCAAAAGTATATAAACTATTCAATTCCTGCTTTCTCTTAAACCTCATTCCTTCTTCAAAACATTTTTTCTGCATGTATTGTTCTCACAACTTCCATTTTTTCAATGAAATTTACTCCTACCCTTTTCTAATGATTCCACTTCCTGTTCTTCTATTTATGTTTCCAATATTCACTACTTCAACCATAGTTGGTTTACACTTTGCTTTATTTGGCAGCCCCCAGAATTAAACTTAACAAGGCCTTACTAGGTTTAGACAATCCAAATCCTGTATTCCAGCTCAAAAAGTAATTTCCTTAGTTTGCATGCACAGTATCCCTGACAGAGTACTCTGCATAGAATTTATAAAGTCTGCCAACTCCTTATACTTCAAGAACATATTCTGCCAAGTACCTCTTTCTTCCCCATTACACTTCCAACATTTGCCATCTACCTGAGGAAAATTTCTTTGGCATCTGCTTGGGTATCTATGCAAATACTTCCAGACAAAAATCTACTAGATTTTGTTGCATATATGGGAGGCATACATATGTCCTCCCAGTGTTCCTTTGTGAATTGCACATATAATCTTTCTTACCAATCTTTTCTGACCTCTTCTGATTGATTCTTACTATTGTGCAACATTTTATAAACCTACTAATTATCACTTTAAAAGCAGCTTCTGTTCTAGATTCAATTAAAAGCTCAATCAGTACAGGTCTTTCCTTTAGAATTCTCCTATCCCTTTCTCTTTGTCTGTACTCTGATATCAATTCTTGATATGGAAGGCAAACACCAGCCTGCAATCTAAATGATTTCATGCCCTCTTCCCATTCTATAATTATTTATTCTTAATACCTTGGTATATTTGCCAGCTTCCTCCAGTAACTTCCAGCCTCCTCTTGCCTATTCTCTGTACCCTTAATTGCAGTTATCCCTATCCACAGTCTCCTTTCTCCATTTCTGTGTTTGCTTGGTTCTTAGCATACTTTCTACTAGTTTATGAATATAATATTCTGTATGACTGTTAGTCTCCTTAAATATCTGCATCCGAAATCCCTTTCGTTCCTTATCTTGAGTCTCCCACAGCTTGATCATCATCCCTTTCCACTCTGAATTGTAGCTTTCTGCTTATGTTATTTACAAAATCTTTAGCTCTGTAGCTGTAAAAAAAGACGTTATGTACCTACCATAACATTCCATGTTAGCTGTCTTCTTGCCTTCTTTCTTGCTGGTTGGGTTCGGAGCCGATCCTTCGGCTCCGACTCGGCCATCTTCAAAAGCTCGAGAGCTGCTTACTGGCTCGAGTCCCCCCTATATCCCATGATGCCTGGCGCTAGATACCCAGATCTCGTTTGGTAAGTCTAACTGCAGACATAAAAAATAAGGAATCCTATCCTAGAATGCATACATCCCGCTGGAGAGACTACTAGTCAGAAAGGAATAGCCATAGAAGACTCAGCCAGTGAAAAATCAAGAAGGACTCTACTCAGTCTACTAGGACAGGGGGATGGCGGGTGGTACGCAAGAAAGAAGGCGAGAAGAAGACAACTAACATGGAACGTTATGGTAGGTACATAACTTCTTTATGTTAAGTTGTCTATCTCGCCTTCATTCTTGCTGGTTGGGACAGCGTCCCTAGCACCTAAAATCCTGGGTGGCTCATCGGAAAAGACTCTTCAGCACAGTGGAACCAAAATCAGCTCTGCTCCTGGAAACCAAATCCAACTTGTAATGCGAAATGAAAGTATGTGGTTTGGCCCATGTAGCAGCAGCACAAATAGATTCCATGGTCAACCTAGCCTGAAAAGCCACTGAAGTAGCTAAAGCTCTGGTGGAGTGACCTTTTGGTTTAAATGGCAATTCTTTATTCCTGAGCTGATATATGAATGTGATGATAGATGTCAACCACCTTGATAAGGTTACCTTGGAGACCGGAAGACCTTGTTTACCTACTGCATAGGACAGGAAAAGTTGATCTGATTTTCTAATGTCCTTGGTTCTATGCAGATAAAAGCGTAGTTGCCTGTGAACATCTAACTGATGCAACTTATATTCCACCCTGCTGGAGTGGTTAGGGAAAAACACAGGAAGGTCTATGGACTGATTCAAGTTACTCTCTGAAGAGACCTTCGGAAGGAAGGACGGATTAGTCCTTAGCACAACCCTGTCATTGTGGAACATGAGGTATGGGGGATGGACAGAAAGAGCCTGTAGTTCCAAAACTCTTCTGGCTGAAGTAATAGCTACCAGAAAGAGGGTTTTCCAAGATAAGAACTTCAGTGAACAAGAAGCTGCCGGTTCAAACGGGGGCAAAATTAGCGAAGTTAAAATCAAATTTAAATCCCACGGTGGTGGAGGATCCCTCACTGGGGACCTGAGCAGAGTGGTTCCTTTGAGAAAAGCTTTACACAGTTTATGGGACATGATACTGTTTTCCAACAGGCCAATGTGAAAATTTGAAATTGCCACTAACTGGACTCTAATTGTAGCTGAAGCAGAACCAGCATGGAAGAGTTCTGCTAGAAATTCCAAAATGGGAGTGCACTGGGGCTGAAAAGGGGTCTATGCTTTTTGCCTCTGCCCAGGAAGAAAAACGTTTCCACTTACTAACGTAAGTTTTTCTGGTCGTAGACTTGTGTGACGACAAAAGGATTTCGCGCACAGATGGGGAAATATCTGGGAGCCTGGCTAGGGTCGGAAGTGGGGTAACCAAGCTGTGAGCTGGAGAGTGTGCAGGGATTGGTGCAGCTCACCCGACTGCTGAATCAGGAGGTCTGGAACTAGGTCGAGAAGACAGGAGTGCAGGAACGGAAACCATATTTGTCGAGGCCAGTAAGGAGCAATGAGGATCATTTTGCAACCCGAAACGGCAGCCTTCTGAATCAATTTCGGTATGAGGGGGTAAGGAGGAAATGCATAAAGAAGTCCCTGGGGCCAATCGTGGACTAGAGCATCTCTGGGGGGATGCCCGGGGAGTGGAAGGAGAGAGAAGAAATTGCTGCACTTGCTATTGAAAGGAGTTGCAAAAAGGTCGCAGCAAGGTTGGCCCCATCTGTGGAAGATTTGGTCCGCAACCACCTGGTTCAGAGACCACTCGTGAGGCATGAAAATTGCTTTGCTCAGTCTTTCTGCTATAACGTTGGACTTCCCAGGGATGTGCGTTGCAATCAGAAACCGTTGGGAAGAGATCGCCCATTGCCAGAGTCTGAGTGCTTCTCGACATAGGGGGTAGGACCTGGTTCCGTCCTGCTTGTTGATCTACCACACTACGGACATATTGCCCGTTTGAACTGCAATGGTTCCGGTAGGAAGAGAGTCCTGAAGAGCCTGCAACGCTAAGAGCACGGCCCTCATCTCCAAGACATTTATTTGCAGATGATACTCGTGAGGTTGCCAGGTGCCTTGGACTGTTCTGCCCTGATAATGCCCTCCCCCACCCGATCAGGGAGGTGTCTGTGGTCACTGTAGCCACTGGAGGGGGAAGAACAAATGGTCTGCCGTGGGGCACTGATGTGGAGACCATCCACCACGCAAGGTGTTTCTTGCATGCCTGAGTGATCAAAATCGTGTAAGACATGGGAAGTTGCTGGAAGGACCATTGGGTGAAGAGAAGCCACTGGAGGATCCTCATGTGAAAACGAGCTAGAGGAACAAGTATGATTGCTGCTGCCATGAGACCTAGCGTTTGAAGGACAGACCTGGCTTGAATCTTTTTGCATGCTAATAAAACCTTGACATGCTGACGAATCACTGAAACCCTGTCTGGTGGTTGGCTCGCTAACATTTCTTTGGTATTTAAATTTGCGCCTATGAAGGTGATAGATTGACAGGGTGACAATGCTGACTTTTCTAAATTTATTGTGATACCTAGCCTGGAGCAAGTATCGATGGTGCAGTCTCTGGCTCGCAGAAGATGATGTCTGGTGGTAACAGTAAGGAACCAGTCGTCGAGATATGGAAACACCTGGAATCCTTGCCGTCTCAGGTGAGCGGTCACTACTGCCATACATTTGGTAAACACCCTGGGGGCTGTGGTGAGACCAAAGGGCAGAGTTCTGAACTGATAATGGCTTGCTCCCAGCCGGAAGTGGAGGAATCTTTGGAAGTGTCTGTCCATCTTTATGTGTTAGTACGCATCCTGAAGATCTATGGAGCACATCCAATTGTCCTGACTCAGAAAGGCTAAAATGGACTGAAGTGTGACCATCCGGAATTTTGTTCTTTGTACAGACTTGTTTAGTCTGCCGAGATCCAAAATGGGTCTCCAGTCCCCTGTCTTTTTTGGTACCCAAAAGAACCTTGAGTAAATTCTGGATCCTTGTTGGTCTGCTGGGACTTGCTGGATGGCCCTTTTTCTTAGCAGTTTTGAGACTTCTTGTACTGCTTGGTCCCTTAGATTGGGTGGAACATCTGGAAGGGACTTGTATGACTTTGAGGGGGTGCGAACGAAGGGAATTCTGTAGCCTCCGGATATGACAGACTGTACCCATTTGTCTTGTGTTATGTCTCGCCAGGCTCCTAGGTACAGTGATAGTCTTCCCCCGACTGCCTCCAGAGGTGAGCAGCCGGGCAACCCTTCAGGGATGCTGGAAGGGCTTGTTAGAGAAGGATTCTCTGCTGCCTTGGTTTTGCGGACCCCCTCTGCTACGAGGGCGGCGTCGGTTATTGTTCCCTCCCCTGCCCCTGGAGGGAAACTCACCACGTGTGTCAGGCAAGGCTCCCTGGGATTTCCGGAACTACATCTTCCCACTCTTCTGACCCTTAGGATATGGTCTGGAGGGAGTGGAAAAACGGACTCCTACAGCAGAGAGAGTCTTGCCTTCCTGCTCACACCTGGTAAGGATATCTTTCACTTGTGATCCAAAGAGTGAGGAACCGTCAAAGGGGGTGTTGGTGAAAGACGCTCTGAAAGGTTCCGCAAAATTACATAGCCGCATCCAAGTGTGCCTCCTTAGCGCCACGCCTGTGCCTCGCGGCTCTACTCGCACCACCGGCTGCATACGAAATGAGCCGCATGGAGGAGTTTACCACAGAGTTAAGAGTCGCTAGCTGGGAGGCTGCCTTAGCCTGGGCCCCCTCAGCTGATGGATCATGGAGGGTATCTCCAAGCTCTTTTAGGAGATCCCTCTGAAGACAGGTAAAGTGGCACAGATAATTCAGGGACCACATGGAAATGGTCGCTGAAGAGAACATCCACTTACCATATCTGTCCATCATCCTAGACTCCTTATTAGGGGGATGGACAGATGAAGTTTCAGCCAACTACTTCTTAGTGGCTGCTGCTACCACCATGGCATCAACGGGGACACCTTTGGTCAAGAACTGTTTGTCCTGCGGGGCAGTAATGAACTTTGCAGGTCTTCTAGGGGTCAGTTCCACTGTGTCTGGAGCCGTTCACGCCTTTCGAGCCACCACAGACATCAGTGGGTCGAAAGGCGGAGACACCCAGGAGGTGGAAGGTCGGGATCCAAACGCATCCAGGAATACCGACTCATCCTCGGAAGGGCTTAGGGTAGTCCAGTTTTCCCTCTGCCTAAGCATCTCAAGGATGTCTGAGAAGGAGACATCTTCAGAGGGGGATCTTGGGGACCCTTCCAACTCCTCTAAGTCGGTATCCAATGTGACAGACTCGGGGGAGTAGACGTGCTTCCTCTTGCATTTCCTCTTGCGAGGTGGCTCCTCTGAAAGATCAGGGGAGGCCTCGGAAGAGGAGGATACACCCAAGGGGGAGCGCTGGATCCCCATGCTTGGGGCCTGGAAGAGGGGCAGAGGCTGACGCAGGCACCTTAGGGGGAGGAGCCGATGGGGTTGATTGTGGGACTGACTCAGGGGCCAGCACAACCCTCATCACCTCGAAGGCGTCCCTGCCCGGATGCAGAGAAGGCTCAGGCTCCGACGAAACCAAAAGCCCTCCCTGCACCGAGGGAGATGGCTCCGAGGCAGATGTGGGAGCCGAGCTCACCTGCGCCGAAGCACTGAGAGGGAGAGTGGGGTCGGACAAGGGTCGGATGCCACCTGCCCCTCGGAGCTGACGAGGGACTCTCGGCGCCCAGATCCCTCCAGGGAAGATACCATGGAAGGGATTGGAGCCGACGAAGGAACCGAAAGGGAGGGTATCGGTGCCGACGGCTTCACGACTCGAACCCCAACAAACTCCGGCTCCGATCTCAAAGGAGGAGCCGGAGGAGGAATATCAATAGCTGTGGACAGAGCCGACTCCTGATGAGGAGGGCTGGACAACATTTTGGCAAGGGCCTGCGACTTCAAGAGCCTACTGACCACTCTTTCCAAATCATGGTCCAAAAGCCTAGAGGACCAAGAAGAGTGGGATAATCGGTGGCTACGCTCCGACTGGAGCAGGGGCGACTTTGGAGCTGAACGTATCGACTCCAAAGAAGGAGACCTAGACCTCTTTCGACTCTCAGTCGGCTCTGAAGGCCGTGTCAGAGCCGAATGGGAGGGAGGGATATCGGTACCAGCCGGAGCTGAAATGGATTGAGTGGCTTCACTCAACGACGGCTCCGAACTGGGAGCCGACGGTTTACGTGGCCTGGAAGATTTCACCGGTTGAGAGTTTGACGGTGAATCTTGGGGTTTAAGCAGAACCCTCAGAATCAATTTATTTTTGCACTCCTACAGGACTCTTGGACTGAAGGCATGACAGATGGAGCAAGAGTCCTGCAGGTGCACAGCGCCCAGACAATAAACACAAGAAGTGTGAACATCTGTCAGAGACATCTTCTGACAGCATGAGTCACACTTCTTGAAGCCAGACGGTTTAGGATCCTTGGACATCTTAAGGAAACCAAGGACAAGCAAAAAACACACACAGAAAATTTAAAGTGACTAACCACTAATATTCACACACTACAGTTCACACGACGAACTACCAACACTACTATAGAAACTATCACTAAACACTAACAGTGTAATAAAGAATTTTTTTTTTTTTTTTAAGAAGGAAATAGAAAGAAAAGGTTATCCTCTAACTTAACGGAACCTTTCTGAAGTAAGGAGGGGGGGGGGGGGACTCTCTAACTTAAACAAGTTTCTTGGGAAAAGTTAACGGATCCAGAGAAGAAGTAGCTGCAATACAAAAATCTAAACAAGCAACTACTTCTAGACTAAAAACTACAGTTTTTTTGAAGAAAAATACAATAATAATAACAAACTTTATACGACCTGAGCCAGTAGAACAACCTCGCAGCAGAAGCGGCAAATGAGATCTAGGTATCTAGCGCCAGGCATCATGGGATATAGGGGGGCCTCGAGCCAGTAAGCAGCTCTCGAGCTTTTGAAGATGGCCGAGTCGGAGCCGAAGGATCGGCTCCGAACCCAACCAGCAAGAATGAAGGCGAGATAGACAACTTAACATCATCCCTTCAAATCAGGTAATCCTAAACCTCCTTGTTCTACTGGGAGGATCAACTTATCCAGCTTGACACTTAACCTCTTCCACTCCCAAATAAAATACTTCAACTCTTTATTAATTACTATTCAGAACTTCTCCTCTGTTTGATAAAAATATGCCTGAGCTGTGTATACACTAAAAGGTCTAAAACATTTTTACTGCTTGTATCTTGCTATCCATATCCACAGGCAGGAAATTTCAGTTTTTCTGTTAACTTTTGTTTTGTCTCCCCAAATATCCTTAGCTGCTATAACAGAATTCTTTTTAATCCATATTCCTAAATACTTCATTTTATTATTTCCCCATAAATACAGGTATTGCTGAAACAATTAATTTATGGGTACATAGTGTAGAGCTATTTTGTCTTCATTAACTTTATATAAAAACAGAACTGCCTCAGAATGCTTCATAAAAATGTATTTTTGTTCTGCTTCCATCAGGTACAAAATATATCATCTGCAAATAAAGCCAACTTTTTTGAACATCATACCAATTATATCCTTGAATTTCTGAGACATTTATTTTTTGCCATTGTTTCTAAATGTAATGCAAATAACAAAAGAGATGGAGGACACCCATGCCTGATTCCTCTGTTCAGAACAACTTATCAGAGAGGAACCCCTCCC
This sequence comes from Protopterus annectens, assembly GCF_019279795.1. Taxonomy (NCBI): domain Eukaryota; kingdom Metazoa; phylum Chordata; order Ceratodontiformes; family Protopteridae; genus Protopterus; species Protopterus annectens. The sequence continues at coordinate 1,027,271,800 of NC_056741.1, read as the reverse complement.
ACTTTGATTTTGGCCTTTGATCCCTCACATATCTTTCTCATTAACCTTATTCTTGTATTAAGAAACACAAATGCTTCCATTGCCCTACTCATAAAACCCCAGCCTACTCTGTCAAATGCTTTCCCTGCGTCAAGACTCACCAATAACAGTGGTATTTTCTTACATTCTACTTCCTTCTGATCATCACTGTTCTAATGTTATCCAATGTTTGTTGTCAAATGTTTGTCTAGTCTCCACAAAACCGAACTGGTTCATATCTATCATTTCTGGCATCACCTTTGCCATTCTTTTAGCCATTCTAGACAAACACTTAATCATCAACATAATTTAAAAATGAAATGTGCCTACATGAAGCTGGATCAGCTTTACTTATTTATTTATTTATTTACATTTGTTGACCAGGAGAGTCTGAATGGACACAGGTCCGTTTTCAGTGGAGGCCCGGGGAGAAAAGCTCCACATTAAGTATTACTTACATTATACAGTTAAAAAACATAGCATTTAAAATACAGACATTAATCCAGCTGAGGACTCAAGACAAGAATAAAACATAGATGTAAAACAGCTGTAGAACATAGTACAATTTTAAAATATAGTGACATATACTAAACATGGTTACAAATGTAGTTGAGATTCATCAGTGAACAATTGATACAATCTGTTTTTGAGGTACATAACAGCCATTAGCAGTTGTTGCTACAAGAAGTTAGTACTATGTGGTAGGTAGCTGGGAACACGAGTAGCCAAGCTTGCTAAGAGTAGGTTGTTGATAGGGGGCTAAGAGAGACAGTGGGTGGGTGGAGTGGAAGGTATTAGAGGGGGGGGGGGTTGCAAGGGCATATCTGGCAAGTTTTTAAGTGTGATTTTAGTAAGGATTTGAAATGGGTGCAAGAAGTTACAGAGGTAACTGAGGATGGGCGGCAGCTCCAGAGTTTGGCTATAGTGCAGGAGAATAATGCTTCTCCAGCAGTTATTGGCTCTTGTGACCTGTAGGAGATTTCTGTGGCTGGATCTTAGTGGTCTCGTAGTTATGTAGGGTTGGAGTAGATTCTGGAGAGATGGGACTTTTAGTGGCTGGTTTATTAGTTTCTGGGGGATTGCAAGTTGGTACCATTGAAGGAGGTGGGGGAGCTCTAGCCAGCCCAGTTCTGCTAGTGAGAGACAGTGGTGAGTGTGGTAGGAAGCCCCTGTGGCGAATTTGGCAATTTAGTTGTAGCAGGTTACGAGCTTATTTAGGTCGCACTGTCTAAGGTTAGTAAATACTGGAGAGGCGTAGAGTAAGGCAGAGATAAGATGAGAATTTGCTACCGAAATTTTACTGCTTTGGTAAGTAGTTGCTGATTTCTATATAATGCTCCTAGTGTTTTGTGCACTTTTTTAATGGTCATGAAAATGTGAATGTCAAAGTTCAGTTTACTGTCTATTTCTACTCCTAGTAATTTGGTGTGTCCTGTAGGATGGATGGTGGTGTTGTCTTTTGCTGTGATGTTAAAGTGAGAGCTGTCTAGGGTATGTTTGGTGGGTTGGAAGATGAGTAATTTTGTTTTGTTTGGGTTGAGTATTAGTTGGGCAGCGGATAACCAAGTTTCAATAGAGGAAAATGCTTCCTGCGTGACTTTTTGCAGTTCGGGTAGGGAGTGGGCTGTGCAGATGATGGTTGAGTCATCTGCGTATTGTATGAGTGTGCCATGTGTTGTGGCTGAGGCTTGATTATTGGTGATGATTAAAGATGGGTCCTTATGGAGAAAACATTCTGAGCAGTTAATGGAAGAATGGTCACACCAATAGGAGTAGCAACAGGAGATAAAATAGAATCCGCCACTCATGGCTTTTTAGCAGGAACTGAAGAAATATCTTACCATAAGTGTGAGTTTTTTGTCCGTGTGAGAGAAGTCAAGTGAGGTCATGTAAAGATGGGGGATTGACTACTGACTCCAATTATCACTAACATTAGTACCATTAGATAAGAGGTAAATTAACAGAATTTCCTAGAGGAGAATAAAATCAGCACTGTTTTAGAGGCATTCAGCTGCAAGTCCACTGCCCTAAGTCACAGATGAAGTGAGAGAAAGCTACAGTGTACCCTATAAACAGAGGCAAGAGTAAGGCCAGCTAAAACAATAACTGAGCCATGTGCAGATTGGACAAGTAGTGAATTCCCACTGTGGCTGAGTACGTTATTCACAAATATTTTAAGTATATGTGAGACTAACACAGAACATTAAAGATTTTCAACATCCTCGACAGTAACATAACCAACTACTTTGAAATTGAAGTTGAAAAATAAGCTTTCACGACCTGCACCTGCTTACACTAATGTATAATGTGTAAAACACGTTTTAGGTTCAAGCAATGTGCACCTACCACCTTGCCATACATGAGTTGGCTGTGAATGTTGACAACTTGCAAGAGGTCAGTGTGTATAATGTGTTTTAACCTAAACTCATACTGTGTGCTGGAGTTCACATCAGAAGTGAGGAGATGCTGTGTAGGTTGAAAGTGCACACATTTTCTAGGATTTTGAAACAGTGGAGAAGCACTGTGAATTAATAGCTGTGCTAAAAACATTGCACACCATTGTGCAATAGCACACCCACTTTCAGCTTCTGAGCAAGAAGGACATAACCTTCTTTAACAGGGTTGCTATATAGAACAGAAACTGGATAAGCAAGACTTAGCTGTAATCTTTAAGAATTTAGGGGGAGGATTTTTTTGTATTAGTATTTGTTAACCAGTGCAAAGCACTGAGTCACACTGACCTCTGTCAGACTCGGACCAAGGATCTAGCTAAGAGTCACACAACTGGTGGTTGGAGGTTGTGAAAATCTTCCTACCTGTTCTGAAGTACAAACACACTATTTCTTGTGGTTGTTTTACATTTTTTCCTGTTAGATTTATTTGTGCGATTAAAGTACACTCTGCTACGGTACGAGTGCGTTGTTAATTCCTTTTTTGTGTATGGTTTTATAAGGACACAACCCTCCTTAATTTTCCAGACCTCCACAAACAAATGGCTTCATATACACTCAGGCTACAGACACGACACTTGATCAACAAATAGATAAGACATCCTGGAAGGGGGGATTAATTACTCAATTCCTCCCCTATATCTGGCATAATTTCCCATTATACAAAAAACAGAGGAATTCTAATGCTTCCCTTTGGGAAAACCTTGGGGACTACACAGACTCCCATACATTCATCCTGTTCATGACCTGATTTGTCCTCCTGGAGGCAGTAGATGAACCTATTCGAATGGGTTTTGGCAAAGTCATTATGGCCCAAGGACTGACTCTGAATGGTAAACACTATGATTCTAAGAATCTATGAATATGTTTACTCCATTTTTAAATGACAGTTACATTTTAAAGTTGAAACAGGTTTTTAATGTTTAACAACAATAACAATCATACAATGTCATATATCAATGATTTGACCCATAACTAAACATAATGCTATATCATGTAATGCTTGAAAAAGCCACCTGAAAAGAACTTGAAAAGGTTTCCATATTTCTTATGAATTATACACACACACATTTATATATATATATATATATATATATATATATATATATATATATATTTAAAACACACACACACATGGGTTCATTTACTGTTATCAGAATTGCTGAATGCTGATGTCTTTTGTTAACACACTTTGATTAACAGGTGTGCGAGACTGAATGCCCACGGTTGTGGAATATGTCCCTTCCCCAGGGGCTGTGTGTTCCGCAAGTTAAAGTAAATAACAATCAAGGGGTGTGGGGGTGCAGCCCCCACATATGGGGATATTTTAGGGGGGCCTGCCCCCTGCAAAAAAGACATTTTAACAGTTACATGATTTCAGGTTATCCTTCAGAGTATCAGCAAGGCAAGTCAATGTTATACGGTCACATTTGATGCCTGCTTTAAGCAAGTCAACATTTGGGAGATCCAAATAGAAAATATCAACTGCTTTAGAGCAATCAAGCTTCAAGAAGATCTGTAGCCTGTACGCTAGACAACTGGACTTATGAACCTACGAGGTACTCTTGCCGTCTTCCATACAGAAATGAGGAGGTGCGTCGGCCATGCTACCCCAACCATTCCCACAACTTTTAACAGCTCAACCACTCTGGCATATAGAAATCTGCAGACTTACTGTTATAGAGTCCACTGATCAAACTATGCACAAAAGTTGCAAGCTGACTGAAAATGCATTCTTTCTGAAAAGTCAACATATAAAATGTATTTCCTGAGATGGGGCTAAAGTTGTGTCCCCAACACATTCTAACTTCCATCATAATAGTAGATCGTAAATTATCAAAATATCTTACACTCTGCTTCAGTGTACATTGTGGTGATCAAAAATATTAAAGTGTGTGATACACTGGAGATTGCAGTCATTAGCAATGGGGAATTAAATGACAATCACTGCAGGGCAGGTCAATACTGACAAGGAAAATGAGACTTACGAAACATGTACATTAACTTATACTAACTTATTCTAATTCAGCAATGCACTTGCTTTCTAATTTACAGAAAGAAAGGAACCCTGCCTTCAATAACGTTCCCACTAATTTCCTTGTTCTTAAAGATATGATGGGTAACCTCTAGATGCTAGCCTCCTCCTAGACCCACCTTGCATGAAAAGAACTTGCAACTGCCCTTATGAGCTCTTTTAAATTCACTCATATTTTGCATGAATTTCGGCAAGATGGCAACTGGTGCAACCACTACCTCTAGAAGTTCCTTCCACATTTATTTATTTGAACTTATTGATCAGGATAGAACCCTGATTACAACAGACCAATATCAGTATCAGCCCAGATGCACAAACAGCAAAAAGGGAGTACAGGCCTCAGCAGTAATATGAATATATAAATACAGGTAGGTTCACAGTTTAATGCAGTAGACTTAAAAGTAACAAATGGAGTACAGCAGACAGTACACAATGTACAGATCAAGTTCATATTTACACATATACAATATAGACAGAGCTATGTTAAAAATACAAGGAGGGAGGGGGAAACTGGAGAGAATACTTATGTACAGTGAAGGCAGGATGACAGAGAAGGTGGTAGAAAAATTACAGTGCGATTGGACTGTTACACAGGTACTGTTGAGGCAAAGCCATTAGTGATGGAGGGGAATGATGGTATTATATTATTTTATGCGTGCAATTTGAAGGCACTTGTCCACTGACTGCTATAAAAAAAATTAAATTAAAAAAAAAAGTTGGGACTATAACACTGGATAGCAGGTCACTTCTTTGAGATGAGATGGAATAGATTACCACTGCATAGTAATGAGGATTAGCTGTGCTTGGCATTCGTATGTCTGGAGCCACAGGTTTGAAGTAGGGGTTCATTGTGGTCTTGACTCCTGAGATCAGAGGAAGGCATTCTAAGGGACAGTTTAGCAGGTAAGACAGTAAAGGAATCTGAGTGCAGGAATTTAATAACTGAGAGAGCAGTAAGAAGTCTTCCTAGTGTTTCAATGGAAGCCATCCAGTTTTACCTATTGTATAACAGTGATGCTCTGCCAAGGAAACAGAGTAATATATAAAAGTAATTTAGCATGTTTCTCTCTGATCTAAACATATGTAATACATACTCCATTTTACAAACTTTTCTTAATACCAGCTGCATGCATTAAACCTGTGAAGTCAACTAAACAACAGTTAGTTATATACTCACCATAACGTTACATGTATGTAGTCCATCTCGCCTCACATTCTTCACTTGTGGGTTCGGAGCCGAATGTCGGCTCCGACTCGGCCTATTTACTAGCTCGAAAGTCTTTGATTGGCTGGGCTAAGATGGTATCCCACAATACACTGCTCCACATCCCCAGATCTAGTTTGCTGCCAACAGAAGTATCATATCCATCGCCCAACACACACACACACACACACACACACACACACACACACACACACACACACACACACACACACACACACACACACACACACACACACAAACACACACAGAACAACGAGGTCCAACAAATTATCCAAAGGGACTCTGTAACATCAGAAGTACAAGGTGATCCTCCAAATCCTCCAGGCGTTGGGGACGGTGGGAGGGTAATGAAGAATGTGAGGCGAGATGGACTACATACATCTAACGTTATGGTGAGTACATAACTAACTGATGTTATGTAGTCCTATCTCACCTACATTCTTCACTTGTGGGACAGCATCCCTAGCACCTACATCCTGGGTGGCTCAATGGAAAATACTCCTGAGCACTGTGGAGCCAAAAGATGATCTGCCCCTAGACACCACATCCAATTTGTAATGGGAAACAAACGTGTGAGGAGAAGCCCATGTTGCAGCCGCGCATATATCATCCAGCGATAACCTAGCCTGAAAGGCTGTGGAAGTGGAAACTGCTCTAGTAGAGTGTGCTCTGACTGGAAAGGGCAGGCTCTTTCCCCCTGCCTGATAAATAAAGGAGACGCAACCAGCTATCCACTTAGAGATGGTGACCTTGGAAACCGCAGACCCCAAGCGATTCTCTGAGAATGAAACGAAGAGCTGGTCTGACTTCCGCCAATCTTTAGTCCTGTGTAGATAAAAACGTAGTTGCCTATGAACATCCAACAGATGAAATTGATACTCTGCCTTATTGGAAAAGTTGGGGAAGAAGACCGGCAGCTCAATGGACTGGTTAATATTAGATAAGGAAGCCACTTTGGGAAGAAAGGACGGATTTGGTCTGAGAGAGACTCTATCTTTATGGAATATCAAATATGGTGGCTTGACTGATAGGGCCTGGAGTTCTGATACTCGTCTAGCCGATGTGATAGCTATCAAAAAGGCAGATTTCCATGTAAGAAATTTTAAATCGCAGGAAGTCGCAGGCTCAAAGGGTGGGAGAGTGAGAGCCTGCAGAACAAAATTGAGGTCCCAGGGAATAACAGGTTGAGATACAGGGGGACAAAGGAGAAGAGTGCCTTTCAGGAATGCTTTACACAGCCTGTGTGCCATTAAACTAGGTTCCTAAGCCACATGATAATTTGAAATAGCCGCCAGCTGAACTTTGATGGTGGCTGAGGCAGACCCTTGGTACAATAAATGAGACAGAAATTCCAAAACAGAATCAATGGGGGCTGTGTAGGGGTCAACACCTCTGGAATGGTCCCATATCGAAAACCATTTCCACTTGCTAGAGTAGATCTTCGTAGTGGACGGTTTATGAGAGGACGAAAGAATATGGACCACGTCTGGAGAAAAATCGTGACACCTGACTACGGATGGAAGTGGAGCAGCCAGGCGGTCAGCCGGAGGGTCTCCAGGGAGGAGTGGAGCTGTCCCGACATATGTGTCAGCAAGTCTGGACGAGGGTCCAGAGTCCAAGGAGCATCCACGATGTAAGGTTGAAGGAAGGGGAACCATACTTGTCAAGGCCAGTGTGGCGTGATCAGAATCAATCTGCTTCCCAAGGATAGCGCTTTCTGAATCACCCTCGAGATAAGGGGAAACGGAGGGAAAGCATACAGCAGACCCGAGGGCCAATTGTGCGCAAGAGCGTCCCTTGGAGATTCCCCCGGTGGGGGGATCAGTGAGAAGTAGCTGCTGCATTTCGCATTGAGGGGACTGGCAAACAGATCACAGCAAGGCTGACCACATTTGCTGAATATGCTGTCCGCCACCCGGCAGTTCAGGGACCACTCGTAAGGCATGAGGATCGTCCTGCTTAGCTTGTCTGCAATCACATGGGTTTTCCCCAGGATGTGCGTTGCCACCAAGGCCTGTTGGGAAGCTAATTCCACACTCTCATGGCCTCCCTGCATAGGGGGTACGATCTGGTTCCTCCTTGCTTGTTGAGATACCACACTACTGACATGTTGTCTAAGTGTATCGCAATAATCCCTAGAGGGAGGACATCCTCAAGTGCCTACAACGCTAGGAGCACTGCCCTCATCTCCAGGACATTTATGTGCAAGTCTATCTCGTGCTCCTGCCACGTGCCTTGGACCATCCTGCCGAGATAATGCCCCCCCCATCCAGGAGGCATCCGTGGTCACTGTGGCTACCGGGTTGGGTGGAACAAAGGGTTTCCCTACGTCTAAGTCGTTGGTGCATAACCACCAACTGAGGTCCTGCTTGCATTTGCCTGTGATTAAGATACGATGGGATAGCGGTAGTCTTTGGAAGGACCATTGGGCGAATAGGAGCCATTGTAGGATCCTCATATGTAACCTCACTAACGGGACCATCATGATAGTGGACGCCATTGTCCCCTGTAAATGAAGAACTAGTCTTGCCCTCACATGTGTCAGAGGCATTATCATCGAACCTGTCGTTGCAACCCTGTGATCCTCTCCATAGGTAGGAATGCTCTCAACCGAATAGTGTCCAACTCTGCTCCTATAAATGAGACATGCTGTGAGGGTAAGCAAGGCAGACTTTTTCCAGTTTATTGTGATGCCTAACTGGTGACAAAGATCGAGGGAGCTGTGGTGAGACCAAAGGGCAGGGCTCGAAACTGGAATTGCCTGGCTCCCAGCCGGAAGCGTAGATGACATCTGGATGCTCTGTCCATTTTGATGTGGTAATAAGCATCCTTCAGGTTGATGGAGCACATCCATACTTCTTTTCCCAACAATGAGAGAATCGATTGCAGCGTGACCATCCAGAATTTGGACTTGTGTACGTAATGATTGAGTTGGCGGAGATCCAAAATGGGTCTCAGGTCCCCTGTTCTTTTCGGCACCAAAAAGAATCTCGAGTAAGTCCCTAATCCGATCTGGTCTGGGGGGGACTGGTTGGATGACTCCTTTTTCTAGCAGCTGAGAGACCTCTTTGACTGGGTGGAATGTCTGGGATCCTTTTGACGGGAGGGGGTGTGGAGTGAAATGGGATGGTGTAACCTCCGGCGATTATCCCTAATACCCATCTGTCCTGGGTGATGCTGACCCAGGCTTCCGGATACCAGGAAATTCGACCCCCAACTGGCTCCGGAGAATCACTGCCGGGCACACCCTCAGGAATGAGAGTATGGGGAACCCTCTGGGGCGACGTCTCCCTGAATACAACCCCCCTCCCCTGCCTCGGGGGGGGGGGTCTCACCCTGTGCGGAAGGAAAAGACCTTTGTGATTTTTTTGAACCACATCTTTCCCCCTCGCTGAGCCTTGGGATAAGGTCTCGATGGGAGGGAAAAACGGACTCCCATGGTAGACAAGGTCTTTCCCTCTTGCTCGCACCTGGTGAATGTGTCTTTCACTTTGGTCCCGAACAAGGAGGAACCATCGAAAGGGGCATCAGTAAAGGAAGACTTAAAGGCCTCCGCAAAGTGACACAGGCGTAACCAGGCTTGCCTCCTGAGGGTCACCCCTGAGCTAGCCGCCCTACTAGCGCCCTCGGCCACGTACAAAATCAGTCGCATGGACAAGTTGGCAATGGAGTTGTGGGTAGAGAGCTGAGCATTGACAGTCTGAGCCACCGCCTCAGCCACGTTACCCGTTAGAGTATCTCCTAACTCCTTAAGGAGATCTCTCTGGAGCCACGTGAAATGAGACAAATAATTCAGCGACCGCAAGGTAAAGGTTGCTGAAGACAGTGTACGCTTCCTGTACCGATCCATAGACCTAGACTCCTTGTTAGGAGGATGGACCAAAGAGGAAGACTCAGCAACTTCCCTCTGTGTAGCAGCCGCCACCACCATAGCATCTACCGGGACTCCCTTTGTTAAAAATTCTTTCCCTTGGGGAGCAGATAAAATTTTGTTGGGGCATCGAGGAACAGGCTCCACGGAGTCAGGAGTCTCCCACACCCTCCGACAAATAAGGTCCAGGAGCTCGTCGAAGGGTGGAGACATCCAGGGGGCGGAGGGCTGAGCACCAAAGGCCTTAAGGAACACTGACTCCTCCTCGGAGGGGGTTTTGGAGAGGCAGTCTCCTCTTTGTTTCAAGATCTCCAGGATATCGGAGAACGAAACGTTCTCAGAGGAAGACTTAGGGGACCCTTCCGATTCCTCGAGGTCAGTATCGGAAGTGAGAGACTCGTCCTGGGAGTCTATGTGCTTCCTCTCGCACAATTTCTTTCTGGGGGGTTCTTCAGGCGCAGGCTCCGAGGGCCCCTCAGAAAGAAGGGGACCACTCGTGGGGGTATCCTTAGGCCCTGGCGCTCTGCTATCCAAGGATAGGTGGGTGTCAGAAGCTCTCGCCAGTGTTGTGGGGGATGGAAGAAAGTACAGTTTTGTACCTACCATAAATGTAGATGTTCGAGGATTCCATTGCTGCAGTCCTGACTATTGGGTATAGTCCGCGTCCCAGTCGGCCCGAATACCAGAGTATAAGGCTGACGTCGGTCATGGCGCCTTAGACTGACGTCAGTACGTCAGGGTACTAATGCGCATGACCGACGTCATTTCCTCAGTCTTTTCTTGCCCCAGATGTCAGAAGACCCAAAAAGACAAGTCCCAAAAAACCTGCACCAAAAAACATGTACAATATATACAACAATATATACAAAAATATAAGCATGTAAACTCACCTACACAACCACCCCTAAACATAGAGGGGAAGGAGGGAATTGGACTGCAGCAATGGAATCCTCGAACATCTACATTTATGGTAGGTACAAAACTGTACTATGTTCTTCGCCTTCCGTTGCTGCAGTCCTGACTATTGGGTAGAATCCCAAAGCAGAGGAAAGGGAGGCTGGCAAATTATAAGGAAGTAGGAGCTGATAACATGCCTTGCAAAACAGCAGTGGCAAAGCCAGCCCTAGACTTAGAGTAGATAGGAAGATGATAATGCTTAGAGAAAGTATGCACTGAACTCCAAGTAGCTGCTTCCAAAATATCCTTAGTTGCCACCCCTTAGAAATGCTGTTGAAGTGGCAGTAGCCCTAGTGGAATGAGGCCTAATCCCAGCTGGAATCTCCTTGCCATGATGGGAATAACAAAATGCAATGCAAAAGCCAATCCACCGAGATAGTTTGTTTTGACACAGGCTTGCCCTGTGAACTCAAGGCAAAAGAAACAAACAACTGCTGAGACTGCCTAAAATCCTTAGTCCTGCTTAAATAATATCTCAATTGCCTGTGTACATCTAAAGTGTGCAAAATCTTTTCCCCTTTATTTTGGGGATCTGCATAAAAAGTAGGCAAATGAATAGTTTGGTTTAAAGCCACACTAGAAACCACCTTAGGCATAAAGGAAGGATTAGTACGTAATGATACCCTATCCTTATGGAAAATCAAAAGGGCTCTACTGCCATAAGGGCCTGCAACTCAGACACCCTTCTTGCAGAAGTAATGGCCAACAGAAAAGCAGTCTTCCATGACAAGTATTTCAACTCAGCAGTAGCCGCAGGCTCAAAAGGTTGTAGAGTAAGTTTTTCCAACACAAAATTGAGATCCCAAGCAGGAGTAGGAGCTCTACATTGGGGTCTTATATTCTTTGCCCCTCTAAGAAACTGCTTGAACAAAGGATGCGAAAACAAAGGTGGGTCACAATCATAATGAGCTGAAATTGCTGCAGCATGAATCTTAATGGAAGAGAAGGACAAACCTTTGTCCAATAACTCAGTAAGATATTGAAGAGCCACACTCAAATTAGGCTCAGAAATCTCCAAATTCTTTGCTGTACTCCAAAATAAAAATCTCTTCCATTTGTCTGCGTACACCTTCCTTGTACTAGGTCTTCTAGCTTCCATAATCACATTTAAAACTTGTTGAGGAAGTTGAGACCTGCTGTGCTTCAAGAGAGAATATGCCAGGCTGTTAGATGAAGAGAGTGAAGCTTGACATTGAGCAGATGACCATCCTTCTGAGATAACAAATGAGGAATCAGAGGTAAAGGCCATGGAGGCTGCCTTACCAGACTCGTAGTAGTGGATACCAGTGTTGCCGAGGCCAATCTGGAGCTATCAAAATCATCCTTGGCCTGTCTTGTCTGACCTTTAATAATACCTTTGGAAGAAGAGGCAGAGGTGGAAAGGCATAGACATGAAGGTTTTTCCAACTGAAAGACAGAGCATCCACTTTCCAAGCTGTGTGATGAAACCCCTTTGTGCAATACTTTGGCAGCTGGTGGTTTAGTGGAGAAGCGAACAGATCTATGTCTGGAGTTCCCCATGACACTGTCAATTTCTGAAATACATGAAGATCCAGTTTCCACTGTGGGGATCCATGATTTGTCTGCTTAACACATCTGCTAGGGAGTTCTGTGCTCCTGGCAGAAACCTTGCCTGAAGAGTTAGTTGCAGGCTTAACGCAGTCTCCCATAAAATCATTGCTTGCCTGCATAGAGGATAAGAATGTGTTCCCCCTTGCTTGTTGATGTACCACATGACAGTTGTGTTGTCTGTTAGAATCAACACCTGCCCTGGAAGAAGTAACTCCTTGAAAGCCATCAATGCAAACTGGACTGCTAACATCTCCTTCATGTTGATATGTAGATGCTGTAGTCTGGCAGGCCACTTGTCTTGTATCCACTTTCCATTTAGATGAGCTCCCAAGCAGTGTCCGAGGCATCTGTCGTTAAAATCTGACTCGCCTCTGGCCGGGTCACAGAGAGTCCCTTGTTTAGGTGACATTCCTGAGCCCACCACAAGAATTCCTTTTGAAGGCAAGGTATTATTTGAATGACAGTGTCCAAATCCTGGCAGTGCTGTGTCCATACATTTTTGAGATACCATTGCAGCTTCCTCATATGCAGTCTGGCATTGGGAAGCACCAGAATACAAGATGCCATGAACCCTAATGCTTGAAGGACTGTCCTTGCAGTCAGCACGGACTGATGAGATAGTTGATGGAAGTAAAGTGACAGATTCTTTTGTTTGTCCGGGGTTAAAAAGGCCATCTGGGCTGCTGTATTCAGTCTCACACCCAGAAAGCACATGTCTTGAGAGGGTACTAGACTGGACTTTATTTCGTTCACAGAATACCCTAGGCATCTTAGCACTGCTATGACATATTCCAGATGCTGTAGAAGGTCTTCCTTTTCTTGAGCCAGAATCAGGCAGTCGTCCAAGTAAGGATAGATTTGAATGCCTTGAAGCCTGAAGTAAGCTATCACTGGAGCCAGAACCTTTGTGAATACTCTGGGCAGTAGATAAGCCAAAGGGCAATGCAGAGAACTGATAATGAAAATCTCCAGTTCGAAACCGCAGATACTTTCTGCAACTTAGCCTTATAGGCACATGAAGGTAAGCTTCCTTGAGATCCAAAGTTACCATCCAGTGATCCTTGCCCAGCAGAGGTAACAGTTGTTGTAACGTCAACATCTTGAACTTGGGAATGTCCAGATAAGTGTTGAGGATAGATAAATCCAAAATTGGTCTCCACGTGTTCCCCTTCTTTGGTACTAGGAACAGGCGAGAATAAAATCAAGCCCCTTTCTGACACAGGGACTGGCTGAATGGCCCCTATCTGGAGTAACTGAGAAACTTGCTTGTGAGCCTCTTTTCTTTGTGGAGGAGGAACATCTGGCATGCCTTTGAAAGGGGCATTGTGTGGAAATAAAATCTGTAACCGTGATGAATGATATCCAGCACCCATCTGTCTTGAGTGATTAAATCCCAATTTTCTTTGAAAAGAGACAGTCTTCCTCCCAAAGGAGCTGCCAGACGAGAATCCACTGGCAGCTGAAAAGGCAGGTCATTGGGTCTGCTTACGAAAGGACTGACCCCTGCCCTCACCAGAAGTCTGAGCAGGTGAACTCTCTGATCTAGGCCTAAATGAACCTTGAGCCCTGCCCCTACCACGTCTAGACCTACCCCTAGACTGGGAACCATAAGCAGGATATGTCCACCCCTTAGCAGGCCAATTTCTACTAAACTTGGAGGCTGCACCTGCAAAAAATCTTTAACAGTCTGCATAGACTTAGCTTTGTCCTCCATTTTCTTTAAAACTGCTTCCACAGGCGGTCCAAACAGCACATCAGACTGTAAAGGAGCATCCAAAATCCTGGTCTTAACATGCTCAGCTAAATTCTGATCCTTCAACCAGGCATGTCTGCGAAGAACAGAACTAGTAGCAGCCACCCTCGAGGAGGCCTGAACAGCATCAAAACCACACTGCAAAGAATGCTTACCCACGTGTTCAGACACATGAACCAAATCCAGCAATTCTTTACACTCAATACCTTCCGCCAAAGCATCCACCTTAGATTTCAATTGTGAAAGGAGATAATTCTGATATTTTAGCATGTGAAACTGACAATTCAACGCCCTCATGGCTAGAGTGGAAGAAGTATACACTTTCTTACCCCACCTATCCAAAGCCCGTGCCTCTTTATCAGAGGGTACAGGATTTTTAACCACAGAAGCTTTAACACCTTTAGGCCCCTGAGAAACAGTTTCTGGGTCCGCCCTAGGACTCTTAAACAAATACTTATGAGCTTCGGGCACCCTATAATACCTATCAGGCTTAACAGGAGCAGGAGGCAAGGAGTCAGGGTTCAGGGAAGCCTCTGCAAAACATCCTCCACCACATTCAACACAGGAGGAATAGCTAAGGGCCTATGCTGGGGTAAAAACAAGAATTCCCTAAGCCTTTTCCTGGAATCAGAGTAATCCTGGCCTTCCCATTTAAAGTGCTCCCTCATGGAGTGAAGAGTCTCTGAAAATGAAAAATCCTCAGGAGGAGAAGCTGTAGGAGTGGAATCATCCACATCAGAATCAGAATAAGTAGGAAACTCTTGTAAGTCTTCCACAGAAGACTCTGAAGCCTGTGAACACTGTTCAAAACTATCAAACTCCTGTTCCACCCTAGGCCTCTTATCAGGCGGGGCATAGAACCTCTAATTAGAGTAATCAAATCTTCTGCCATTTTAAGCATATGTTTCTTAGGCACAGAGCCCGAAATGCTAGGAGAAGCCCCCACAGAAGCTGAACTTGGCCTACCTCTAAAAGAAGCTTTTGCAACAGAAGGAGAGGCCCTAACTACCTTGGGAAGAGAGGGAAGAACAGTTACCTCAGAAGCCCCTCAGCCTGGCCTACCTCCTGAGAGGGCACATCCTGTAACAATAAAGTATCTGCCTGAGACTCCATGGAGACTCCTGGCAAAACCTCTGGCTCCACTGAGCCTACTAAAGAACCGACGTCCGGGACTGCCGGTTCCTCACCCCTAGGCTTCACTGTTTTGTCCTTGCGCTTCTTGGATGAAGCGGCCGGAGCATCCGACGGCATATTATAATTGCAACGCTTCCCAAACACTAACCTAGCACAATCTAGCCTCCTCTTAATAGTGCGCTTGTTAAATCTAGCACAAGAGCGGCAACCAACAACGTCGTGCTCAGGCCCTAAACAAGGTATACACAATGTATGATAATCCCTATGCGGTATCTGCTTCCCACAAGAAATACAGTTATTCACTTTTTCTGACATCCGGTTAAATACTGAGGCAAGAAAACCAAAATGTTCTAACGGGTTACTTAGCCAACTCTGTTTCGGTCTGAAACTCCGGTTTCGGAAAATCTCAGAACGCCAACCTGCACTCGCAAAATTGCTTCTGCATCGGACCATGCGGCAAAAAAGACTGAGGAAATGACGTCGGTCATGCGCATTAGTACCCTGACGTACTGACGTCAGTCTAAGGCGCCATGACCGACGTCAGCCTTATACTCTGGTATTCGGGCCGACTGGGACGCGGACTATACCCAATAGTCAGGACTGCAGCAATGGAAGACGAAGAACATCGGATCCGAGAGAAGTAGCTGACCTAGCCAGCACGCTCCACCTAGCCTCGAAGGCGAGAACTCCCAAATCGGAGGACTGACCGCCTTCCAAGGCCATGACCAGGATCGGTGTCCCCGCAGCGGAGGCACCGAGAGGGAGGCTCGGAACTGAAGGGTGTTCCGAGGCGTCCCCCTCGGGCCCGACCGAGGAGACCCGAGTCTCGAACCCTGTGGACGGAGCCGATGCGGGCACTGATAAACCCTGCTGGGGGATCGGAGCCGGTGCAGGAACGTCCATCGGAGCAGAGCTTACCGGCTCCGACAACAAGGATGCGCTCGGACTAGGAATAGCAGGAACAACTAACAGAGCTGGCTCCGGAGCCGACTGGGTCAGAGCCGAGAAAAGTTTGGCCAAAACTGGCGACTGTAGGAGCCTCTGCACCACCCTATCTACATCCAAATCGGAAAGCCTGGAGGATTTGGAGGAAATGGATGGAGACCTAGACCTCCTATCTGGAGAACCTTGCCTCAAACATGGCGACCGGCTCCGAATCGGATCCAAAATTATCGGAGTGGATGCAGACTCAGTCGACACAGCTACCTCCTGCGGCCCCGATGCCGGTGGAGCCGAGGAAGCAGACTCGACAATAGTAATTTTACAAGGTGGCTCCGAGGCAATAGATGGAGCCGGAGACCTTTTCTTGGATTTGGGGGATTTAGACTTCGACTGGGAGCCGAACCTAAATCCTCCTCAAAGGACGGTTTTAGCAGTCCCTTTAGAATCAATTTGTTTTTCCTCTCTTGGAGCATCCGAGGACTAAAGGCGTGGCAGAAACTGCACGACTCCTGAAGGTGGATGGCTCCAAGACAGTAAACACAGACCGAATGTTCGTCTGTGATAGACATTTTATAGGCACACTTTGTACACTTTTTAAAGCCCGAGGGCTTATGCTCTTTTTGTTCCTTAGACATGCCAAGCCAACAACTGCAGCAGCCGCTACTGACAAAAGGCGGGAAACCGCTAACACAGAAACCGGTGAACAAGTAAAGTCAACAACCAAGGCACAGGGGAGAACCTCTAAATAAAACAGTTCTCAACTAAAACTAAGAGAAATGCACCTAAAGACAGCCAAACAAACACCACAAGGAGGACTAGGTCCTCTAACTTAAACGGGAGGGAGTAAGGGGTACCACACACAAAAACGTTTGCAACCTACAAAAAGTAACGCAGCACAACACTATGAACAACTCTATTTGTATAAACACAATTAGCCAAAAATTTTCACAAGAAAAAGTTTTTTTAGCAATACTTAGCCACAGCCAAGTCGAGACCACGTCCGAGCTCTACAAGCGGCAAACGAGATCTGGGGATGTGGAGCAGTGTATTGTGGGATACCATCTTAGCCCAGCCAATCAAAGACTTTCGAGCTAGTAAATAGGGCGAGTCGGAGCTAACATTCGGCTCCGAACCCACAAGTGAAGAATGTAGGCGAGATAGGACTACATAACATACTAAGTTATGAAATTAAACTTCCTGGCAACTGATTTAAGAATGAATGTGCACTCCACCTTTTTTATTTTTTTGAATGATTTTCTGAAGGTATATTGAAAATACCCAATACCTGCAAACACAATCTCATGTTTTGTTCTTACCTGTAAACTTGCGTTGGTCAAAGAAGTCTTGCATGAACTGAGAAGGGGTAAATAAAATTTGATAAAGCTTGTCCACATTAATCTGGTAGACCGTATTGATCACTAGCTTTCCATTTAGGTCTGTGCAGAATGACTGAACTTCAGCTGACAGAAAGAAAAGAAAAATACATGTATTATATTAACAACAAATTAATAAACAGTGTAGTTCACATTCATATTCAGCAGCTGATGAATTTAACATACTTACATAGACTGAACACGTCTGTTACAGTTTTAGGTTGAGGCATTACATAACGATGAACATTGTTAGTACGGGGTTGCATTTTTTGATTTATACAGTTGAGTTATGAGCAAGTTAGCCAAAATAGGGAGTACAGCAACAAAGAGAACAAATATTAGACATAGTAGGGAGTATAGTAGCAGGAGAAGAGACAGAGATGGGAAAGTGGATAACAGCTTAAGTAAAAAAAGCAGGAGGCGTAAGTAGCTTAAGTATAAAGTAAGAGAAGAGCTGTAAAGATTCAAGTGAAGTGGATAGATAACAGAGTGTCCTAGCAGTGACGTATGGGTACTAACTAAGGGGTTAGAATTAGAGGTGGAACTGGAAAGAAGCTAGAGAAGTTGCATTCTTTTGGTGATGAAGCTTAAGTCAGAGGGTAAGAGTAAGGGCGGGGGGGGGGGGGGTCGGTCAGCCAGGTGGGGAACATGTGCATATCCATGTGTGCTTTAGGTGTTCTTTCAGGAGTCTTTTAAATGTAACCTTTGAGCCTGCTGGAGTAAAAGCAATAGGTAGGGTGTTCCAAATTTTGTCTATGTAGTTAGGGAAGAGGGGGTCCCCTGATGTGTTATTGGTCTTGGTGACCTTGACTAATTCTTTGTTGCTGGAGCAAAGCTCTCTTTCTTGTAGTTCTAGTAGATTGGCCAGAGCTGAGTTTTGTCTGGGAGTAGTAGGAGACAGTGGGTAAATGAAAGTTGATGATAGTTTAGGAGATTAGGGAATTCAAGCCAGCCAAGTTGTTTTAGGAAAGGGCAGTGGTGGGCTTAGTAAGGGGCAAATTTTGCAATTTGATTGTAACAGGTGTTGAGTCTGGCAATTTCGGTTTTGGGTAAATTGGTGAAAATGGGTGAGGCATAAAATAGTGTGGAAAGGAGGTGGGTTTGAACAATTGTTACCCTAGAATAGACTGCCCAGTTTTTTTGTAAATATTTTAAATTTTATATAAATATATATATATATATATATATATATATATATATATATACACACACACACACACACAGTGGATATAAAAAGTGTACACATCCCTGTTAAAATGCCACGTTTTTGTGATATAAAAAATGAGACCGCAATAAATCATTTCAAAACTATTCCCACCTTTAATGTGACCCATAACCTGTACAATTCAATTCAAAAACAAAATCTGTTAGAGGAAAAAATATAAAAATAAAAAATGTACAATAAGCTGGTTGCAAAAGTGTGCACACCCTTAAACTAATACTTTGTTGAAGCACCTTTTGATTTAATTACAGCATTCAATCTTCTTGGGTAGGAGTCTATCAGCATGGCACATCTTGACTTGGCAATATTTGCCCACTCTTCCTTGCAAAAGTGCTCCACATCTGTCAGACTGCGAGGGCATCTCTTGAGCCCTCTTCAGGTCACTCCACAGATTTTCTATTGGATTTAGGTCTGGGCTCTGGCTGGGCCATTCCAAAACTTTAATTTTCTTCTGGTGAAGTCATTCTTTTGTTGATTTTGATATATGCTTGACATCATTGTCATGTTGAAAGGTGAAATTCTTCTTCATCTTCAGCTTTCTAGCAGATGTCTGAACGTTTGGGGCCAAAAGTAACTGGTATTTGGAACTGTTCATAATTCTCTCCACCTTGACTACAGCCCCAGTTCCAGCTGGAGAAAAGCAACCCGAAAGCATGATGCTGCCACCACCATGCTTCACCGTGGGGATGGTGTTCTTTTGGTGATGCAAAGTGTTGTTTTTGTGTCAAACGTACCACTTGAAATTTAAACGTACCTTTTGAAATTGTGGCCAAAAAGTTCAACTTTGGTCTCATCAGACCATAACACATTTTTCCACATGCTTTTGGGAGACCTGATGTATTGTTTTGCAAATTTCAGCCAGGCCTGGATGTTTTTTCTCTGTACTAAAAGGCTTCTATCTTGCAACCCTACCCCAGAGTCCAGACATATGGAGAATATGGGAGATTGTTGTCAGATGTAGTACACAACCAGTACTTGCCAGAAATTCCTGCAGCTCCTTCAGTGTTGCTGTAGGTCTCTTGGCAGCCTCCCTGACCAGTTTTCATCTTGTCTTTTCATCAGTTTTGGAGGAATGTCTAGTTCTTCGCAACATCACTGCTGTCTCATATTTTCTCCACTTTTTATGACTGTCTTCACTGTGTTCCATGGTATATCCAATGCTGTGGAAATTTTTTTTGTACCCTTCTCCTGACTGAAAACTTTCAACAATGAGATCCCTTTGATGCTTTGTAAGCTCTCTGCAAACCATGGCGTTTGCTGTAGCAGGAAATGAGTAAATGTCAGGAAAATCCTACTAGGACAGCTGAACTTTATTTGGGGTTAATCAGAGTCTCTTTAACTGATGGCAGGTGTGTATCCAAAAAGACTGAATGCTGTAATTAAATTAAAAGGTCCTTCAACAAAGCAGTTTAAGGGTGTGCACACTTATGCAACCAGCTTATTGCACATTTTTTTATATTTTTCCCCTAACAGAATTGTTTGTTTTTCAATCGAATTGTACAGTTTATAGGTCACATTAAAGGTGGGAAAAGTTTTGAAATGAGTTACCGTGGTCTCATTTTTTATATCACAAAAACCTGCCATTTTAACAGGGGGTGTGTACACTTTTTATATCCACTGTACTTACATACACCTTCTTGAAGGTCCTAACTGAATGGCAACTTTAATGAAGGCCTTGATATTAGAATAGGCTGCTGCTTGTGAGCTATCTGGGAGGCAGTCTGACAGAGCAGAAACACAAACATTAACTAATGAAAAAGTAAAATTTTAAATTAAGTATTTTATGTACTTTAGAAAGGCACAGTATGTGATAGTATGAAAGATCCAGACCTTAGGTCATAGTCCATGAAACAAATCTCTGCACGTTACATTTTCTTATATTAGTCTTTTTAGCTCATTTTAAATAGTTAAAGCTTGTAAAGAGAATAAAGTGCTATAAGGAATCAAAATGTAATAAGTTATGCTGACAGAATCAAAAATTTCAAATGAGAATGTTGCACTTTGAGCTCTTGCAGAGGTAATGTCATGGTAGAAGTAAGAGTAGGTTTACCAACAATGAAAAAATAAAGCTGCATGGGGTCAAGATAAAGTTATTGAATTCAGGTTGATCTGATCCTATTTTACACATTGTATGAAAAAGCATACATTAAGGCACAATTCCAAAGCAAATAGAAGGCCTTTATCTTCCAAAGTGCCTTCTGAGGCATCAGAAAGCATTTTTTATTGAATTATCATTTGTGACATAGGCAAATTTACATTTATTCAAATGTAATCGAACTGTATTAAATTAACATTAACAAACATTAGTTGATTATTCTGGTTGGCACTGCAAACAAATTCACTTTTGGAGGACCTCACATTTATAAAAATCTAAAAAACAACAAATAAATAATGGCTCCTGTTAACATTCATTAGCAAAAGGCTTTCCCTTGAACAATGTTCAATGCTGACTCCCAGGTCAAAAAGATTTAGTTTCTTCTTGCTTAAGTATCATATCACTTTTGTTTGTGATGATTTGAATGTAGCTTGGCTGCAAGTTATATTAGAAGGCTATCGGGGGGGGGGGGTGGACACCAGTACACTACTTTCATCTCCTTCAACTGTGTAATGAAAACTATTCCCTCAAGTACATACAACATATAAACAAGCAGTCAGAAGAAAATAGGCAAGCCCCGTGTACCCTTTCATACTGGTGGTGGTGAGGTTTCATTCTATCTTAATTTACTATTCTCATTCAGAGAACATTCCAGTGCATAGAATCATAGCAAGTTACTAGGCTAATGGGCCTAGGGCCGTTACAAGCCTAGCTAAGTTCTACCCTTATTTCAACGATCAGCACCTATTGGCCATGTCCAAGAGGGACACAGGTGGAACCCCCAGTGTAAATTTATGGTTACCCATCCAACTGTCCAGATTGCATTTGAAGACAGCCAATGTGGTGCTCTGTTTGACATGAAGTGGGAGTCTGTTCCAAAGGTGTGGTAACCTCTGGGAGACAAATCTGTCCCTCCAGCAGGTTCTATTAATGTCACATACCAGGTTAAGGTCTTTACAGAGAGTAACCCGTGTACTATCTGACTTGCGGATATGCAGCATTTCCAATAAAGCAGGGTCAGAAATTGCTTTATATGCAAGGCAGAGATTGGCTCCAAGTAATTTGTATGAAACAGAATAAAGTGACAGTGATTTCAGACAACCCACATAGGACAGATGCTGAAGACCTTGAATTTTCCTTTTGAGGAACCTTGTAGTCTCTCAATTGCTGTAGGTGCTTGGAAAGGTGCATACCAAAAGGGGCACTGTGCGCACTTATTGGCCTGATGAGGGAAGAGTACAGAGAGGTTATAACTTCTTTTTTTCTGGAGACAGT
Source organism: Protopterus annectens (assembly GCF_019279795.1). Lineage (NCBI taxonomy): Eukaryota > Metazoa > Chordata > Ceratodontiformes > Protopteridae > Protopterus > Protopterus annectens. The sequence continues at coordinate 1,027,249,878 of NC_056741.1, read as the reverse complement.
GCCCTTACTTATGAGATGAGCAATACAGAATGCCCTTCTCACCACTGAGTGTGTACTTAGGGTGTTGCTACTGATGTGGAAGTTAGCAGGAACATCACTCTTATTGAAAGGGGTGATAATACATGTTTTTCCATTGAGTTTAAGGTCATGACTTTGGCATCAGTCATTTGTTTGTGTAAGACCCTCCTGTAGGATGCTGACATCATTCTACGACTGCTGCCAGTTTGCACTCATCAGCAAACTGTGACAGACACAGACCTTTAGCTTTTTCTTGTACTTCAGAGAAAGTGATTCCAAATAGTAGAGGTCTCAGGACTGATCCATGTGGAACACCACTGGTTAAAGGTCTGCTGTTGGAGGTGGATTCCCCTATTTTGACTAAGTGTGTTCCATCAGTGATCCAGTTAGCGACCCATCTAATGATACAAGGGTTGACACCTAGCTGGGTGAGTTTGTCAATGATGCCTGAATGGGGGATAGTATTAAAAGCCTTGGCTAAATCTAGGTAGGCTGTATGCACCAATTTACCCTCGTCCAGGGCCTTGATGCTGTCTCGAAGAAGTTCACCAGGTTTAACAGACATGATCTCCCTTTGACAAATCCAAACGGAGTAGGGTCAAGTGTTTGGACTTTACCTATACCTTTGCTGATAAGGTCCATGATGACTCGCTGCATGGCCTTGCAGATAAGGCTAGTCAGGCTACTAAGTCTACAGTTCCTGGGGTCAGTGGAAGCACCACCTTTGTGCAAGGGAATAGCAGTAGCCATTTCCCATTCAGCTGGGACAAAGCCAGTGCTTAGACTATGACTGAAAAGAGTAAACAATGTTGTCGCTAATTCTTGTTGGAGCCCATGTAGGTGCAGCCTGGGATGTTACCAGGTCCCACAGATGCTGTGTTTTTGGGCTTAGAGACTGCATTTACAACCTGCTCTTTACAGATACAAGGTAGGGAACAGGTGGTAGGAATGTCATGGGGTATGTGTGGCGGGGACATGAGAGTGAAATTTCACAGGACATGTTGGCCAACAGGTTAGTTATGTCCATAGGCTCAGTATATATGGTATCATTAATTACCAGTTCGATATAAATCTGGAGCTTTCCTTTTAGGTTACGGATGTAACTAAAAAAGGCCTTATAGTTGTCCTTAGTTGAGGAAGCTAATTTGGATTCGTAGTTTGCTTTGGAGGACTTCACAAGGAGTCTTATTTGCTTGTTTAAGCTGAGGAAGGAGTGTTTCCAGTTTAGGGCTCACTCCCTCTTACTCTAGACAGCAATTTCTTCCTCTTATTTTAAAGCTTGTTAATGGCAGTTGTCCACCAGGCAGGTTTGCTCTTCCTTGAGGAGCTTGTTCTGGTCCTATCAGGTACGGCCGAGTCAATGCAGTTATACAGGTGTTTGTATAAAGCCTTGGTGTAGAACTCAGCATAGTTGACAGTTCCATCCAAGAGGGGAGATGCAGGTAAAGCTATTTATAGTATCCCATAAGAGTAAGAGGTTACAATCTGCTTTGGAGAAGTTTTTTTAGTTTCGTTGCTGCTGGGGGGGGGGTCAGGTCTGATAGTTACCTCGAATGAGCCTGATTTGTGGTCAGATCTCCCCATACTGGTAAGCACCAGATCTAGGATGTTGCACCCCTTGTTCAGATAAACAGTAAGAGAGTTTTTATTTGCTTATATAATTATGGTCTCTCTATAAGATAGTACAACCGTGGACAAGCATGGAGACCATTGGGAGCAAACAATGACATTACTGCAACACAAGGCAATCAGATAAGAAAACAAGAACATAGGCAAGTATTTATTAGTTTATCAACAATCTGTTACGTAGGTAGGTGGAGTGAGTATATGACCCTTTGGGAGCAAACAATGACATTACTGCAACACAAGGCAATCAGATAAGTAAACAAGAACATAGGCAAGTATTTATTAGTTTATCAGCAATCTGTTACGTAGGTAGGTGGAGTGAGTATATGACCCTTTCAGACATTATCCTGGCCTGATAAGGGGAGATCATCAAACATAAGAACAAACTCTGCAACATCTTTACAGAACACAAGAGTAGTGAATGCAACATACATTATTTAGTAAAGATATTTGGAATATATACAGGACCTGTAATTATAACCTCAAGGAGTTAAGTCTGAACAGAAAATGGTGAGTATATGTTTATGTAATAGCATTAGCCACTGTCCCTAAAACAAGTACACACCATTTCTTCCTTAAGTTGTTCTCTCAGATTAGTTCTGAACACGGCCAATGTTTCATGCTTTCTCATTTCAGGTGGAAGATGGTTTCATGTTGTAGGACCAGTTTTGTAGAAGGCCCCTTCTCCAACTGATGTTCCAAAGCATGGTTTTCTAAGCATAAGGCAATCTTTTTGACCACCCCTAAGGAAATAGGTGGGGTCTCTAAATGTTAAGAAGATCTAATGGAAGGGCACTGACTATGTATTATTATTTTGTAATCTACTGTGCCAAGTAGCATTTTGGTCCTACTGTGTACTGGTAACCACGAAAGGATTTTAGCAGATCACAGTCACTGGTATGGAGCTCTGCTAAAAAAACAAAGCAGCAAATTTTGTTTTCCACAATTTGAAGCTTATTTGAACTTGGCTGAAGAGATAAAACTGGAGAGCATATCCAGTTTTGTGAATAAGTACATTTCTGGTGATCAGCAGGTGAGAAAAGGTGGGTAAATTTTGGAGTTTCAGCTGGTGAAGCATGCTGGATACTGTTGAGTCATTATGTATGTAAAATAATAATGTGGGGTCATATCCCTAGGTATTTTCATTAGGTAAACATTAGGAGTGGGTTATCGGATTGCCTTTTACAGCTACTGATAGGAGACAGAACAGGCATTAGGATGTATCAAATAGCACAATACTACATTTTCTGGGGTTAATTAAGAGATTGTTGCTCTAAGTCCAATTTCCAATGGAGAGGAAAGTCACTTTGCAGAGATTGTTGCAAATTAATGCTAATTTTGCTTGTGGAAAATAACAGTACATCAGCAGCATACATGACTAAATTAAGAATGGCAGATCAAAAGTCACTGACAAAAAAGAAAAAAAATAAGGGTCAAGAACAGAGACTTGTGGTACACCAATATTAAGGACACCGCAATCTGAGAAAGAATTGATTGCAAATACTTGAAAAGAACTGTTTTTCAGACAATTTTTAAACCATTATACAGTGCTGGATCCAAAACTGAGTTTTCTTAGTTTGCTTAATAATGGGGTGTGAACAACAGTTTTGAACACTCCTGTCATATATGTGGAAAGTCCTGCAGCCAGCAGGAGTATATTACATTGGTTGTATTATACAGACCTGTATAGCCACATCAGACACCCCTGCATGAAGAATCTCCCATACATCTTTACCCCTTAGCAGATGACAGTGCTACCTACCACTTTAATGCTATGTCGTAAACCATGTTGTTAGCAAATAAGTAGTACTACAATTGTTGATGTGTTCATACAGCTTTTCAAACATTTTGTCTAACAGGCATAAGTTGGGGATCAGTCTTTACATTCTTTGGGCATATGGATTTTATGCCATATGAATACAGAGAAGTGCCTGAAGAAAATGGGAAAGGTACTAGTTGACAAGAACTGTTGTAGAGGTGGGTAAGGGGAATGGTAATTAACAAATATACTAATTTAAGGAAGGCAGGGTGTACATTTCTGAATTTGGCACTGGATGATCTGTTCAGTTTTATTAAATTGTTTTTCCGTTAATTGGTTAAAGTGGTGGGTAGCACTGTAATCTGCTACGGGGTAAAGATGTATGGCAGATTCTTCATGCAGAGGTCTCTGAAGTGGGGGTTGGAGCAGGAATGACTTCTCCAACCTTTGTATTGATCTTAAAAGGAATTACCTATAGTAATAGTTAAATTACAAAAAAAAAAAAAAAAAAAAAAATCTTCAAAATGAATTTGATTGTTGTGCCATGATGCAGTGGTGGGTCAAGACAGGATTGCATGGGTCAAACTTAAAAAAAATAAGGCCTTACAATGGCCATTCACAACTTTGTGTCACCTTATCATTTTAGTACAAAATTCCTTATTTTTTGTCAAACACCAGGTAGTCGAGAGGTATGCTAAGGATGTCCACAGAAAGAGACATCACCCTTGCTAAGGAGAAAAAGGACATTGTTCTTTATTAACAACTGGCAAATCCCCATTACCCATAGTCTGCACAAAGAACAGGCCAGAAACTTATATGTACATAAAAACATTCAGAGGAAGACTACCAACTTGATAAACTGGGCTTCATAAGAAACCTTGAAAGGAGAGGTTAAAAGAAATGATTAAGTTTATGTTTAAGGGAAGGTGGAAAAGGGAAGACGTAACAGAGACATACAATGAGTCAACACAAGAAACACTAAAGCGAGAGATTAAAAGAAATAGAATATGTTTACATTTAAGAAAAGATGTAAAAAGAGAAGTGATCAACAAAGTGCAAGACAGCTGAAACCGCTTCTAAGAAAGAAACTGTACACAACAAATGGGGAAAGACAGTACGGTTTGAAAAAAATCAAGCTAAGATACCCAAGTCAGCTGTATAAAACCATGTTTTACTGATAAAGTTGTGAAAAATTAAGCATTCTCAAGAAAGGTGCTGAATTTATCAACAGTGGGAGATTTCTATCTGAGAGACAAAGCTGCAACAGAGAGGAGGTAGAAATGTAAACCAAACACAATTTAAACTTCTCCGAGTATGCAAGTTCAACAGGACCTTTTCTGACTTCACTTTTTCAAGTTTCTGTTTTAACTTTCAAAGTGCTGAGAGAACTAGCAATATAAATAACTAGTTGTAAAAGCAGTTCTTTCAGGTTAAAAAAATGTAACAAGATGACTACCAATGAGGCCAATACTGGAGTGAATCTTTTTTAATGTCTTTATTAAAGACACTGCAGAACTTCTGGAAAGAAATGTCACTAACCGCTTATGGCACAGAATTATGCAAACAAGATGCAGAAAAAGGAGAAAATAACTGCCAAGGTGGGTAGGATAATGTAGCACACAACTTGTGTTCACTGCAGAAACCCACAGAAGTGCATATGGGAAGGTAAAGCCAAAGCAAAGAGTGATCCAATGATGGAGAAGCAATAAGAACAGCAACAACACTAGAAAAGAAACATTTGTACATAGTGAGTTTACCATTTTATTTTTAGCTCACTTTTTCCTGGCTGACTGTCAATCAGCATCTACTTCTACTTCAACAATTAGCCCATTCATCTCCCATTACCATGGTGAGGATATACCAGCACAGGGATTATTGTAGCCACCAGAGATGGTTCATGACATCTTACATTGCAACCCTAGCATTCTGCACATATTTAAGTCACTGAGGGGTGTGTGTGTGTGTGTGTGTGTGTGTGTGTGTGTGTGTGTGTGTGTGTGTGTGTGTGTGTGTGTGTGTGTGTGTGTGTGTGTATACACTCGCAATGGGCTGACTTGAATGGGTTAGGAGGGTGGCCTAATAGTTAAGGTGTTTGCCTTACAAACACAAGGTACGGGGTTTGAGTCTCAGAAGGGATAACTGGCTAGGCTTAAAATGGCTCGCAAGGTCAGTTAGCTTAGTACTAATCTATGAACTTATGAACTGTGAAGAACATCCTTCTCACTTCCCCAAAGGATGATCCCTTCAAGAACCACTGCACCATACCCTAAAGCACGGTATGTGGATTTTCCCCATTTTTATCAGTGAAATAGCACTAAGTGTGCCCCCGAGTGTATGTAATTGTCCCCAACCCCTTGGGAGAGACAAGCCGCCACTGTACTTCACGCCTTGCCTCACTTCTCCAGCACCAGGTCTGCCAATCAAATCCATATCACTTTTCTTGCAGTTAGGGTTCCAGAAAGCTGAGCTATCTAGTAGGCTTACCTGGTTGACTCACAAACAAAAAATGATTAAAAGTCTGTACTGATAGATGTCTTTTTTAATTTTTTGTGGTTTACCTCAGTGATGTCCGATATGCACCATGTATTAGAGTTCTTTCTAATCAGTCACAATCAACAGCCCTTTTGACACCCAACTGTCTTTCTCTCGCACCAGGTTCCTGCTACATAGGGAAACTGATGTGCAAGCTATGGGAGAGTGGGTAGGCAGGTGGTCAGTGAGACCCAGTAAGGCCCACTCTTGACACAGCAGTGGAGACGTTCTTTAATGCTCTACCCAAAGTACTATCTACTCCTGGTATACAGACATGTCAAAGCAGAACTTTGACTGCTAAAAACCTGCTGGTGCACTCCAAGACTTTTTACTGCAGGTCTACAATTACTAGTCTCCAACATGGGTTGCAGCATTAGGTGGAAATCATTCACTCTCCCTGGAATAGGTTAGCCTGACAAAAGCCACTCTAGCCAAAAACCCAGCCAACTACTTAAGGATGAAGTCTGTTAACTGAACCTGAGTTATATGGTAGCAATTAGAAGATATGACATATAAGATCACCAAGTAAAACAGGACGGCAGTTGGGAAGGGTAATAAATTGCTGGATGCATAGGATGTAACAGAACCAAAGCAAACCAATAAATTATCCTCTCTCTGTAGCAACAGATGGTAAAATCCTACAGTTCTTTAAATCATATGTTAGTAAGGTCATAGAACAGGTGGGCTCTCCAAAATAAGGCAACAAAAATGGTACTTGTTCTGAAGCAGAAGCAGAAGCTGAACAACAGAAAAGCTTAACAAGTACAATTCTTCAGGAAAAGATAGACATTTAATTATTTCAAGGGAACTCAGAATCCACGTTAGTATGCTACTTTAGAAAAACAGAGCTACATGAAGACAGGGACTTAATGTGAATATATGAGAAAGATAAGCCAGCTCAATTGGCATAGAGAGAAAGATAAGCCAGCTCAATTGGCATAGAGAGAAAAAGCTCTGATTATGACCCAGGTGACTCTATTCTCAGTAGCAACAAGAATGCCTGTTGGAGCTGACAGGGAGGTGAGACAGCAGTGTAGAGGTGAAGCCTAGTTATCTCACTCACACGGAGAGGTAAGGCCCGAGTCCAGCAGTACACAAAGTACACCAGTTTGTCAAGGGAGATTTGAGTAATATGCACAATGTGCTTCCTCTTGGATTTGGGGTCATCTGCAGGTTCATGTCACTCTAGGAAAGTAAAAGAGACGTCCACCTATGCTAACTGCACACCCTTCAGAGTCCTTGCTGGGCATGATGTGGGGGAAAGATAGGGCTACATAACAACAGGCACATGCATATGTTATGGTTCCATTCCTCGGACAAACAATTTGCATCACAGGAATGAATGGCCTGTAAAGCTCATACCAGGGAATGAATGGATCAGTAGGCTAGCTGGTAGGAGCAAAATAAATAAATGATAAAGATTAGATATGGGAGACATGAAGAAATGTTATAGCAGAAAAAACATGATGGATTACTGGAAAACCAAAGGGCAGAGAATTCAGGAATGTTTGAAACCAATAAAAAATAATTCTTATAACAGGAGTAAAAAAGTAATAAGCTAGACATTACAGTGGACAGTACTGTGGCACAGGGGGTAGCACTGCCACCTCACTGCAAGAGGTTCTCCAGTTCCAGTATGAGGTGCAAGCTGTGCAGAGGCTCCATATTTTCACTGTCTTAATGCGGCTTTTCTCCATGTGCTCCAGTTTCTCCACATTCCAAAGAAATGGTGTAAGTGGATTTCTGACTTCTAAACTGTCTACAGGGGTGTGTGTGTGCATGAGTGTATTTGATGGAAAAAAGGCCTGGATATCTACTTTCATTCTTCCCCTTGTCTGACTAAACTCCAAAAAGGACAGTGGCTACTGAAGGACTATAGGAGTCGATTGTGACTTGCAAGTATCTGGTTACTTTCTAGGAGCTGCATCCTTTTTTTTTTTTTTTTTTTTTTTTTTTTTTTTTTTTTTTAAGAAATAAGAAGAATGGTAGCCCTAGTTGGCCAATGACTTTTCTGCTGTGAAATCATCTATTACACAGCCCAAATAACCACTAGCATTTAAAGTATAAACAAATTCGATCTCTGCACTTCTGCATTTGTATACTGTGTGGCTCTGTGCAAATAACATGACCTTTGAAGTAAGAAAAGATGAAAAAAAAATATAACAAGAATGCAACAAGAAACCTGAAATGACATGCTAATGAAACATTAGAATACGTGTCACATGTAGACCTGAGGCAACATTCTATAAATGACCTACTGAAGACTGCTTCTGTTTGCTTCTCGTACACAAAGAGCTAAAAGCAAAAGTCATATCATGAATATTCATAAGTTCATAGGTTCACAGGTGTGTACTAGGCTAATGGCTCTGGAGCCTTTACAAGCCTAGCCCATAGAAGTGCCCTGACATTGTGCCGCCCAACATTAGGCGCTGACACTCATGTGGAAAGTCTGACAAAATAGAACAAGTAATCTCGACTTAGCTGACAAATTTTAATTTTTTCGACTTTTTTTTTTTTAACAGGGTCCTTTAAGTCATCTGAGAGCTACTGTCAGATGCAGAGAGCTGCAACCATATTCATTATTGAAATAAAAGCTTGGGAATGGTATCAAAGTGACAAACTAGTCTAATACTGTGGAGTCACAGACGCTATGGCAAATCATTTGGTGCCTCAGCAGTGTAAAAAAAAAAAAAAAGTTATGATATCCAACAAAATCAATCGACCCCAACTGCCAAAGGCATCCCAAAGCGATACAACAAAGTAGGAAAATCTTCAGGGTACACTTTCAGCATGATCTAAAGAAGCCAAAAGCGCTTATCTCAGCTCAGAATTTCATGTGTTTTTAACACTTTTATTGTTTTTCTTCGAATAAAGTGTTTTTATCACTGTTGACACAGTGCAAACTTGTAGTGGTGTACCCTGAAGAATTTCTTACGATGTTATGATGTCCAGTGCTAAGAATTCTACCTTGCAGTTCCAGGACCTGGTACTCAGTCCTTTCCTCTAGTGATTTTGTGTACAGTTTGCATATTTGTGCTCTTTCAAAGTGGGTTTCTTCTGGGTACTCATTTCTTTTCACCTCTCAGAAAATGCACATGAATAGTGATGCATCCATTAAAGTCTACTGATGCTTTCTCATACTAGCCATATACTGACATCTCATACTAGCCATATACTGACATCTCTCCAAGGGATATATTTTTACTGGTACTGTTACTGGACAATATAGTTTTAAGAAGCTTTCTGTTAACAAAGCCTGCATATATTTGGAATGGCCTGGAGCAGTGTGGAGTCACAGGCACCAGATATTGCGTTGCAAAAGGTAAAACCCTATCTGTGCAGGGACACTTTAACAAGCAAACCTTAATATTAAGGCTCTGTTTTCATTTAATAAGGGCAGATATTAGTTACGAGTAAACTGACTGCAAACACACAGTGAGAAAGGGCAAGTTTCACCTGAGCTTCTTCCGAGCTTCCACGATTTCAGGCATCTTGTTTTCTGAACGCAAATGTTAACTTTGCACAATTAAAGGGGCCTTTGAAATGCCACATTTCTTTGCTCATTATACGTTACAAAAATCTCCGGTGTAGTTGAATATTCTATGCCACATTATTTATTTCAGTATTTTACCATTTCTTAGTGTAACCCCCTAAATTGTTGCTACAGGTAGCTAACTCTCTGACCCTATAAATAAGAGAATGTTTTCTCTACATGCAAAGGAAGATGAAGGTTTAACCCATCATTGCATGGGATCATAGGATATGTTACCTTCATCCTGACTGATGGAGGAGTCACTTAGATCAGTCGGAATATCATCATCATTCGGCACATCCACCGAGGATGTTTTTTCTGACACCACTACTTTTCTTTCTTCCATTACCGGGGTCACTGTCCGACTGGAAGAGACATCCATCTGACCCTCAGTCAGGCCATCTGATTCATTCACAAACTGAAAACAAAGGAAAGGCATTTTATAAAATAATTACTTTTGTACTGTCCCCCAAAAATTTAAAGTATCAAGCTGCCAAAGACAAGAAAAAGTGAGATGAGAAAGAGAAATTGTTATATTATTTGTAGTTAATTAACTAGGGACATGGTGCAAATGAAAGGAATTTTTCACATTAATTGTGATGTGTACATCCACTGAATCTTATTCATGCTACAGTTAGACATCTGAAAATCCATCTAAGCAATTTAGTATCATTTATTTGGTTACTTACTTTTATGTCTGCTACTCAAAACAGCATCTTATAGTCCAGCTACATGGCCAGTATTTACTTGACTGCTCACCAGCAGATGTCCGTTAACAAGCAACTCATTCTCTCTATGCTCACTTACCACTTTAATAACAAAAAAACTCAATCTACCTACGGTAAGTCTACCCGATTTCCTACTGAACTTCTCATTACTAAATCTGGTTTGGACTACAAGAGTTCAAAAAAACTGTTCAGTGAATAAACTGAACTTTCAGAACTATCCTCAATAAGAGGAATCCCCACCCACTTCTACTACAAATGTGAAGTCAACAAATCTCAGAAAATTTTTTAAGAATGCGATATTTGAAAGTTTTTCGTTTTATATCCTTTGTTGACTGGGTTAGCCCCAAAAGGCTAGTAGCCTCTTTTCAGGAAGGAGCCGAGGTTGTACTTATAATGTTCACTTTGACTGACCAGCTCCAAGTAAATGGATTTCAATGCGTCAGTTATCAATCAGATTCCAGAAACACTTCATAGTCAGAGTTAAACTGGATTTTCTTATAGTACCCAGTGATATTAACTTATGCTTTATACTACTTAACCTCAGTACAATAATTTTATCTACATCACAATTATTATAAGAAGCAAGTGAAAGCATAGTTGTACACAGATTAATACTCCATCCCTATTTTTACTCCCTCTAACATTAAAATAACTAGAAAATGTTACCAAAGCCAAAGTTAGGGAACATTGGTAGAACCCATGTTTCATTAATAATTAATATATCAGGATACTTAAGTGGCAACACTATCTCATTCAGTTATTTTCTGTTCAAACCTCTGGCATTAAATGTGATCACAGTAAAATAACGGATATTTACAATACCTCTACTAGAGGGGTTCTGGCACTTTACCAAGCCAGGTATCCTAGAGTAATAAACCTATTCCTTTAGCATCCCAGATGATATAAGTCATCAGCAAAAGATTATGAGTTGCACAACACATCTGTTCCCAAAGAAATATATATATATATATATATATCAAATTGCATGGGATAATGCTGATATATGGGTAATATCAAACTGCATGCAATAATGCTGAATTTTTGTTATTAAAACTTCTGGTTATTTTGAAAAGTCTAAATGTCAGACATGGACTTGAAGATATATCTGTAATGGAGAAATTGTAATCTATGGATCAAGTGTGCAGAAACAACAATTTAACTGTGAAGGACATCTCACTACCATTACTGCTGTATATCGGTATCAAGTGATTTAAACTCAGTGTAAAAGATGATGACTAAGTGATATCTGAAGTGATCATTATTGTGCCTAAAACAGCATTTTGGAACATTCTTAGGCTCTTACAACAAAAGCCAGGTAGGGAGGATGGGAACTTCTAATCTGTTAATTATAAGGCAAAGGAAACTTTAATCTGTTAATATTAAACTGTGAGGGGAATTCATAATCTGTTTATTTTAAGGAGAAGGGAATTTGTAATCTGTTAATTCTAAAGTGATGGGAATTTTAATCTGTTAATTCTAAGGCAAAGCCGGCAAATATCTTGTTAGTTCCATCACCAAAAAGGAACACTTGGACAAAAGAAGGTAGCTGATGAAAACTCACAGGAACACTTATTTTGCGGGGGTTAATAGACATGGGATCCATGTTGAATTACAGAGAACCCTGGGAAGAACAGCAACAGTCACAGTGCAATCTGGACCTTTCCACTATATAATGTGAAGATTCATGCTCATGGTGTGACTGTTTCTTCTTTTTAAGTATGGAACTTCCATTCTGTAAATGGGTGGAATCATTTAGCAGTGAATCGTTAATACTGGAAATATTATTCCCTTGTATGTAATACTGGAAATATTTGTCTAATTTAATAGATTAAATCAAGATTCTTCTTACTTCTACTCTTGTTTATTCAGAATAAATCCCTTCTCAATATGTCCTCTGCTATTACTGAGATTTAGCAAACAGTTGTGCATCCTTGAACAATTAGACAACTTTGAAGAAAACTGGCTTAAGCTGGGCCTTTTTGCAGCTAATTAACAATTTTGTGTTTATCAATGCAGAGTTCCTAGGACAGACATGGGAGTCCTGAATAGGTATGACTAAATGAGAGACCTTTGTTGATCTTTGTCTTTTTTTTTTTTGTTCAGAGGTTTCAAAGGAGGCCCTGGGAGAAGAGGTAAGACAGCATTAGGAAGGGGATTTACGTGATATGCAGAGTAAGATACCTGTATGGACACTAAGCGCAGTCAACTGTTTCTGAACCCATTCATATATGTATCCAGCTGCATCTATCACTCTTTCACTCCGCTTATCTGGACTAGCTTACTCAATAAAGCAAGGTCAGATTAAGATGGAGGAAAATGCTGCAAATATGCCTAGGACTGCTCAAAGTACTGTGCTTAAACAGTCATGCTTAGTACACATTAAATGTGTGAATTTCTTGTTGTTGTTTAAAGGGGTCTATATTATATTCTCGAAAGCCGACAATATCGAATCTGACATTGTCGACACGAGAATCTCGAGCGTGTAAATGGAAATCTCCGTAAGGGGATATTTCCGTTTACTGCAATGTACTGTGGTCTCGGAGTTGGTATATTTAAGTAGCAGGCGGTGTGGGGTGTGCAGGGGGGATGGCCCCCTGCTTAAACCCGTTAGGGTATTTTTTATTTATTTTTTTGGTCTTTTTATAAGTTCGATGTTTGAAGACGTCGACCATATGTTGTTCGATGTTTTCAAATGTCGCTCTTATAATATAGACCTGTTTAAAGTGCCTGGTCTTTACAGTTAAAGAATGCATTATAACCAAAACCAGACATGACTTCTCTCAGAAGCTAAATGCTTATGCACATTAGTCTGTGAAGTTTTACTTCCTGCTCCCTAAGCACTTATCGGGCCCTGAATTATAGTAATCCACTGAAGAATTCTTCATGAAATAAGGGTATAAAAGAAAACTTTTAAGGCTACTAGGGCAAATGTTTAAGGTACAGGACTTTGGAGGTGTCAATATCTGAAGTGCCTAGAAACGGTTTGCTCAGCATACACGGATGTGAAGCAAACCAGTAGATATCAACAGATTTGTATCTGCTATATTCCTGGACATCTCCAAAGCATTTGACATGGTTTCCCACTCCATTCTAATAGATACTCTTACCTCTCTATCCTTTGCCCCTAACACTTTTGCATGGTTTAAAATCTATCTATCAGACCGACAACAAGCTGTAAAGTGGCAAGGAGTTATATCATCTTTACTCCCAACTACCACTGGTGTACCTCAAGGCTCCATACTCGGTCCATTCCTCTTTTCTATCTTTACCAATAATCTACATAGCTCTACCCTACAGGCTTCACTCATACAGTATGCAGACGATTCCACCCTGATCTGCTCCGCCCCAAATCTACAGCATCTCGCCCAGGAATCTTTTACCTTACTAGAAAGGTGGATCACAGATATTCAACTTATCTTAAATCCTAACAAAATGAAACTACTTCTATTTACCCCAAATAAATCAAAAAACACTCCACTCTCCTTCTCTATCTCCTCCAATAATGGAACTGTCATTTCACCCTCTCTACACCAAGTTGCTTGGCATCGAACTAGATAACTACCTACACTTTGACATCCATATCTCTCAAACTATTAAAAAGGTACACAAAAAAATGGGGTCACTATACAGACAAAAAGACTTTCTATCAGATCAAGCGCGGGTCTCCCTAGCTCAAACCCACCTTCTTTCATGTATGCAGCACCTATTCTCACCTATGTAAGAAAATCTGACCTGGAGAAACTTGAGTCGTGTTATAACAAAATCACCAAGTTTGCAAAAAATTCCCTCTTTAGAACACACCATTGTATACCTCTTAGGCAACTTCAGTGGCTTCAGCTCCCACAGTTATTAAACTACCACCAACTAGTCATAGCTTATAACAACCTAAAACATCCTGAAAAAACTCCAGCCCTTAGGGAACTACTGACTAACTACATTCCAAATTGACCACTCCTCTCTATCTCCACAGCCAACAACATATCAGGTAAAGCTCTATTTTCTCACAGTACAGCAAAAAGTTGGAATAATCTCCCTCCCTTGGTGACTTTTGCACCTAATAACAAACAATTCAAAAACTCCCTTAAGGCTCATCTTATTAGCTCTTGGCTATGTCCATGTGTTACTTAATCCAAATGTATGCTACCACCATCTTTCTCTCCTCTCCAATTATCAGACCCTCGGTAAGAAGTAACAAATGGTATCTCTTGACATTTGGAAATGTTGTTGTGATCTCTGTCTGTATATTTTGATGACTAACTTAATGTTCACTTGTATATATTGCTGATATGATCTTTCTTTGCGTACTGTTCTATTATGCACAAAATACTGCTCAATAACAAAGTCTTTACTTTACATTATGTATTATTATCATTGTCTGTTGTATTAATTAAGTGGAGCTTTTCTACCCGGGCCTCCGCTGTAAATGGACCTCGTCCAGTTGGACCATCCCGGTTAACAAATGTAAAATACAATAAATAAAAGTAAATAAAATTAGAAGTTATGTACCTACCATAACGTTCCATGTTAGTTGTCTTCTCTCGCCTTCTTTCTTGCTGGATGGGTTCGGAGCCGATCCTCGGCTCCGACTCGGCACTTGCTTTAGCTCGAGAACTCCTTTTACCAGCTCGAGGCAACCCTATATCCCATGATGCAAGGCGGAACTACCTCAGATCTCGTTTGGCAGCTAACTTACCCTGCTAAAGGTTATCCTAACCAAATTAGGAACAAAGTTTCCTAAAAGAAGTCCTCATAACAAAGATCCAGAGGAAACAAACTAATAGGAACTCTTCAAGATCTGTCCAGGCCAGGGGAAGGAGGGAGGACGAAGAAAGAAGGCGAGAAGACAACTAACATGGAACGTTATGGTAGGTACATAACTTCTAAATGTTAAGTTGTCAATCTCGCCTTCATTCTTGCTGGATGGGACCGTCCTAGCACCTGTATCCCGGGTGGCTCAATGGAACAGACTCTTGAGAACTGTGGAACCAAAACTGGCCCTATCTCTGGAGGCCAAATCCAACTTGTAATGAGAAACAAAGGTATGAGGCGTGGCCCAAGTAGCTGCTGCACAAATGGTATCAATGGGAAGTCTATCCTGAAAGGCTGCAGAAGTGGATAGACTCCTGGTCGAGTGTGCTTTTGGCTTAGAAGATAGTTGTTTGCCTCTGAGAGAGTACACATAGGAAATGGTGGAAGTCAACCATCTGGACAAGGTCACTTTAGAAACTGGAAGACCTAACCTGTTTTCTGCATAAGAGACAAACAATTGGTCCGATTTTCTAATTTGTTTAGTCCTAGGCAAGTAGTACCTGAGCTGACGATGGACATCCAAAAAATGCAATTTCTGTTCAGCTCTGTCAGAATAGTTAGGGAAAAAGACTGGTAGATCTATAGATTGGTTAATATTGGTTTGAGATACAACCTTGGGGAGAAAGGAAGGGTTAGTTCTTAACGATACCCTGTCTTTATGAAAAACCAAATAAGGTGAACGAATACAGAGAGCTTGAATCTCGGAAACCCTTCTTGCAGAAGTGACAGCCAGTAAAAATATAGTTTTCCACGTCAATAACTTCAAAGAACATGAAGCAGACGGTTCGAAGGGAGGTAGTATCAAGGATGCCAACATTAAGTTTAGATCCCATTGCGGAGGAGGATGCTTTATAGGTGGCTTTAGGAGAAAAACTCCTCTCAAAAAGGCCTTGCATAATCTATGAGACATGATGTTATTGTCATGCAAGCCAACATGATACTTGGAAATAGCAGCCAGTTGTACTTTGACTGTAGATGACGAGGATCCCGAATGAAAAACCTCCGCTAGGAAATCTAAAACAGAATGTACGGGAGCAGTAAAAGGATCAATATTTCTGGAGTTTGCCCAAATCGAAAAATGTCGCCACTTGCTAGCATAAATAGTCCTAGTGGACGACTTCAAAGAAGACACTATAATGTCTCTGACTGAGTCAGAAATCATTGGTAGCCTGGCTAGGGAAGGAAGTGGAGCAACCAAGCAGTGAGGTTGAGAGAATGAATGGCCCGGTGCTGCTGACCCGACTGGTGGATCAAAAGATCCGGAACTGGGTCCAGATGCCAGGGCTGCACCAGAAGGTGACGATGCAGAGACGGAAACCAAATTTGTCGAGGCCAAAAAGGAGCAATGAGGATCAATTTGGCTCTCAAAACGGTGGCTTTCTGAATGACTTGAGGAATCAATGGAAAGGGAGGAAAAGCATAAAGAAGTCCCCGAGGCCAATCCTGGGTTAGAGAGTCTCTCAGGGGTTGGCCTGGAAGGGGAAATAGAGTGAAATAGTCTGGGCACTTGTTGTTTTGAGGGGTAGCGAAAAGATCGCAACAAGGAGTGCCCCACTTCAGAAAAATCTGATCCACTACAGATTGATTGAGAGACCACTCGTGAGGCATCAGAATAGACCTGCTTAGCCTGTCCTCCAATAGGTTGGACCTGCCGGGGATGTGCGTTGCTATCAGAAACCGCTGAGAAGAGATCGCCCATTGCCAAAGTCTGAGAGCTTCTCGACATAAGGGATAGGACCTGGTTCCGCCCTGTTTGTTGATGTACCAGACCACGGACATGTTGTCCGTCTGTACTGCAATAGTCCCTGTGGGAAGAAAGTCGTCGAGGGCTTGCAACGTTAAAAGCACTGCTCTCATCTCCAGGACATTTATGTGCAGATGGTATTCTATGGGTTGCCACGTCCCGTGGACCATCCTGCCCTGATAATGCCCCCCCCACCCGATCAGAGAGGCATCCGTGGTGACTGTGGCAACTGGAGGAGGGGGAACAAAGGGTCGGCCCTGATAAAGAAGAGGGGAAGATATCCACCAGCCCAGATGAGCCCTGCACGACTGTGTCACTAAGATTTCGTGTCTCATCGGAAGATTGTGATACGACCACTGCGTGAATAGCATCCACTGTAGGAAACGCATGTGAAAGCGAGCCAGTGGTAGAAGAACAATGGCCGCAGCCATTAGGCCTAGAACTTTCAGGACAAACCTGGCTTTGATCTTGTTGCTTTGTAACAGAAGCCGAACAAATTTTTGGATGTCCAGAATTCTTTGATCTGTTAGTCTGGCTAACATTTTGACGGTATTTAACTCTGCGCCTATAAAGGTGATAGATTGGCAAGGCAGCAGAGAAGATTTTCAAATTTACTGAAATTCCCAGATTCTTGCAAAGCTGTAGGGTGTAGTCTCTGGACTGAAGAAGCTGACACTTGGTGGTGGCGGAGAGGAGCCAGTCGTCCAAATAAGGAAACACCTGGAATCCTAGACGTCTCAGGTGAGCTGTGACCACTGCCATGCATTTGGTAAACACTCTGGGGGCTGAAGTGAGGCCAAAGGGCAGGGCTCTGAATTGGTAATGACTGGTCCCTAGCCGAAAGCGGAGAAACCTCCTGAAGCGCCTGTGAATCTTTATGTGATAGTACGCATCCTGAAGGTCTATAGAGCACATCCAGTTGTCCTTGCCCAGAAAAAGCAGAATGGACTGAAGCGTGACCATCCGGAATCTTGCCTTTTTGACAAATCTGTTCAGATTGCTGAGGTCTAATATTGGTCTCCACTCTCCCGTCCTTTTGGGGACCAAAAAGAATCTTGAGTAGACGCCGGATCCTACTTGGTCTGCCGGCACTGTCTGGACGGCTCTTTTTTCTAGGAGTTTTGAAACCTCCTGTTTTGCCAAATCTCTTTGACCGGGTGAGATGTCTGGAAGGGATTGTAGAGGTACGGGAAACCTTACGAAGGGGATCTTGTAACCCTCGGATATAATCGACTGTACCCACTTCTCTTGGGATAGGGATTGCCAGGCTACTGGGTACAGTGAAATCCTTCCCCGACTGCCTCCAAGGGTGGACAGTCGGGCAACACCTCAGGGATGCTGAAAGGGCTTCTCAGGAAGAGACTCCCTGTTGCCCTGGTTCTGAGGACCCCCCCTGCCTCTAGGGCGGCGTCTATTATTGTTACCCCTCTGCCTCTGGGGGTAAACTGACCACGTGTGTCCGGTGTAGCTCCTTGGGCTTTACGGAACCACATCTTCCCCCCTTTCTGACCCTTGGGATATGGTCTAGAAGGAGTGGAAAATTGGACTCCAACGGCAGAAAGAGTCTTACCGTCCTGCTCACACCTGGTCAAGGTATCCTTCACTTGAGGTCCGAACAAAGCCGAACCATCAAAGGGGCTATTAGTGAAGGATGCCTTAAAGGGGTCCATAAAGTTACACAGCCGCATCCAGGCTTGGCGTCTAAGAGCAACTCCTGTGCCTGCGGCCCTGCTCGCTCCATCGGCCGCATAAGATATGAGCCGCATGGAGGAGTTAGATATGGAATTCAGGATAGCAAGCTGTGAGGCAATCTTTTCCTGAGCCCCAGCAGCAGAAGGATCCTGGACTACTTCACCCAGTTCCTTGAGAATATCTCGCTGAAGCCTGGTGAAGTGACAAAGGTAATTCAGCGAGCATAGCAAAGGTCGCTGAAGAAAACATCCGCTTTCCATACCTGTCCATGGTCCTAGAATCCTTGTTAGGAGGATGGACAGGTACTGAAGGATCCTCCAGTTCCTTCTTAGTGGCGCCGCCACCACCATAGCATCCACAGAGACACGTTTGGAAAGGAACTGTTTATCCGGCGGGGCCGTAATGAACTTGGATGGTCTTCTGGGGACAGGTTCCACAGAATCTGGAGCCACGCCTTCCGAGCCACTACCTGCATGAGTGGGTCGAAGGCGGAGACACCCAGGAGGTGGAGGGTCGGGATCCAAAGCCTCCAGGTATACCGACTCATCCTCGGAGGGGTCAATGGAGGGCCAATTCCCCTCTGTTTGAGGAGCTCAAGGATGTCTGAAAAGGAGACATCCTCAGAGGGGGACCGTGGGGAACCCTCCGACTCATCTAAGTCGGTATCAGATGTAGTAGACTCAGGGGAGTCTGTGTGTTTCCTCTTACACGTCCTCTTCCGAGGGGGTTCCCCTGCAGGGTCAGGAGAAACCTCGGAAGAGGAGGAAATTCCCAGTGGGGAAACCTGGGGCGATGGATCCCTGGGCCTGAGAGCAAGAGGCTGGCAAGAGGCATCTGCAGGCACTGATGAGGGAGGAGCTAGAGGGATGGACAGTTGACCAGGCTCAGAGGCCAGGACACTCCTCATCACCTCAAAGGCTCCTCTCCCCAGGAGACCGGAACATACCCGCTCCGAAGAGACAGGAATGGTCGGCTCCAAAGAGAGAGAAAGCTCCGAGGCCGATGTCGGCGCCGAGCTTACCAAAGCCGATGCCCCGAGAGGGAGAGCGGGGTCGGACAAGGGTCTGATGCCACTAGCCCCCTCGGAGCCGACAGTGGAAACCCGACGACCGGATCCCTCCAAGGAAGGTCTCAAGGAGGAGATCGGAGCCGAGGACGACGGAGCCGAAGGATGTATCGGCTCCGGCATCGAAACAGTCGCTGTCCCAAAAAGCTCCGGCTCCGAACTCTGGTGTGGAGTCGGAGGAGGAAGTTCAAGAATTGGGGCTATAGCCGAAGTCTGTTGAGACGGGCTATGGAGCATTTGGGCCAGTGCCTGAGACTTCAACAGCCTGCTTACCACCCTCTCCAAGTCGTGGTCAGACAGCCTGGAAGATCTCGAAGATCAGCTCCGATGGCTCCGCTCCGACAAAAGAGGAGATCCCGGGGCCGAGTGGATACTCATAATAGAGGGGGACCGAGATCTCTTACGGGTCGAAGCCATTGGAGCCGAAGTCCCTAGAACTCCAGATGGAGCCGAGGATTTCTCGGCTCCGATGCTGGATAAAGTGTCGGCTCCAGCCGGAGCCGACAAGGCCACAGTAGTCAGGGTATCGGAGCCAGCCGGCACCGAACCCACTACTCGAGTAGAAGAAGTATCGACTCCAGCCGGAGCCGATATCGGCTCCGACGGAGCAGGAGCCACCGGAGGAGGCTTGGACACTGTAGCCTGAGCCTTCGGTGGCTTAAGAGGTTTTCCTGACCCTGATTTAGGAGGAGAACCTTCAGGTTTAAGTAAACCTCGGAGGATGAGTTTGTTCCTCCTTTCCTGCAGGACTCGCTGGCTAAAAGCATGACACAAAGCACAGGAGTCCTGCAAGTGCAAAGGCCCCAGGCAAAAAACACAAGAAGTGTGACCGTCTGTCAGAGACATTTTCTGACAGCACTGGTCACACTTCTTGAAGCCTGAGACCTTGCCTTCTTTTGACATCCTAGGAGGATAGAACACAAACAGTCCCAACAAACACACAAATTAATCCCTTACACAAACACACACAGGAAGGGATAACAAGGGGGAACTAGGCCTGACTAAACTACTTTAGATTAAAACTTATAAAAGTTTATAAAAAGGTTGAAAAATAGGGAATAGGGTGGGCTGTAACTAATTACAGACTACACTAACACTAACAGGGAAAAATAAACCCCTAACTCACTTTTTCTTATTTGACTAAGAAAAAACTTACCTCAGCTGGCAAAGGAGACCTCTTTCGCTAAGCGGCAAACGAGATCTGAGGTAGTTCCGCCTTGCATCATGGGATATAGGGTTGCCTCGAGCTGGTAAAAGGAGTTCTTGAGCTAAAGCAAGTGCCGAGTCGGAGCCGAGGATCGGCTCCGAACCCATCCAGCAAGAATGAAGGCGAGATTGACAACTTAACATCAAGCTGTTTAGTGTGTTGGTTAGTATGCTATGGATTTTTACTAATAACAGAAGGCAATCTGCACAGTCATAATAAATATATTAGGTCGCTGGGCAGGGCAAAGCAATAAAAACAATGTTAAACAAAAAGAGTCTGGTGAGAGAATGTCATTCAGGGCATGAGGGGTTTCATTAGGACTTAGTATGGAGGAGGGGGAGGTGAAATGAGAACAAATAAGGGAGGGGTAATATACTTCAAGTGGACATAATTCACCCCAAAGGTAAAATAAATAAACAAATATCCTCAAACACAGATATGCAGCAGACTTCATACCTCTCAACTGTAGAGATTTTCGCAGAAATGTCCAGATTTTTGCCTCATATTTTTGGTCTATTCCTCATAAAAAAAGTTTTTTTGAGAAATCATTGGGATGCCTTAAGGATTAAAGTTAATAAATAATGACAATCATTGGAGTTTCAGACTTCATATCCTTCATAAAATGTATGGTAACAAAAATCCTCTTATTGTAGCAACTTTCTACAATATTGAAAATGTGTCCCTATTTTTGGGCCTTTGCCCCCCCCATTTTGTCAGGCTTTGTCCAAATTTCTTGCAGTAAGAGGTTGAGAAGTATGGCCACAGTGTGTGTGTGTGTGTGTGTGTGTGTGTGTGTGTGTGTGTGTGTGTGTGTGTGTGTGTGTGTGTGTGTGTGAGAGAGAGAGAGAGAGAGACTGAGTGAGAGAGGAGGAGTCTGGGTTATTCTACATGTAAATGTTACTTCCATCAGGTATCAGCACTACTGGTCTCACTTAGGTACTGAACAACAAGTTCCATAATTCTATAACAAAACATTCCAAAATGTATCACTTCAGAGTACACTTAGGAGCAAAGAGTAGTTGTACAAATGAGGGTCATACGGTAGCTGCAGAAGATTGAGATTTGATGGACTGTAATATGCATTTTCTCTAACCCTCAATATTTCCTTAAAATAACTAATGTCTCCAACATCAGATGTAGAAATTCAAATCATTTTCACTAAGAGGAGCTTAGCACAGTATCACTAAACATGCAATGAATTGCATACTTCAGGAAATAACTGCAATGGTTATAACAGCAGTATTTTATTCCAACTCACACAGTACGTACCAGTGGGATACTATCATTGCTGTCCACAGAATTCTGAGACATACTCAAGTTTTTGCGGTCCGCCTGCGGACTGGCCTCAAGCTTAATGTGCAAACTGCTGTTGCAGGAATGGTCACTCACATCTAGCTGATCTACATTTGAGTCTTCACCATTTCTAATATAACAAAAAAAAAAAAAAAAAAACATCAGTTTAACAAAGATTTTACAGGGATGCAAGTAGTCTGACCAAAGCTGATACCATTAAATTTCATAGGTTGGTACTAGGCTATCAGCCCTAAGGCCTATGCAATCCTAGCCATAAATATTCTTTGTATTCTCCAACTATGTGTCTACCATGGCTTGCAAGACATTTTTTTTTCAAATATGCATGTTTAATCACTGTATTACATTTAAAATTCTCATTCCAAACCAACTCTTATTAAAACACATATAAATAATATAATATAATGCAACTGCGTATAACAATAAACAACTCTTTTGACAGACTACAGAAAAATCTGAGTTGTACAAAGCATACAAAAAAATAAGAAAAGAAAGAAAAAGAAAAAATATACATGCGCACATGCACGCACACACACACACACAAACATATATATATATATATATATATATATATATATATATATATATATGTACACACACACACACACACACACACACACACACATACATACATACATATACAAAGTGGATATAAAAAGTGTACACACCTCTGTTAAAATGCCGTTTTTTGTGATATAAAAAAGTGATACCACAATAAATCATTTCAAAACATTTCCCACCTTTAATGTGACCTATAACCTGTACAGTTCAATTGAAAAACCAACAAATTTGTAGGGGAAAAATATAAATAAATAAAAAATGTACAATACGCTGGTTGCATAAGTGTGCACACCCTTAAACTAATACTTTGCATGTGTGCACACCCATACTTTGTTGAAGCACCTTTTGATTTAATTATAACATTCACTCTTCTTGTGTACACACCTGCCATCAATTAAAGAGACTGATTAACCCCAGATAAAGTTCAGCTGTCCTAGTTAGATTTACATTTACTCTGTTGCCTGCTACAGCAAAAGCCATGGTTCGCAGAGAGCATACAAAGTATCAAAGGGATCTCATTGTTGAAAGGTATCAGTCAACAGAAGGGTACAAAAAAATTTCCACGGCATTAGATATACCATGGAACACAGTGAAGACATTCATCAAAAAGTGGAGAAAATATGGGATAACAGTAACATTGCAAAAGAACTGGATATTCCTCCAAAACTGATGAAAAGACAATACAAAAACTGGTCAGGGAGGCTGCCAAAAGACCTATACAAACACTGAAGGAGCTGCAGGAATTTCTGGCAAGTACTGGTTGTGTATTACATGTGACAACAATTTCCCATATTCTCCATATGTCTAGGCTATGGAGTAGAGTTGCAAGATGGAAGCCTTTTTTTACACAGAAAACCATCCAGGCCCGGCTAAAATTTGCAAAACAATATATCGTTTCCCAAAAGCATGTGGGAAAATATGTTATGGTCTGACAAGACCAACGTTGAATTTTTTGGCCAGAATTCCAAACGGTACGTTTGGTGCAAAAACAACATTTCGCATCACCAAAAGAACACCATCCCCACGGTGAAGCATGGCGGTGGCAGTATCATGCTTTGGGGTTGCTTTTCTTGAGCTGAAGCTTGGGCTTTAGTCAAAGTGGAGGGAATTATGAACAGTTCCAAATGCCAGTCACTTTTGGCCTGAAACATGAAGAGGAATTTCACCTTTCAACATGACAATGACCCCAAGCATACATCTAAATCAACAAAAGAATGGTTTCACCAGAAGAAAATTAAAGTTCTGGAATGGCCCAGCCAAAGCACAGCCGTAAATCCAATAGAAAATCTGTGGGGTTACCTGAAGAGGGCTGTGCACAAGAGATGCCCTTGCAATGTGACAGATTTGGAGTGCTTTTGCAAGGAAGAATGGGAAAATGTTGCCAAGTCAAGATGTGCCATCCTGACAGACTCCTACCCAAGAAGACTGAATGTTGTAATTAAAGGTGCTTCAACAAAGTATTAGTTTTAGGGCACAGTTATGCAACAAGCTTATTGTACATTTTTTTTTTAATATATTTTTCCCCTAACAGATTGTTTTTCAATTGAATTGTACAGGTTATAGGTCACATTAAAGGTGGGAAAAGTTTTGAAATTATTTATTGTGGTCTTATTTTTTATATCACAAAAACCTGGCATTTTAACAAGGGTGTGTACACTTTTTATATACACTGTGTGTGTGTGTGTGTGTGTGTGTGTGTGTGTGTGTATATATATATATATATATATATATATATATATATATATATACATATACACACACACACACACACACACACACAAACACACACACATACCTATGTGTACATATAACTAACTATCTCTCTCACAGCTTTGACCAAGTATAAAAAGGCTAAAGTAATTTCAGGATATATAAAATGTCTTGTCTGATAAGTGGCTGATAAAATAGAGGAGGTATGATGAAAATTACAAAAAAAAAAATGAGAGAGAGAGACAGAAAAAACAAACATGAGGAAAATTTGTAAAGAAAATGATAGATTAAACTATGAAATGATCCAATGATCCAATAATTAGAAGAAAAAATACTACAGCAGTTTTAAAAAGCACTTACAATTAGCTAAACATTACACAATAAATAGCTGCTCCACAGACACATGGCTGTAATGACTTGACAGTGCTCTAAGAGGGTAGCTTTGAGTAGTCACCCATCTGTTCCACATCCTCATAAGAAGGGTATTGATCTCCCCAATATAAGTTTGTTCTCCCTCTGAAGGAAAGCAGGGAGATAAGAAAATACAGAAAGTGCATATGCCTAACAAATGCAGAAGCTGAGATATACACTCATCATACAGCTGAATTATTTATTTTACTTATTTATTGACATTTTATTACTGGGAAAGTCTGACTGGACCAGAAGTGCCAATTTTCTGCAAGGGCCCACACACAGAAAAGCTGAGTTCTTACAAAAATACTTGTGGGTAACTTGTACTCTGTAGAATTGGTCTGGCTTTTAGGGAGGTTGGGGATGGGAGTCTGAGGCCTGTAATGATTCCACAAATGCATCCTCTAGGGCCAGCAGAACAGAAGTCATCACTACAGGCTTGGCAGCTTCCATTAGACAGAGTTCAAAACGTCTCTTTTGAGGAGTGTCTGAGGCTTCTCTGCCTTCCCATTTGAAGCACTGTTTTATGTGAGCCCAAGTCCCACCAAAGAAAATGTCCTCAATGGATGAGTCAGAAGACAACATGTTGTCGCCATCAAAGTCGAAGACTACAGTACATGACATCGTGGAAACACAATCCAGATCTTCTTGTTCAGTGTCTCAGTGTTCACCCTCTCCTCAGAAACATCTTTTTTTCCTTTTACTAAAGAAGGAACAGAGGTCTAGTTGGACAGACTGCATAGCCTGTAGGGCCTATAGCAAGCCCTGAGCCAGTCTGAACCACTCCTTTTGACCTACATGATTAGAAGGGAAGGCCTACCTAAATCATTTTATGACTGGGTTGTCTAAGTAAAAGATGGGGAAATACATCTTCATTTCTGCATCATTTTGAGGGGGATGTGCACTTGCAAGGACTTCAGAACTGGTCCAGCAAACAAGATCTCAATGCCAAAACCCTCAGTGCCTTCTCATATGAAGGCTTTATAAATTCTACTCTCTCCTTTGGCAATAATAACTCAGGGTTTCTCTTTGTTCTCTGCAAGATGTCGGTCCATGTGGACATGCTTAGGTTCTGAGGAAAAGTGGGAGCTAGCCAGACCAATGGCTGCAAAAACACTTCACTGATACATTCATTTTGAACGTACTGGGTGACTTGAGTTGTCCAAGTGGTATCCTGCAGTTTCATTTTGAACGTACTGGGTGACTTGAGTTGTCCAAGTGGTATCCTGCAGTTTCCCACTCATTGTATCCCTCCACTTTTTGTTAGGTGGAAGTATTAAAGAGAGGCAGAATGATCAGCTAGTGACATGGCTGAGCATACCAAAGTCTAAAAGCCTATGCGTTCTTGGTACAAACTCAGCATATACAGTGTTCTTCTGAGAGTCTAGGGCTCAAAACCTTGTTAGAAATCACAATTCCTGATGTCATGTTCTGCACCCAGATAAAAAATGCACTCATTACGACAGTCTCAGTTAGGACATAAAGGACACAATGGGAAACAATCAAGCAACAAAAAGCATACAACAGGAAGAAAAGAAAAAATCCACAGTGGAGGTCATACCCACCTGAGCTCTGGCTGGATATGTATGGGCATGACAGACTATTAATGTTGCTGAACAAAAACACATCTACATACATGTACTATGGTAAGAAAGTTCAAATGATGTCACCAGCATATGTTCCCTTTTCTAGTAGCTGGATGTGCTCCAGGGTAGTTCTACGCTGTCACATAGGGACGGCTGCTAAGCTCTTGTAGTCTGGCAAGAAGGACAGGACATCTATCAGTGAAGTCCCATATGTAAGGGATACTGTAACAGTGATCTACTGAAGAACACTGGCTGGCAACAAGGGTTGATGAAGCATCTACAAACAATTTCTGCAAGTCTTGATACCAAGAAACAAATTCACTAAAATAAATCTTTGTTTTGAATGGCCATTTTTTGGCTCCCTTACAAATGAAAATCAGCTCCTCCTAGTGACTTTCAGTCATCCCCAGGTCTATCAAACCCTCCTTAACACACCCCAGACTTGCTCTTACCATTTGTCAGGATGGTGAGGACACTGAGGTATCCTGAGGTGCTATCATAGTGCTGCCATGGGATTGCTTTTATTTTTTTTCCTCTAAAGGTGGGATGTGCAATGGACTTTAGCATTAAAATGTCTCTTCTTCCACAAGAGCTGGCATCAGCAGGACACCACACCCACCCTCAGATAACAGATATTTGGTTGTCTCCCTGGTATCCACCAAGGAAATGAACCATATGTGCATGCACCAAATGTGAACTCCGCCCACAGATAATCATGTCCATCCTCCCTACTTGAGCCATCAATCACCTGCGTCACTATCTGAACTAGGGTTACTTCGGCACTTGGGTCATAAAGAGATTTATCCCTCTATACTACAGGTGTAGGCCAGAAGTTTTTTTTTTTTTTCAGGTCACAAGCCCCCTGGAGAGACCACTCCAGCAACTCCAGGGGTCACACAATGGTGGAGAAAAAATCAAGCTTTAGATTCACTTAAAGATGCTTTCAGTGAATTTATTCTGTAGTATCTATTCTCACAGAAATACCTTTCAAACAGCTGTTATATGGCCTTCCCAAGGAGATGTGGGACAGCTGTTAGCTGGGTCAGAAGAGGATGTATGTTATAGAGGATACTTACAAATGAATACTGTACCTGCTGATCATACTTTTCCATGTCACAGACTGAAGCAGCTAATCTGTTTGTACAGAAAGCAGGGCTGGACTAGGGTGGTGAAGACAGGGCAAGGGAGAAGACCATATTTAAGCACAATGAAAATCTGATCATTTCAGCTTCAGCAGCAAAACTGCAAATGAGAAGACTAAAGTCTGCTGAGTAGATAAGTTCAGAAAAATGCTACTTAGAAAGAGTGTCACACGCACACATACATCTAAGTATCCCCTACAAAGATACAATGATGAAAAAGGCATATATCAGCGTCAAATGTAATATCACCATACGAAAAAGACTTCCACACTCACGACTGCACTTTCTTTGGGAAGATAAAAAGCAGTATATAAGCGGGCAGGAGTATATAAAGTTGAGGGGAGTGCAAAGGTCACGATCACAAAAGAAGTAAAACTGAACTGGTCAGGAATCATGTCTGAGTAGTTCCTAATAATCAAGGTCAGTATGCAGCATCAAATGCAGTAGTGCCCTTACAGAACTGAAGGTTACATACATCAAGTGCGCGAGTTTACACCTATAGGACAATGCAAAGGAGGTTTCTTTGAAATGACTTGCTGTGGGCTGACACAGTTAGCATTTATGCATTCAAAGAAATAATTTCACATTAATAGTGGGAGGGGTCGATATGGAATTCCGGCAAGATGACTACAACAAGTCTTTGAAACTATGGGCCTGATCCCCTGAGGAGAGGGAATGAAGGTCTGCAACTATAATATTACCTCTGTTAGATGGCTGTAGGGCAGATTAATGCTATGCAGTTATTACACACAAATGACTCCTGTTGTACATTAGGTAAGTACTACAAAGAATCTGGAAAGTTCTTCTAGAGTTACTTACCCTAGCCCATTAACTTCATCATTTGGAGAGACATAGTCTTCGTCATCGCTCGTGAGGCCTAATTCTGTACCATAACACTGATGCACAATATGCCACAGCTCT
Organism: Protopterus annectens; assembly: GCF_019279795.1. NCBI lineage: Eukaryota > Metazoa > Chordata > Ceratodontiformes > Protopteridae > Protopterus > Protopterus annectens. Next base: position 1,027,221,523 of record NC_056741.1, on the reverse strand, counting down.
TTCGAAGACAATGTCTACAATGCAAAATAAACAAAAATGAAACTCATGACCGTAAACATTTTCTTTAAAAATTTAAAATAAAGCAATGAATGCAAAAGCAGTTCAGAAGCCACACTTGTCTTCCTGAACTGCTACGTACATATTATAAAACAAAAAATAAGTAAAACAGCTGTTATACCTTATTCAAAAGTGCATTTTGCCATAGGCGAAAAATCATCTGATAGCTCCTGTCTCTCGCTGCGAGTGAAGTAAAAAAGTGCTGCAAAGAAGCAAGAAACATGTTTAGAAATGATATTACAGTAAGAGGGATGATCAAAAAATAGCATACTGGCTAGGAAATGAGTTATTGCAGTACCAAAGAAATGAGGCTTCATTTCCAAACTCTAAGGTATAACTCTGACAGTAGTATTGTCAAGTACAGGACATAGCACATTATGTGCTTTATTCCCTACCTTCCTAACACCCTAACATAAACTAGTTTAATTCTAATATTTAAGGTGTCTGCTATACAGAACAGAATATCCCAAACATCATGGTATCATTGTCTACGATGCAGTGACTTTATTAAATTTATTTTACATTAAATTTGTTAAACAGCTGGGTGACTGGTCTACAGACCATTTTCAGCCATCATCCTAGGCCAGTTGGTAAAGACAGAATATATAACAAACTTGTAAAAGGTTAATATAAACAGCAACAGGTTAACAGCACACACACAAATGCAAGCAATAAGAATAAATATTATTGATTTCAGTTCAAGGTAGCAGTATAAAATATGCATCTCCTTTGTCAGTCAATAGTGCAGAATATAAAACAGCTAAAGCAGATATACTATGTACTACAATTTGCAAAGAATTAGCAAATACGAAGTTTAAGTCAGTAGCATAGCTAAGCTAACTAAATGCAGTTGAAAAATTTATACCAGTAGTACACCAATTTTTGATTGGCGAGACCATCACTTTACATTTTTTGTACGGATATTTTATTGCTCCCATTGTACTGTAGTGTTCTTTCATTTTTAAATGCACTTTTGAAAATACTGGTAAAAAAACAGTTTCAGAATATGTAAACACACAATCTTAATGGAATCAATTCACTCCAATTTATAATAATAATAATAATAATAAAAATAATAATACCAACAAATAAACAACACCAGCTTCTAGACCCTTACATGCCGAACCTACAATTTTTACACTACAATCCTGTTTTATATGAACATAACGGTAAAGAGGCTGGTGCACTTATCTGAAGGACCCATGTAAGCCACACCCTGGTCTATATATCAGAATGCTACAGAGAGCAGAAAGTAATCTAAATTTGCATTTGTCCCTACGTGCAACTCCCTCTGTTAGTAGACTGATAAATTAATGGGCAGATGTTAAACAGTCACCATTTAACATTTACTAAACTTTACTGTGCTGTCTGATGCTCTAAACATACAAGTGCACATACCATTACTGATGTACTGTTGGCAAGCACCACATTTTGCTTTCTACCTTACTAAAAACATATGTGAATCTTAACTGTCAAAGATTCTGAATCTTGATGTGATTCTACAAAGGCTGTTTAATAAAAAAAACATTAAGCAAAGGAATACACTGTCTGACACAGGATCTGGTGCCCAAGGACCCTCAGATGGCCAATGTGTACCTACAGTCCTGCTGCTTAGGAAAACAATTCCTAACACACGCTGTTTAACAAAGGAAGATGGAAGTATTCTCACAAGAGACCACAAGGCCCATGCACGCATACCATACAAATCAGTTCTAGGATTTTTTTATAAAGCCAAAAATAATGGGGGGGGGGGGGGGGGGACAAAGGCCCAAAATCAGGGAAAATTTTTAAATATCAGACTAATTCAGTTAAAATGTTAAAACAGCAACAGATTTTGTATCAACAAGTATCTTCTGAACAATATGAAGTATGAAACTCTAATGTCTGGTGTTACGGACTGACTGCAATAACTCAGTGATTTACCAGAAAAATCAAACATTTTTTGACTAACAGGGCAAAAATATGAGGAAAAACTGGGGACATTCCACAAAATCAGGGACAGTTGAGAGGTATGCATGCACAGACCACTGCTTTTGCTTTGCTCACCTGGGAGCCATTTAATCCTGAGGAAACAATGTGCCAGTGCTTTCAAGCAAGCAACACCATTCTGAGGTACTAAAAGGCATTCAGATTATAAACAAAGAAAAAGACATGAAGTGGGAATCTAAAGTCAACCATTATTAGTAGTACACTTCTATTGACTATACAGTTAGCTTTGTAAAGGGCATATTGTCCTACACCATGGACTCAAAGGTTCATAGGGTGGTACTAGGCTATCGGCCCTAGGAACTATACAAGCCTAGCCATAGCAATTCCCTGGATATTTCTTCCCACAATATTTACTTCCCTGGAACCAAGTCTAGCAGGTCGACTGACATGATCCCCGGGGTGAATTTCCTAGCTCCCATCCAATTGTCAAGGTTTCTTTTGCTTGACATGTATGGCCAGTCTACTCCAGACTATGGGGAGTCTCTGGGTCAGGAACCTATCCCTCCAGAATGTTTTGTTCACTGTGATGACAAGGGTTAGATCCCTGGAGCATGTGGCTCTGAGGGATTGGGATTTCTTTAAGTGGAGCATGTCCAACAGCTCAGGGTTTGACATGGCCTTGTATGTTAAGCAGAGAGCGCCTCTGAGTAGACGATATGTTACAGAGTATAGCTGGAGTTTTTTTAGATGGTCAGCATAGGGCATCTGCTTTAGACCTGTGATTCTTTTAGTGAGGTATTTCTGTGGCCTCTCCAGCTGTTGCAGATGTCTTGTGAGGTACATACCAAATGGGGCGTTGTACTCTATAATGGGTCTAATGAGGGATGAGTACAGTGGGACAATGATCTCCTTTTTTCTGGATGACAAGCTCTTGGTGATGAGGTGTGCCACATAGAAGGATTTCCTGACTGTTGTGGCGATCTGGTTATTGAAGGTGAGACCACTGTCCACCTGTGTCCCTAAGTCTCTCATCACACTTTCAGTGTTTATTGTACTGTCACTTATGTGGTAATTCATGGGTACATGGTTTTTCCCAAAGGGGATAACTATACATTTCTTGGCATTAAGCTTGAGCTCATGGTTCTGGCACCAAGCATCTGTTTCTGTAAGGTCCTTTTGTAGAATATTCACATCATTTGGGGATTCAATAATGGCTCCCAGTTTGCCGTCATCTGCGACATTTGTTAGCCAGAGTCCCTTAGTGTTGGCCTGTACTTCAGAGAAGTAGATGCCAAACAAGAACAGTCCCAGGACTGAACCCTGAGGTACTCCACTTGTCTGGAGCTGGATTTGGAGTCGGCTACTTTTACAGTCTGGGTTCTGTCAGTAAGCCAGTTGGCAGCCCACTGAGTGATGTAGGGATTTATGCCCAGCTTAGCAAGTTTATCTATGATTCCAGAGTGGGGGATGGTGTCAAAGGCCTTGGCGAGGTCCAGATAGGCTGTGTGGACCGCCTTACCCTTGTCCACAGCTCTGGAGACTGATCTCAAACACATGCAGACCAAAGTGCGTCAACAAACAAGATGTCGACATTAATGCTCTTAGCTGAGTAAGTCTAATCTCATATGTTCCCCAGTTCGATTCTCAGCTGGGGTGCCTTCTGTCTGCAAATCTTCCCTGTGCCTGTGTATGTGTGTGTTTCATCTGGGTGCTCCGGTTTCCTCCCACATTCCAAAGTCATGCTCTAGGTGGATTGGACACACTAAATTGGCCATAGGTGTGAATGTGCATGCACACAAATATTCTGTAACCATTTAAAATCTTGGGACCCACTAGAGAGAGTTCTGAAATGTGGAGAATGAACGGCTGAAAGACTGAACTTGTATACACCAAGTCCAAGATGACATTTCTCAAAAGATTACCTCTTCTCTAAGGTATGGCAATCTCGGAGTTGGTATATACAAGTTCGGGAGGCATGTGAAGCTTGCACCCCCCCTACAAAATGAAGTTATAAGGAGAAGAGTGATTTTCAAGATTTGATCTCCAGGTTTTCGGTCTTTTTTCTTTTGGCTTTTTGGCACTCAGCATTGCATTTTGAGTGCCAGCATTTTAACAGGGAGCCCATATATTCACATATCCTTAAATATACAGCTCTGTTTTATGGTTGGAAAGGCCTTACTGGCCATCGAGCTCCCTACGTTGCAGGCAAACCTGCTACCACAAATGAACTTGTCCTCCTCTCACAAAGTGTTGCACCAGTGCTCCTGCCAGTGGGCGTTCGCACAAAACCAGATCCTCTCATTACTATACTGTGACAATGACCCTTGGCTTGCTGTTACATCTAATGAATGGCAATTCTTTTGAACTGCCACTGAGCATGAAAGCAGAGAGGAGGACAGCAGGGAACAAACTTAACAAGTTATGTGTCAGCATATATCTTATTAATTACCTATTACATGCTGTGCTGACTTCAGTACCAAAAACACAGCACAGCAACACGGAATGCCTGCAGTAAGAGGAGGCATAATTTACACTGTGCACTTAGAGCTCCTGTGAGCCATTCATAAATACACGCAGTATACTCTAGACTAGCATTCTCTAAACTATGTCTATAAATCACGGTAGCAGTGCTCAGAATGCTTGTATATCTCTGAACTCTAAGTTCATGAATAACCAAGACTCATCTCTGAAAGAATGAAATTTCAGTGCCTCAAGTATCGGTTCACAGATATATACTAAGCTAAGGACCACCATGGCCTTTACAAGCCTACCTATGCAATCCAACCTGACTGTGCCCCTATATATCATAGGTATTTATTTGGAGGGGGTATGTTAGGAAGTTTCTAGAGGTTATCTGGGGAGGTTATATTAGTTTGGGCATTACTGTCTACCCCTGTCTATCAGAGACATGGGGGCCAGACTTGGGAAGAATTTCTGATTTCCCATCCACTTTTCAATGTTACACTTAAAAAGGGTTAGGGATGGACTCTGCATATGCAACTAAATTTTCACATTAGGAACTGTGCCAGAAGGTTTCTCTGACAGCCTCAATACAGATGCATCTCAAAAGAACACACTATCAGCACTGATGTCTGTCTCAACAGCACTGACAACAAGAAATTAAGATTTTTCCCGCATCTCTCCCATAATACCCTAATGAACACAAGAAAATTTTACATTACATGTTTCATCTTGTGATAACTGCCAACACCATTATGAATGATTCCCTCTGCTCCACTACTGCCTGGGGTAAACTTACTGCTAAGAATATATATATTTTATTTAACATTTCTTTACTGGGAAAGTCTGACTTGGAATGAAGCCAATTTTCAGGGGAGGTCCGGGTAGAAACGCTTCAGATAGCTTCAATAATTCATAGATTTAATTAATAAAAATAAACTGGAAAACGTCAAGAAATGAACGGAAGGAGCAATGTCTCGACATGGAGCCATCTTGTACTTCACAGATCATCATCATCCCTTCCCTTGCAAAATCGTGTCATGGTACTTCCAAAATAACATTTAAATCTCTGACCAACTGCATTAAAAATAAAGCAACGTTCATAGACCTCTCAAATGATAACACTAAGAAATCAGTGTTACTGGAAGCTGATTTTATGTGCCATTAACATGAATATTTACAACAGGTTTACAATTTCCGTAACATATTAGAGAATGCATCTCAAAATGTGCACCAGATGAAATGGATGGCAGTTCCAAAAAATCCACTGGGCTGGAGCTGCAAAAAGTACAGTTTTGTACCTACCATAAATGTAGATGTTCGAGGATCCACATTGCTGCAGTCCTAACAATTGGGTAGTCCGCTGTCCAGTCGGCCCGAATACCAAAGTATATGGCTGACGTCGGTCACGGCGCATTAGACTGACGTCAGTACGTCAGGGTACTAATGCGCATGACCGACGTCATATCCTCAGTCTTTTCTTGCCCCAGATGTCAGAAGACCCTAAAAAGACAAGGCCAAAACCAAAACACACCAAACATACCTGCACCAAAAATATATACAATATATACAAAGGTACCAGAATATAATCTCACCTACACAACCACCCCTAAACACAGAGGGAAGGAGGGAGGGTAAATTGGACTGCAGCAATGTGGATCCTCGAACATCTACATTTATGGTAGGTACAAAACTGTACTATGTTCTTCATTCCACATTGCTGCAGTCCTAACAATTGGGTAGAATCCCAAAGCAGAGGTAAGGGAGGCTGGCAAATCATAAGGAAGCAGGAGCTGATAACATGCCTTGCAAAATAGCTGTGGCAAAACCAGCCCTAGACTTAGAGTAGAGAGGAAGGTGGTAATGCTTAGAGAAAGTATGCACTGAACTCCAAGTAGCTGCCTCCAAAATATCCTTAGTTGCCACCCCCCTTAGAAATGCTGCTGAAGTGGCAGTAGCTCTAGTGGAATGAGGCCTAATCCCAGCTGGAATCTCTTTGCCATGATGGGAATAACAAAATGCAATGCAAAACCCAATCCACCTAGAAATAGTTTGTTTTGATACAGGCTTGCCCTGTGAACTCAAAGCAAAAGAAACAAACAACTGCTGAGACTGCCTAAAATCCTTAGTCCTGCTTAAATAATAACGCAATTGCCTGTGTACATCTAAAGTGTGCAAAATCTTTTCCCCTTTATTTTGGGGATCTGCATAGAAAGTAGGCAAATGAATAGTTTGGTTTAAAGCCACACTAGAAACCACCTTAGGCATAAAGGAAGGATTAGTACGTAATGATACCCTATCCTTATGAAAAATCAAAAGGCTCAACCGCCATAAGGGCCTGTAACTCAGAAACCCTTCTTGCAGAAGTAATGGCCAACAAAAAAGCAGTCTTCCATGACAAGTATTTCAGTTCAGCAGTAGCCGAGGCTCAAAAGGTTGTAGAGTAAGTTTCTCCAACACAAAATTGAGATCCCAAGCAGGAGTAGGAGCTCTACGTGGGGTCTTATATTCTTTGCCCTCTAAGAAATTGCTTGAACAAAGGATGTGAAAACAATGGTGGGTCACAATCATAGTGAGCTGATATTGCTGCAGCATGAATCTTAATGGAAGAGAAAGACAAACATTTGTCCAATAACTCAGTAAGATATTGAAGAGCCACACTCAAATTAGGCTCAGAAATCTCCAAATTGTTTGCTGCACCCCAAAACAAAAATCTCTTCCATTTTTCTGCGTACACTTTCCTTGTACTAGGTCTCCTGGCTTCCATAATCACATTTAAAACTTGCTGAGGAAGTTGAGACCTGCTGCCGTTCAAAACAGAATATGCCAGGCTGTTAGATGAAGAGTTTGAAGCTTGACATTGAGCAGATGACCGTCCCTCTGAGACAATAGGTGTGGAATCAAGGGTAAAGGCCATGGAGGCTTCCTTACCAGACTCCTCAGTAATGGGTACCAGTGCTGCCGAGGCCAATCTGGGGCTATTAAAATCATCCTTGGCTTGTCTTGTCTGACCTTTAGAAGCACCTTTGGGAGAAGAGGCAGAGGTGGAAAAGCATGCACATGAAGATTTTTCCAACTGAAAGAAAGAGCATCCACTTTCCAAGCTGTGTGATGAAATTCCTTCGTGCAAAACTTTGGCAGCTGGTGGTTTAGTGGAGAAGCGAACAGATCTATGTCTGGAGTTCCCCATGACACTGTCAATTTTTGAAATACATGAAGATCCAGTTTCCACTCGTGGGGATCCATGATTTGTCTGCTTAACACATCTGCTAAGGAGTTCTGTGCTCCCGGCAGAAACCTTGCCTGAAGAGTTAGTTGCAAGCTGAGCGCAGTCTCCCATAAAATCATTGCTTGCCTGCACAATGGGTAAGAATGTGTTCCCCTTGTTTGTTGATGTACCACATGACAGTTGTGTTGTCTGTTAGAATCAACACCTGCCCTGGAAGAAGTAACTCCTTGAAAGCCATTAATGCAAACTGGACTGCTAACATCTCTTTCATGTTGATATGTAGATGCTGTAGTCTGGCAGGCCACTTGTCTTGTATCCACTTTCCATTTAGATGAGCTCCCCAAGCAATGTCTGAGGCATCTGTCGTTAGAATCTGACTCGCCTCTGGCCGGGTCACAGAGAGTCCCTTGTTTAGGTGACATTCCTGAGCCCACCACAAAAATTCCTTTTGAATGCAAGGTATTATTTGAATGACAGTGTCCAAATCCTGGCAGTGCTGTGTCCATACATTTTGAGATACCATTGTAGCTTCCTCATATGCAGTTTGGCATTGGGAAGCACCAGAATACAAGATGCCATGAACCCTAAGGCTTGAAGGACTGTCCTTGCAGTCAGCCCGGACTGAAGAGATAGCTGATGGAAGTAACTGGAAAGATTCTTTTGTTTGTCCGGGGTTAAAAAGGCCATCTGGGCTGCTGTATTCAGTCTCACACCCAGAAAGCACATGTCTTGAGAGGGTACTAGACTGGACTTTATTTCGTTCACAGAATACCCTAGGCATCTTAGCACTGCTATGACATATTCCAGATGTTGTAGAAGGTCTTCCTTTTCTTGAGCCAGAATCAGGCAATCGTCCAAGTAAGGGTAGATTTGAATCCCTTTTAGCCTGAAGTAAGCTATCACTGGAGCCAGAACCTTTGTGAATACTCTGGGCGCAGTAGATAAGCCAAAGGGCAATGCAGAGAACTGATAATGAGAACTTCCAGCTCGAAAACACAGATACTTTCTGCAACTTAATCTTATAGGCACATGAAGGTAAGCTTCCTTGAGATCTAAAGTTACCATCCAGTGATCTTTGCCCAGTAGAGGTAAAAGCTGTTGTAACGTCAACATTTTGAACTTGGGAATGTCCAGATAAGTGTTGAGGATAGATAAATCCAAAATTGGTCTCCACGTGTTCCCCTTCTTCGGTACTAGGAACAGGCGAGAATAAAATCCTAGGCCCCTTTCTGGCACAGGAACTGGCTGAATGGCCCCTATTTGGAGTAACAGAGAAATTTGCTTGTGCGCCTCTTGTCTTTGTAGAGGAGGAATGTCTGGCATGCCTTTGAAAGGAGGCAAGGTATGGAAATAAAACCTGTAACCGTGGTGAATGATATCCAGAACCCATCTGTCTTGGGTAATTAAATCCCAATTTTCTTTGAAAAGAGACAGCCTTCCTCCCAACGGTGCTGCCAGGCGAGAATGAACTGGCAGCTGAAAAGGCAGGTCATTGGGTCTGCTTACGAAAGGACTGACCCCTGCCCTCAGCAGAAGTCTGAGCAGGGGAACTCCCTGTCCTAGGCCTAAAAGAACCCTGAGCTCTGCCCCTGCCACGTCTAGACCTACCCCTAGACTGGGAATCATAAGCAGGATAAGCCCAACCCTTAGCAGGCCAATTTCTACTAAACTTCGGAGGCTGTACCTGCAAAAAATCTTTAACAGTTTGCATAGATTTAGCCTTGTCCTCCATTTTCTTCAAAACTGCTTCCACAGGCGAACCAAACAACACATCAGATTGCAAAGGAGCATCCAAAATCCTTGTCTTAACATGCTCAGCTAAATTCTGATCTCTCAACCAGGCGTGCCTACGAAGAACAGAACCAGTGGCAGCCACCCTGGAGGAGGCCTGTACAGCATCAAAACCACATTGCAAGGAATGTTTACCCACCTGTTCAGACACATGAACTAAATCCTGCAACTCTTTACAGTCAATACCTTCCGCCAGAGCATCCACCTTAGATTTCAACTGTGAGAGAAGATAATTCTGATATTTTAACATGTGGAACTGACAATTCAACGCCCTCATGGCTAAAGTGGAAGAAGTATACACTTTCTTTCCCCATCTATCCAAAGCCCTTGCCTCTTTATCAGGAGGGACAGGATTTTTAACAACTGAGGCCTTTACACCTTTAGGCCCCTGAGAGACAGTTTCCGGGTCTGCCCTAGGACTCGTTACAAGATACTTATGAGCTTCAGGCACCCTATAATACCTATCCGGTTTAACTGGGGCAGGAGGCAAAGAATCAGGATTCAGAGAAGCCTCTGCAAAAACATCTTCCACCACATTCAGAACAGGAGGTATAGCTAAAGGCCTATGCTGGGGTAAAACAAGAACTCCCTAAGCCTTTTCCTGGAATCAGAGAAATCTTGGCCTTCCCATTTAAAATGCTCCCTCATGGAATGCAAAGTCTCTGAAAATGAAAAATCCTCAGGAGGAGAAGCTGAAGGAGTAGAATCATCCACATCAGAATCAGAATAAGGAGGGAACTCCTGCAAGTCTTCAGCCGAAGACTCAGAAGCCTCCGAGCATTGCTCAAAACTCTCAAGCTCAGGTTCCACCCTAGGCCTCTTATCAGGAGGGGGCATAGAACCCCTTATCATAGTAATCAAATCCTCTGCCATTTTAAGCATATGTTTTTAGGCAAAGACCCTGAAGCACTAGGAGAAACCCCCACTGAAGCAAAATTTGGCCTGCCCCTTAAAGAAGCCTTGGAAACAGAAGGGGAGGCCCTAACCACCTTAGGAAGTGAGGGAAGAACAGCCACCTGAGAAGCCCCTCAGCCTGGCCTACTTCCTGAGAGGAAACATCCTGTAACAGTAAAGTCTCTCCCTGAGACTCCAAAGAAACACCTGGCAAAACCTCCGGCTCCACTGAGCCCTCTAAAGAACCGACGTCTGGGACTGTCGGTTCTTCTCCTCTAGGCTTTGCTGTTTTGTCCTTGCGTTTTTTAGCGAAGCTTGGCCGGAACATCCGGCGGCATTTTATAGTTACAACGCTTCCCAAACACTAACCTGGCACAGTCTAACCTTCTCTTAATAGTGCGTTTGTTAAATCTAGCACAAGAGCGGCATCCAACAACGTCGTGCTCAGGCCCTAAACAAGGTATACACAAAGTATGGTAATCCCTATGAGGTATCTGTTTCCCACAAGAAATACAGTTATTCACTTTTTCTGACATCCGTTAAATACTGAGGCAAGAAAAAACCAAAATATTCCCCAACGGGGTACTTAGCCAACTTTGATTCGGTCTGAAACTCTGACTTCAGAAATTTTCAGAACGCCAACCTGCACTCGCAAAATTGCTTCTGCATCGGACCATGCGGCAAAAAAGACAGAGGATATGACGTCGGTCATGCGCATTAGTACCCTGACGTACTGACGTCAGTCTAATGCGCCGTGACCGACGTCAGCCATATACTTTGGTATTCGGGCCGACTGGACAGCGGACTACCCAATTGTTAGGACTGCAGCAATGTGGAATGAAGAACATCTAGTGAATAATGCTGAATGAAGAGACAGTGTCAGTCTTTGATACATATAATGCAATATGACAAAGACAGATTAAACCATCTACAGAAATTAAAAACTAAATCCATCAAAATTAAAGCTGATAATGAACTCACATTAGCATCTACACTTGAGGTTAAACCATTTTTTTTATAATCCCATCAGGAATCAATGATAAAATGGTTGACATTTTGGAGGGAAAATGCCATTAATTTTGCAATTTCTAACATGGAAAAGACATGAGTAAGGTGGAAAGAATCAAAATGTAGTACATGGAGTGCAGTAATTACCCTCCAAAAACCAGTAAAAAGGTACAGTTGTGTACACTTACCATAAATGTAGATGTTCGAGTGTATTCACTGTTGCAGTCATTACACTTGGGTTATCCTGCTGGCAGGCCACCCTCAGTTGGCCTGAATTCCAAAGTCTAGGTCCGGCGTCGTTTGCTGTCGCGTCTTCCCTGACGTCAGTGCACCAGGGGTATAAAAGATGCAGCTGACGCCATTTTCTTTAGTTTTTCTTGCCCCGGATGTCAGGTTCCCCCAAAAGGGTAGGCTAAAAATATGCCAATAACACATGCATGCACCAAAAAATATAATACCTTCATCTACAAGCAAATACACCACATAGGTTGTATGGATTAGAGAAGTGTAGATAAGTTCCAGCACAGAGAAGGGGGATGGTGGGTGGGTAACCTGGACTGCAACAATGAATACACTCGAACATCTACATTTATGGTAAGTGTACACAACTGTACTATGTTCTTCGTGTTTCACTGTTGCAGTCGTTACACTTGGGTTGAATCCCAAAGCTATGGCTGGGAGGCTGGAGCTAAATAGCATTAGGGGCGGCTATGAGGCCCTGCAGAACTGCAGTGGCAAAGCCTGCCCTGGATTTAGAGTACAGAGATAAATGATAGTGATTTGTACAGGTGTGCATTGAACTCCAGGTAGCAGCCTCTAAAATGTCTTTGGTTGGTACTCCCCTGAGGAAGGCTGCTTAAGTGGCTGCTGCTCTGGTAGAATGTGGCCTAATGCCCTTAAGCACTGGCTTGCCATGTTGTGAATAGCAGAAACGAATGCAGTGGCCTATCCACTTTGAAATAGTCTGCTTTGAGATAGCCTTTCCTTGTGATCCTGCAGCATATGACACTAGTAGTTGCTCAGTCTTTCTGAAAGCTTTGGTTCTGTTCAAGTAGAAGCGTAGCTGTCTGTGTATGTCCAAAGAATACAGAATTCTCTTCCCCTTATTCTGTGGGTTTGGATAAAAAGTTGGCAGATGAATAGTTTGGTTAAGGGCCACACTGGACACTACCTTCGGCATAAATGTCGGGTTTGTCCTCAGAGAAACCCTGTCTGGATAAAAAAATGATAAAAGGTTCCACAGCCATGAGTGCATGTAGCTCTGAGACTCGTCTTGCAGAGGTTATTGCTAGGAGCAGAGCTGTTTTCCAAGATAAAAACTTTATATCAGCTGTAGCGGCTGGCTCAAAAGGGGGCAGAGTGAGTTTTTCCCAAACATAATTGAGGTCCCATGCAGGTATTGGTGATCTCCTTGGAGGCCTTAAGTTTTTGGCTCCTCTGAGGTATTGCCTTAACAAGGGATGAGAAAAGATTGGTGGTTCTGTATTGTAATGAGGCGAAATGGCAGAGGCATGAATTTTAATTGATGAAAAGGAAAGGCCTTTGTCCAGCATCTCAGTTAAGTATTGCAAAATCTGAGGAATATTTGGTACTGCTGTGTCAATTCCTTGTGCCTGGTTCCAGGCACAGAATCTCTTCCATTTTCCAGCACAAGACGTTCTAGTACTAGACCTCCTGGCCTCCAATATGACATCCATCACTGCTTTAGTGAGAGGTGTGTTTTGTATGACTACATTATCCGCCATGCTGCCAGATTTAAGGTCTTGAGTTGGCTGTGCAGGATCTGGTTATTTTGTTGGGACAGTAGGTGAGGTATTTGACGTAAGGTCCAGGCTGGGTATTGAGACAAGTTCCTTAGGATTGGATACCAGTACTGGCAGGGCCAGTCTGGGGCAATCACTATAATGTTTGGTTTCTCTTGTCTCACCTTTAGGAGTACCTTGGGGAGGAGAGGGAGTGGAGGAAAGGCATATACTGTTAAGTTTTTCCAGCTGAAAGATAGGGCATCCACTTTCCATGCTTGTCTGTGATAAGTCCTTGTGCAGAATCTCTTTAGTTGGCAGTTGTGAGGAGAGGCAAATAGGTCTATGTCCGGGCATCCCCATTTCCTTGTTATGTTGAAGACTTGTGGATCCAATTTCCACTTGTGGGGATCCATGAGGTTTCTGCTTAGTTCGCCTGCCAGAGTATTTATCTTTTCTGGTAGGAATTGTGCCTACAGATGTACTTGGTAAGTCAATGCTGTGTCCCACAAAGTCATGGCTAGTCTGCAGAGGGGGTAAGAATGAGTGCCTCCCTGCTTGTTTATATACCACATGACCGTGGTATTGTCTGTCTTTATCAGTAGTTGTCCCGGATGAAGTAGGTCCTTGAGGGCTGTCAGGGCATTCTGAACAGCTAGCATCTCTTTTTGATTGATATGTAGATGCATTTGGTTGGCAGACAATATGCCTTGAATACATCTTCCTGCCATGTGTGCCCCCCAGGCATAATCTGATGCATCCGTTGTCAGTGTCTGCCTGGCTGGGGGTAAGGTGAATGGCTGTCCCTTGTTCTGGTGACAGGCCTTTGCCCACCATCGAAACTCCTGTTGCAGGCAGGGAATGAGAGTAATTATTGTTTCCAGGCTGTGGCAATGCTGAGTCCAAACACTTTTTAGGTACCATTGAAGTTTCCTCATATGCAGACTTGCATATGGAATTAGTAGAATGCAGGATGCCATGAAGCCCAAAGCCTGCAGAATTTTTCTTGCAGATAACTGGGCCTTTGTTGCCAACAGTTTGAAGTAGGTAGTCAGTTGCCTTTGTTTGTCTGGCATGAGATAAGCCATCTGGGCAGTTGTATTTAAGCTTGCACCCAGGAATATTATCTCTTGAGCGGGTATTAGTTTTGATTTTTGTTCGTTGACTGTGTACCCTAGGCATGGTAGTAATCTCTTTACAAACGCCAGATGCTGTAGTAGAATGTCCTTGTTCTCTGCTTGAATGAGGCAGTCATCCAAGTAAGGATACATTTGTATTCCTCTTCGTCTGCAGAATGCAATTACTGGTGCCAGGCACTTTGTGAAGACCCTGGGCGCAGTAGATAAGCCAAAGGGCATTGCAGAGAATTGATAGTGCATTGAGCCAGCTTTCAGTCTGCGGTATCTTCTGCATGTTTGTCTGATTGGGACATGCAGGTATGCCTCTTTTAGGTCTAAAGTCACAAGCCAAGCCTTCTTGCCCAGCACGGGCAGAAGCTATTGTAAGGTCAACATTTTGAATTTTGGTATATCCAGATATGTGTTTAGAATAGATAGGTCCAGTATTGGTCTCCAGGCTTTGTCCTTTCTGGGTACCAAAAACAGTCTTGAATAAAATCCTTGTCCCTGCTCTTGTTCTGGTACTTGTTGAATGGCCCTCATGTCCATGAGGGATGAGACTTGTTTTTGTGCCTCTGCCCATTGTTTTTCTGGTAGGTCTGGCCAACCATTTGCCCTTGGCAGGGTATGAAAGTGAAACGTGTAGCCCTGTGACACTATGTATAAAACCCATTTGTCCTGGGTTATTATGTGCCAATTTTGAGAAAAAAAGTGCTAGTTTTCCCCCTAAAGGTGCTGCCAGAAGATAAATGCTTGGCTTAGGCAGGGGGAAGTCATTGGGACTGTTTCCTGTAAGGCTGTGATTTGTCTTCTCCACTTTTGGAGGTAGAAGCACCCCATTGTTTAGACCTGTATGAACCTTGGGGCTGGGATCTGCCTCTTGGGCATCTGTATCTGCCTCTTTGTGGTCTGTCTGACACTGGAAAGGACCAATTCTTTGTAGGCCAGTGTCTGCTAAATCTTGGAAGCTGTGCCTGTAGGAAATCCTTGACTGTTTGCATAGATTTAGCTTT
Source organism: Protopterus annectens (assembly GCF_019279795.1). NCBI lineage: Eukaryota > Metazoa > Chordata > Ceratodontiformes > Protopteridae > Protopterus > Protopterus annectens. Next base: position 1,027,206,282 of record NC_056741.1, on the reverse strand, counting down.
GTCCTCCATTTTCTTTAACACCAAACAAAGTATCATGTTGTAATGGAGCATCTAATAATTTTGCTTTAACATGACCTGGTAAATTTTGTTCCTTTAACCAAGCATGCCTCCTAATGACAGAACCCGTGACAGCGGCCCTACAGGAGGCAGTGAAACACGAAGAAAGTACAGTTTTGTACCTACCATATAGATGTTCGAGTGTTCACCCTGCTGCAGTCATCACACTTAGGTTATCCTGCCTTCAGGCGGTCCCGCAGTCGGCCCAAATTCCAAAGTCTTGGTCCGGCGTCGGTTGCTGTCACTTCTTCCCTGATGTCAGTGCGCCAGGGGTATATAAGAGGCATCCGACGCCATTTTCTTCAGTTTTTCTTGCCCCAGATGTCAGGTGCCCCCAAAAGGTAGGCAAAAAAAAAAAATATATATATATATATATATATATATATATATATATATATATATATACACACACACACATACATATATGGCAATATAAAAATAAAACAAAACCCTTAGGTACAAGCAAATACACCACAGAGGTAGTATAGGATAAAGTGGTAGAGATAAGTTCAGCTAGTTCAGAGGGGATGGAGGGAGGGTAACCTGGACTGCAGCAGGGTGAACACTCAAACATCTACATTTATGGTAGGTACAAAACTGTACTATGTTCATCGTGTTACCCTGCTGCAGTCATCACACTTGAGTTGAATCCCAAAGCTAAGGAGGGGAGCTGGAGTCAAACAGGGTTAGAAGAAGCTAGTAGGCCCTGCAAAACTGCAGTGGCAAAATCAGCTCTAGTCTTAAAGTAAAGAGGTAAATGATAGTGTTTGGTGAAGGTGTGCACTGAACTCCAAGTAGCAGCTTCCAGAATATCCTTGGTTGGCACTCCCCTGAGAAAGGCTGTTGATGTAGCTGTAGCCCTGGTGGAGTGGGACCTAATGTTAGCAGGTACTGGTTTCCCATGATGTGTGTAGCAGAAAAGTACAGTTTTGTACCTACCATAAATGTAGATGTTCGAGTGCTAATACAGCTGCAGTCATAACAGATGGGTTCTCCTGCTGTCAGGCGGGTCCTCGGTCGGCCGAATTCCAAAGTCTAGGTCCGGCGTCGGTTGTCGTCGCTTCTTCCCTGACGTCAGTGCGACAGGGGTACAAAAGAACCAGCCAACGCCATTTTCTTCAGTTTTTCTTGCCCCAGATGTCAGGTGCCCCCAGAAGGAAGGCAATACATAAAATTATGTAATAATGCAATGCAATATAATCAAAAAACAGTAGTTGCAAGCAAATACACCATGAAAGAACAACCCTAGAGGGGAAGGAGGGAGGGAAACCTGGACTGCAGCTGTATTAGCACTCGAACATCTACATTTATGGTAGGTACAAAACTGTACTATGTTCATCGTGCATACAGCTGCAGTCATAACAGATGGGTAGAATCCCAAAGCTAAGAAAGGGGTGGTAGGCACTAGATGGAGCTAGGAGCCAAAATGCCCTGCAAGACTGCAGTGGCAAAGCCTGCTCTAGATTTGGAGTATAATGGTAGGTTGTAGTGCTTGGAGAAGGTATGCACATGACTCCAAGTGGCTGCTTCTAAAATATCCTTGGTAGGAACTCCTCTGAGGAAGGCTGCAGAGGTGGCTGTGGCCCTGGTAGAATGAGTTCTAATACCTGTAGGTACAGTTTTGCCGTGAAAGGAATAGCAAAAGCGTATGCAGTGGGCTATCCATTTTGAGATTGTCTGTTTGGATATTGACTTTCCTTGAGCTCCTACCGCATAGGCCACAAAAAGCTGTTCTGATTTTCTGAAAGGTTTTGTTCTGTCCAGATAATAATGCAGTTGTCTGTGGATGTCCAAGGAATGCAGTAATCTCTCCCCTTTGTTTTGAGGATTAGGATAAAAAGTAGGTAAATGTATGGCCTGATTTAAAGCTACCCTGGATACCACTTTAGGCATAAAGAACGGGTTGGTCCGTAATGAAACTCTGTCCTGATGGAAGATGATAAAAGGCTGGACAGCCATAAGAGCCTGTAGTTCTGAAACTCTCCGAGCTGAAGTGATAGCCAGAAGGAAAGCTGTTTTCCAGGACAAATATTGTAAATCTGATGAGGCAGCTGGCTCAAAAGGAGGCAAAGTCAGTTTTTCCAGAATGAAATTAAGATCCCAAGCAGGTATTGGTTGTTTTCTTGGAGGTCTTAAATTCTTAGCCCCTCTGAGAAACTGTCTTAATAGAGGGTGAGAGAATAAAGGTGGATCAGTGTTGTATTCTGCAGAAATGGCTGAGGCATGGATTTTGATGGAGGAGAACGAAAGTCCACTGCTTAGCAGTTCAGCCAAATATTGTAGTATTTGACGTAAATTCAGTTTTCCAGGGCACTGGCCCTTTTTCTCATTCCAAACACAAAAACGTTTCCATTTGGCAGAGTAAGCTTTTCTAGTTGATGGCCTTCTGGCCTCCAAAATGACATCCTGCACCTCCTTGGAGAGCAGGGCCTGCTGCGATGCTAAGGAATCTTCCATGCGGCTAGATTGTTTTCAGCTGACTGTGAAGAGTTTTGAAGCTGTGCTGAGTCAGAAGAAGAGGCATTAGAGGCAGGGTCCATGGTGGGGAATGTGTCAGGCTCCTCAGGACTGGGTACCAGTGTTGCCTTGGCCAGTCCGGAGCAATGAGGATCATCTTTGGTCTGTCTGCTCTGGTCTTCAATAGGACTTTGGGCAGCAGAGGAAGAGGTGGGAAGGCATAAACTGTCATTGATGTCCAACTGAAAGAGAGAGCGCCCACTCTCCAGGCCTTTGGATGGAAGAGCCTTGAGCAGAATTTTGTCAATTGATGATTTTTGTGAGAGGCAAAGAGATCTATGTCTGGCCTTCCCCATTCTTGGATTATTTCTGTAAAAACTTTTGGATGCAACTTCCATTCGTGTGGATCTGTCATGTTCCTGCTTAGGTTGTCTGCCAGCGTGTTTTCCTTGCCTGGCAGGTACTGTGCTTGTAGTTCCATTTGTAAGTCCATGGCCATGTTCCAAAGTGACATGGCCAGTCTGCATAGGGGATAAGAATGTGTTCCTCCCTGCTTGTTTATGTACCACATAACTGTGGTGTTGTCTGTTCTTATCAATAGCTGACCTGGTTGTAGAAGGTCCTTGAAAGCTACAATAGCATTTATCACTGCTAGCATTTCTTTTTGATTGATGTGAAGGTGCTTTTCTTTTTGGGTCCATTTGCCCTGAATGCACCGGTCTGTCATGTGCGACCCCCCAGGCGTAGTCCGAGGAGTCTGTTGTGATGACTTGATTTGCTTGAGGCTTACTGAATGGAAGACCTGTGTTTGTTTGGCATGCTTGAGCCCACCACAGAAATTCCTTTTGCAGACATGGAATTAATGGTATTATTGTTTCCAAACTGTGGCTGTGTTGAGACCATATGTTTTTTAGGTACCAATGTAGTTTTCTCATATGCAGCTTTGCACATGGGATTAGTAAGATGCAAGATGCCATGAATCCCAGAGCCTGCAGGATTTTCCTTGCAGTCAGCCTGGTGCAATTTGCCAGTGTTCTGAAATATTGAATTAGCTGCCCCTGCTTCTCTGGCATGAGGTAGGCCATCTGGGTGTTTGTGTCCAAATTGGCACCCAGGAAAATTATCTTCCGAGAGGGTATTAGTCTTGATTTCTCTTTGTTGACTGTGTATCCTAGAGAGTTTAATAATATTATTACAGATGTTTCAGAAGAATGTGCTTGCTGTCCGCTTGGATCAGGCAGTCGTCCAAATAAGGGTATATTTGTATCCCTTGAAGTCTGCAGTAGGCAATTACTGATGCCAGGCATTTCGTGAATACTCTGGGCGCAGTAGATAAACCAAAGGGCAATGCAGAGAATTGATAATGGGTTGAACCTGCAAGAAATCTGAGGTATCTTCTGCAATTTTGTCTGATTGGGACATGCAGGTATGCCTCCTTGAGGTCCAATGTTACCAGCCAAGACTCCTTGCCCAGCATGGGAAGAAGTTGCTGTAGAGTGAGCACCTTGAATTTTGGTACGAGTAGGAATGTGTTTAGGATGGAAAGATCCAAAATCGGTCTCCAATCTTTTCCCTTCCTTGGCACCAGAAATAGCCTGGAATAAAACCTTGACCTTGTTCGTGTAGGTACCTCTTGAATAGCTTTCATGTTTATAAGACCTGAAATTTGCTTTTGTGCCTCTGCCCTTTGATTGTGTGGCAGGTTTGGCATGCCTTTCATTTTTGGAAGGGTATGAAAATGGAATTTGTAGCCTCTGTTTATAATGTCCAGGATCCATTTGTCCTTTGTGACAATATGCCAATTTTTTGAGAATAGTGCCAGCTTTCCTCCTAAGGGGGCTGCCATTTGAGACCTGGTTGGCATGCAAAGGGGAAAGTCATTGGTTTTGCTTTCTGAAAGATTGCGAGTTGTCCTCACCACCTCTTTGTGTAGGAGCTTGCCATTGTCTGCCTCTGTACGAGCCTTGTGTTTGTCCTCTGCCCCTCGGGCGCCTGTATCTGCCTCTTTGGGGTCTGTCTGTCTGTGGCAGGAAAGGACCAGTTTTTGGAAGGCCAATTTCTACTAAAACGTGGGGGTTGGACCTGCAGAAATTCTTTCACAGTTTGCATTGATTTAGCCTTTTCCTCCATTTTCCATAATACTTCCTCAGCATTTGCCCCAAATAGTACATCCTTTTGAAGAGGGGCGTCTAGTAATTTAGCTTTGACATGATCTGGCAAGGCTTGTTCCTTGAGCCAGGCATGCCTACGTATGACTGAGCCTGTAACAGCAGCTCTACATGAGGCCTCTAGAGTATCAAAACCACATTGTAAGGTATGTTTACCCACTTGTTCTGCACTATGCATCAAATCCTGCAACTCCTTCATGTCTGGTTGTTCAGGTTGTGACATTTTACTTTTCAATTGAGATAACAGAAACTGTTGGTATTTTAGCATATGAAACTGACAGTTTAAGGCCCTCATGGATAAGGTAGCCGAGGTATATACCTTTTTTCCCACCTTTCTAAGGATCTGGAATTTCTCTCGGAAGGCAATGGGTTTTTGGTAATGGAGGCCTTAACTCCCTTGGGCCCCTGAGAAATGGTTTCTAGGTCAGCAGTATGGCTTTTGTATAGAAACTGGTGTGAGTCAGGAACCCTGTAGTACCTGTCAGGCTTAACTGGAGCTGGAGGAAGAGAATCCGGGTTAAGGCAGGCCTCCGAGTAAACATCATCTAGGATGTCCAGGACAGGAGGTATAGCCAGAGGCCTGTGCTGGGGTAACAAAAGAAATTCCCCAAGGCTTTTCTTGGACTCTGAATAATCCTGGCCTTCCCAGTGGAAGTGTTCCCTTAAGGTATGCAGAGTTTCACCAAATGAGTAATCCTCAGGGGGGGATACAGAAGGAATAGATTCCTCTGCATCAGAGTCTTCAAAAGGGGAGTAAGACTGTTCCTGATAATCAGAGTGCTCTGAAATAATGGAGCCCTGATCAGAGGAGGGGGAATCTTCCTCCACTCTGGGTCTTTTTTCCGGAGGTGGCTGAGAACCTCTGATTAGAGTAATTAAATCCTCAGCCATTTTAAGCATCTGTTTCTTAGGCATGGGGCCTGGAGATGGGCCCTGTGTAGCTGGTCTCTTAGGGTGCATGGTAGCTTTAGACTTGGTGAAAGCCTTGATGGAGAAAGAAGAGGAAGGTCTGAAGACACCTTGAGTGGAGGTGGACCTGTCCACATTCTGTGTTTCAACGCCAAGCGTGGCTTCGGTATGTGTAGTCAGGGTGTTCAGGGTGTGGGCCGAGGAGCCTGCGACCTCGGGGTACAGGAGACACCGCCAAACATGTGTCGTTGGTAATCAGGGGCTGCGTAGGCGCCTCGCTGAGAACTGGACCATGTGTAGTCGGCTTAGGCGTGGTGTTGGTAGAGGCCGCGGACCTCGAGTGTCGGTCCTTGTCTTTGCGTTTTTTAGACAAAACCGGAGTCGGAGTATCCGACTACATAGTATAGTTAAATGCTTTTCCAAAATAATGCTGGGCGAACTCCGCCTGACGCTTAATAGTGCGTTTGTTGAATGTAGCACAAAAACGACAGACCGAGACATCGTGGTCTGGGCCTAAACAAGGTATACAGAGGGAATGGAAATCCTTATGCGGTATTTGCTTCCCACAAGAAATACAATTATTAACTTTGTCTGACATCGGTCTGAGGCAAGAAAAAGTTTCCCCAACGGGGTACTTAGCTTTTAAAAAGACTTCGGTTCCAAATTTTTCGTAATCTCAGGAGCTGGCAGACCGGCACTTGCGAACTGCTTCTGCTTCGGGCACCGCACGGCAAGAAAGACTGGAGAAAATGGCGTCGGCTGGTTCTTTTATACCCCTGTCGCACTGACGTCAGGGAAGAAGCGACGACAACTGGCGCCGGACCTAGACTTTGGAATTCGGCTGACCAAGGACCCGCCTGACGGCAGGAGAACCTATCTGTTATGACTGCAGCTGTATGCACGATGAACATCATATGCAATGTCCTATCCATTTAGAAATGGTCTGTTTTGAGATAGCTTTTCCTTGTGATCCTGTAGCATAGGCTACAAAGAGCTGGTCAGTTTTTCTGAAAGCCTTAGTTTTATCCAAGTAGTAACGTAATTGCCTGTGAATGTCCAAAGAGTGCAGGAGTCTTTCTCCTTTGTTCTGGGGATTTGGGAAGAAGATGGGCAAGTGAATGGTTTGGTTTAGGGCCACACTGGATACCACCTTTGGCATAAAGGAAGGTTTAGTTCGTAGAGAAACTCTGTCTTGATGAAAAATGAGGAAAGGTTCCACTGCCATTAGTGCCTGTAGCTCTGATACTCTTCTAGCTGAGGTTATTGCTAGTAGTAGGGCAGTTTTCCATGAAAGAAATTTTAAATCAGCCGAAAAAGCTGGTTCAAAGGGCAGCAGTGTAAGCTTTTCCAGGACAAAGTTGTGATGCCAAGTAGGTGTTGGAGCTCTCCTTGGCGGTCTTAAGTTCTTAGTCCCTCTGAGGTACTGTCTTAGGAGTGGATGTGAAAATAAAGGAGGATCCGTGCTGTAATGAGCTGAAATTGCTGAGTCGTGGATCTTAATAGATGAAAAGGAAAGTCCTTTGTGTAACATCTCAGTTAAATATTGTAGAATCTGAGAGATGTTCAGCTCCAGGGGATTTAGGCCTTTAGCCTGGTTCCAGGCGCAAAATCTTTTCCATTTGTCTGAATAGGTTTTCCAGGTGCTGGGCCTCCTGGCCTCCAGAATGACATCCGTAACAGCTTTGGATAAAGGTGTTGGCTGGTTGTTTAGGTAATTTGCCATGCAGCCAGGTTTAAAGCCTTCAGCTGGCTGTGTAGAATCAGATTGTCTCGCTGGGTGAGCAGGTGAGGAATCTGTGGCAAAATCCATGGTGGGCCCTGGGCCATGTTCCTTAAAATTGGATCCCAATGTTAGTGTGGCCAGTCTGGTGCAACGAGAATCATTTGTGGCCTCTCTAATCTGACTTTCAGTAGTACCTTTGCTAGAAGAATGAATGGCAACATAAAAGGAGCCAAATTTAACATAACTTCGCAGCAAAGAGATCTTATTAAGATTCTGAAGGATTGCAACATCAGGGTTATGAAACCCGATAAAGGGAACGGGCTTATTTTTATGGATCATTACGTATATGTTAACAAAATGTTAGCCCATTTGGAGTCAGGTCCGTATCAGGAAACTAGCATCAATGAGATAAACACAGCATATGGCAAAGTTAGAAGTATTTTAGAGGATTTATTTTTAGAAAATTTCATTGACATTGATTTACATAGGTATTTAACTGTTTTATCACCTAGGTTACCAGTATTTTTTGGGGTGCCAAAAATTCATAAATCAGTGTTTGACCCATCGTTTAGACCCATTGTTGACGGCAGGGGGTCCATTTTGAGTGCTTCGGTTACATACATTGATAGTTTGCTTAAACTACTCATTGCAAACGAGACACAAATTTGCAAGGACTCGTGGAGTTTTTTGAGTGAGATCAATAAAACTCCATTTAATCCTGAGCACATTCTACTCACTGTAGACGTGAAAGACCTATACACGGTCATTCCCCACAGTATAGGACTTGAGTGGGTTAGGGAGTTCCTATTAGCAAGGAAGGTTAATGACAACACCATTCGCCTGGTTGAGATGCTCTTAGAGCAAATCCTTCTTTCCAATTTTTTTGGGTTTGAAGGGCGTACATTCATACAGACATCAGGTGTGGCGATGGGTTCGCCTTGCGGAGGAGCCTACGCGAACTGTGTTATGGCTCAATGGGAGAACGCCCTCTTGTTTCAAGACCCCAGTTTTAAAAGGCAAGTCGCCTGGTACACTAGGTACCAGGACAACATGTTCTTTTTATGGAAAGGAATTCCTGATGACATTCCTCCTTTTATTGCAGCTACTTCCAAATTGACCAACTTTTTGGAGTTCACTTTTGAATTTCATGACACTTACATCAACTTTTTGGATATTTTGTTATGTAAAGACAAGTTGAACTCAAGGTTTAAAAGTAGTATTTACAGGAAACCAACATATTCTAATGGTTTCTTACACTATTCTAGTTGCCACCCGTACCACCAAAAGAGAGCAGTGGTAAAAGGGCAGATGGTACGGGCGGCCAGGATGGTTACAGATGAAGGGGAGTTCTTAGCTGAATGTACCAACCTCTCTAACATGTTTCATAATAGAGGTTACCCATGTAAACTTGTGAAGGAGATTATGGAGGAAGTGGCACATAAGCGCAGTGTAGGGCATTTTAGCCCTATTTTGGGCACACAACTGACCCCTCACACGAGAGAGGACGAGGGAGATGGTGGGCCATACAGGAACCCAACCAATAGTTGTCATCAGTACAACCTAAGGTTTTTATGTACCTTTTCTATAGACCACCATTTTATTAGGGACATACTGTGTAAGAATTGGAAATTACTATCAAATGATAGAAACATTCATGGTATGTTTGAGGGTCCTCCAGCAATTACATTCAGAAGAGGGGTTAATCTCAAAACCCTTCTAGAAGCTGGTAAACCTAGGTTGAGAACACAAACATGTACTATGGGAAAATGTGGGTTCTGTAGACAATGCAGATTTATAAAAGAAGGAACTTCCGTCACAATTAATAACAGTGAATATAAAGTAAGGGGCAAATATAACTGCAACACCAAGGCAATCGTTTATGTCGCTAGCTGTTTAGCTTGCCACGCTTTCTATATAGGAAAGACTGAGCGTAAGTTAAAACAACGCATTTACAAGCATTCTTACGCTATCTCTCAAAAATAATTAACGAATGCCTTGGCTTGCCATATTATTGAACATCCAGACCACCAATTTAAGTTTACAGTATTGAAACAGGTGGATGATGCCCCATACACAGGTCCATGGCAAATTCAACTTGAGATGGAAGAACTGTATTGGCAAATAAAAACTGCAGCCTGCTTCCCTCCAGGTTTAAATGAACAAATATCTATTTCATGCATTTTGAAAAAATTAGCTTTAAAAAGATAGTCCTATTAAGGAAGTATTTCGTTTTATTTGCCTTTAGTAACATACGAAGGTAATTTTCCAGTTCAGCATTTCATTTTTTAGTGATTTTTAGCTAGATGCGTCCCCTGACATATTTCTTTTGGTAGATTAAGTTCCAACTGGTTAGTTTGGTAGGATTTATAGCTGTTATATCAATTCTACAGCTAGGTTGTGGTTTAAAAATATTCATTGCAATGGTAATAACACTTATTTATGCATAGGGTATATGTGGATTATTTCGTTTTACTTTTATTTGTATGTGTTTTGTCACAATAGCATTTTTTATAGAAAGAAACAAAGTGCTATTTATTCTCAAGATTTGACTTGGTTAATTCACGTTAATTAAGCAATGATGTTAACAGCTATCACATGATTGTCTAAATTAATCATTTTTAAATGAGAACCGTTGCTTGCATCTCTTGTTCGTTTGTTTGTACATTCTGAGGAAGGAAGGGTATTGACCCTTCCAAAAGCGCTTAAATTAAATCAGTGTTTTATACTACATTTGTTCACCTTTTGGCTCAGTTCTTCGCTTTTTGTGTATTTACAAGTTTGTTCAGTCCTTTTAGTTCGTCCTTTGCTAGAAGAGGCAGTGGAGGGAAGGCATACACTGTTAATGTTTTCCAAATGAATGAGAGGGCGTCCACTTTCCAAGTTGGTGGATGGAAGATCCTTGTGCAAAATTTTTGAAGTTGGTGGTTGTGGGGGCTTGCAAACAGATCTATGTCTGGACGTCCCCATTTTTGAGCTATCATTGCAAATACTTGTGGATCTAGTTTCCATTCGTGTGGATCCATGATGTTTCTGCTTAGGTCGTCTGCCAATGTGTTTTTCTTTCCTGGCAGGAATTGTGCTTGTAACTGAACCTGGTAAGACAGTGCAGTGTTCCACAAGGTCATTTCTTGATTGCATAGAAGATAGGAATGTGTGCCCCCTTGCTTATTTATGTACCACATAACTGTGGTGTTGTCTGTCCTTATTAGTAGTTGTCCTGGGTGTAGAAGGTCCTTGAAAGCTGTTAGGGCATTCTGCACTGCTAACATTTATTTTTGATTGATATGCAGGTGTCTCTGATCTGTAGTCCATTTGCCCTGAATGCACTATCCTGCCATGTGTGCTCCCCAGCCATAGTCCGATGCATTCTGTTGTCATAATTTGCCTGGCTGTGGGTAAGGTAAAAGGCTAACCCTTGTTGAGGTGACATGCCTGTGCCCACCATAGAAACTCCTGTTGAAGGCAGGGAATGACTGGAATCATTGTTTCCAAGCTGTGGCTGTGCTGAGTCCATACACTTTTCAGGTACCATTGTAATTTCCTCATATGCAGTTTTGCAAATGGTATTAGTAGTATGCAGGATGCCATGAATCCCAAGGCCTGCAGAATTTTTCTTGCAGGGAGTTGGGTCTTTGTTGCCATTATTTTGAAATATTGAAACAGCTGTCATTGTTTGTCTGGCGTGAGATAAGCCATCCGGGCCATTGTATTCAAGCTGGCACCCAGGAATATTGTGTTTTGTGAGGGCACTAGTTTTGATTTCTTTTCGTTTACTGTGTACCCTAGGCAACTTAGAAGGTGTTTGACAAATGCCAGATGCTGTAAAACAATGTCCTTGCTTTCTGCTTGAATAAGACAGTTGTCCAAGTATGGGTATATTTGAATTCCTCTTTGTCTGCAGTATGCAATTACTGGTGCCAGGCATTTTGTGAAAACCCTGGGCGCAGTAGATAAGCCAAAGGGCAGTGCAGAGAATTGATAATGCGTTGAACCTGCAATGAAGCGGAGGTATCTTCTGCAATTTTGTCTGATAGGGACATGCAGGTATGCCTCCTTGAGGTCCAAAGTGACTAGCCAAGCATTCTTGCCCAGCATGGGAAGAAGCTGCTGTAGTGTTAGCATCTTGAATTTTGGTATTTGCAGATAGGTGTTCAGAATTGAAAGATCCAGAATGGGTCTCCATGCTTTGTCCTTTCTTGGAACTAGGAAGAGTCTTGAGTAAAATCCTTGTCCTTGCTCCTGTACAGGTACCTGTTGAATGGCTCTCATGTTCATGAGAGCTGTAATTTGTTTTTGTGCCTCTGCCCATTGATTTGGTGGCAGGTTTGGCATTCCTTTGATCCTTGGTAAGGTATGAAAGTGGAATCTGTATCCTTGAGAGACAATGTTTAGAACCCATTTGTCTTTTGTGATGATGTGCCAGTTGTCTGCAAAAAATGCTAGTTTTCCTCCCAAGGGTGTTGCCAGGAGAGATTTGCTTGGTTGTTTGAAGAAAGAGTCATTGTGTCTGCCTTCTGCTAGCTTGGGGCCTGTCTTCTTCTCCTTTCTGGGCAGCAGAACCCCATTGGTGAGGTTTGTAAGGGCCCCGTGACTGACCTCTGCCCCTTGGGCGTCTGTATTTGCCCCTCTGTGATCTGTCTGAAGCTGGAAAGGACCAGTTTTGTGTTGGCCAACTTCTGCTGAAGCGAGGGGGTTGTACCTGCAAGAAATCCTTGATCATTTGCATAGATTTAGCCTTATCCTCCATTTTCTTTAAAACCTCTTCTGCTTTGACACCAAATAATACATCCTGTTGTAAAGGTGCATCTAATAATTTTGCTTTAACATGGTCAGGGAGGGTTTGCTCTTTTAACCAAGCATGTCTACGTATGACACAGCCAGTAACAGCTGCTCTACAGGAAGCTTCCAATGAATCAAATCCGCATTGTAAAGTATGCTTGCCCACCTGTTCAGCTGCATGCAACAGATCCTGCATTTCCTTGAATTCAGGCTGTTCTGAATGTGTGCTCATTTTTTGTTTTAACTGACACATCAGGAATTGTTGATATTTCAACATGTGAAAATAGCAATTTAATGCTCTCATAGCCAGAGTTGCAGAGGTGTATATTTTCTTTCCCCATCTATCTAGGGCTCTGGAATCTCTTTCAGAGGGCACAGGATTTTTAGCCATAGAAGCTTTTACTCCCTTAGGACCCTGGGAAATAGTTTCTGGGTCAGCTACAGGGCTTTTATAAAGGAATTTGTGCGAGTCAGGTACTCTGTATTATCTGTCTGGTTTGGCTGGAGCACGAGGTACAGAGTCTGGATTTAAACTAGACTCCAAGTAGACATCATCCACAATATCTAAAACAGGAGGGATAGCAAGAGGCCTGTGCTGGGGTAATAAAAGGAACTTTCTGAGCCTTTTCTTAGAATCTGAGTAATCCTGGCCTTCCCAGTGGAAATGTTCCCTCATGGTATGTAATATTTCCCCAAAGGAGTAGTCTTCAGGGGAAGATGCTGAGGGAATAGAGTCTTCAGCATCAGAATCCTCATAAGGTGAAAAAGTGTAATCCTGTTCCTCAGAAGAATCTGAGGAGAGAGAAACCTGGTCAGAGGATGCATAATCCTCCTCTTGTCTTGGTCTTTTATCAGGAGGGGGATGGGAGCCCCTGATAAGGGTAATTAAATCTTCAGCCATCTTAAGCATCTGTTTCTTAGGCATGGGGTCTTGACCTGTAGACTGATGAACAGTTTTCTTAGGTTTTAAAGGAGTTTTAAGCTTAGCATAAGATTTAATGGTGAGTGTAGTCGGTCTGAAGACACCTTCTGCAACCGAAGGGATTTCCACTGCACCGGTGTCTAATTCTGCTCCGGTGTCGGTAGATGGCTGCGTCGGCCTATTAGACTTCGCTTGGGAGTCCGCAGCTGTCTGGGGTTCCAGTTCTGCGGTCATCAGGGTCTGCGTAGGTGCCTCACTGAAAACCGGAGAACCGGCGACAGGCCCAGCTGAGGTCTCGGGGTCTGGCTTATTCCTAGGCTGCCTGTCCTTATCCTTGCGTTTTTTATGAATTGCGGTTGTCGGCTGCTCCGACGGCATGACATAATTAAATTTCCTACCAAAGTAATGCTGTACGAAGTCAAAACGGCGTTTGATAGTGCGTTTATTAAACATAGCGCAAAACCGACAACCTGTGACGTCGTGGTCTGGGCCTAGGCAAGGAATACAATAGGAATGGAAGTCCTTATGAGGTATTTGCTTCCCACAAGAAATGCAATTGTTAACTTTTTCTGACATCGGACTGAGGCAAGAAAATGTTCCCCAACGGGGTACTTAGCTATAGTGAAAACTTCGGACTGAAATTCAAATCGAAAATCTCAAGTGTCGGCCGACCGGCACTTGCGAACTGCTTCTGCTTCAGGCACCGCGTGGCAAGAAAGACTGAAGAAAATGGCATTGGATGCCTCTTCTATACCCCTGGTGCACTGACGTCAGGGAAGAAGCGACAGCAACCGACGCCGGACCAAGACTTTGGAATTTGGGCAGACTGCGGGACTGCCTGATGGCAGGATAACCCAAGTGTGATTGCAGCAGGGTAACACGATGAACATCATCATGCATATTCTACACACTCTTGTGACAATTCTGTTACTGTCAAGTCTCCCGCTGCAGTGCACACATCAATTACCACAGAATAACGTTGGAACTCTTTGGCAGCTCTAAAAGCTGTAACATACAACTGGTTACAAATACTTATCAAAAAAAGAGAGCAGCAGAGGTGTCTAACTACCTTTACAAGTGCTAATTGTACTAAGGTGCCATTCACTTCTGGCTACAATCTGTGTGGCAATAAGTGTCTAGCAACTTCAAAAATGTAATACGCAGTACTCCTACAGTTTTCTTGTTTTAACTAGTACAGTATTAACATCACGGCAGCAAGAGGTCCATGCAGTGCAAAAAATTATGATCCATTTTTTCTACTCACAACCATCTAGTTTTGCATTCTGAAACTAGATGTCAAGATTTACTTCTCCAGCTTCATTTTGCTTTACTTTCAATGTGCAACTGTCATTTCCTGAGCACATAAAATACTTTTTATGATCAGTGACACAATCATAATTTTCTGTGTTATGGCTTTCTGTTAATATGACTCTATGTGAAGAAAGATCATGGAGTGCTCAGACAGCTAAGTCTTGTTCTCCATTACCAACTGGATGTCTGTTTACTATTCAAAGCTTTGAAAATTTGTCATTTTGAAAATCTGTGGTTTAAATGTACATAAGATGGGAAGCAAGCATACCTGAAGGCAACTGTTGCTAAAAATCATCGTTAACAACAACACCAAAAAGGGGAGAGACGTACATTCTCACATCTGTGGAAGAAATGTCTTTCCACACAATGTCCAACTGCATTTATGACCATACTGTACTAAACAGACGTAAATGCGATCGGCAGTTGTGCAGACAGTTGTTAAGCAAAGCCCAGTACAAAGTATAAGGTGTTCGGTTAACGTCTGTGCCTCTTAACCTTCTATGAGACAGAATCTATTTTGGATGTTAAGCTGTGGTTACCTGTACTAAAATCCTTCTAGGAGGAGATATGCACCGTAATCCTGGCCCCCACTTAGCACAATGAACACAAAGATAATTCCCTCCCACACACCTCTGTAAAGCAACAACAGTCAGTCTCTAGTGCAACAGCCAGTCCCCAACCCTGGAGATCTAACTTCTGCTGCAAAAAATGTCAGAAGCATTAAGAAATCAAACCGCTGAATTACATGTCTGGATTACCCAACATAAGCCTGTCATTCTTGATGTAACTGAAACTTGGCTTAAACCCAGTATACACGACTCCAAAGTTATACCTCCTAGCTATAATATCATCTGTAATGACTGTGTAAAGAGGAAAGGTGGTGATATTGCTTTAATATTTCCCAACCCATACCACATTTCCACTTACAGCAAACCAATACTAAAATTCAGTTCAGCAGAAATTCTTACTGCTTTCCGCAAAATAAACAGTTATATGTACTACTATATTTTACACTCCTCCTGGTGCCAATACAGCTCTAATGGAAAATATCCAACACTGGATATCCATAGCATTTCCACAAGAAAAAATACTACTAAGTAATGTGAATGTCAATTGGTTTTGCATAAACTCCAATTCCCCTACATCTAGCACGAACTTATATGGTTTCACTCAACTACTTAATAGCCCCACACATTATAGCAAAACATCAAACTCCCTATTAGACTGGATCCTAGTATCAGACTGTAGCAAATATACCACCCCAGGTACAATGTTAGACTCACTGAGTGATCATCTCCCATTCTCTAAAACCAGACATCTCACACATCTAGTTAAATAGCATATTTATAAAACATGCAACCTTTCAAAGTTTAACTCATAAATGTTCACTACTTCACTATCATCTATTAACTGGAACTTCCTAAAAAGCCTCCCCTTAGACAATGGTATAAATGAATACAATACCACTTTTCTAAATATACTAAATAGCCTTGTACCTCCTAGATGGAAGAGACTAAAAACAAACAATGTAACTTGGCTATCTTAAGAGAGTAGAATGCCAATGAAAGATAGAGAAAAAGCATGGAAAGAATGTCAAAAATATAAAACACCTCAATATCCAGAAAACTTTAGAATGCTTCGCAATCATACTACAAGGTAAACAAATGAAAACAAAAAAGTATACTATAATAACTTTCAGAATAATACTAAACAAACCATAAATAATTGTGGACATCCATTAAAGAAACCTTATATCCCAGCCAAAAAATCAACCCAAACCATCTCCCAATAACCCGCCACTCAAAACTACAATGCAGTTCAACTATTTTATAGTTAGTACAGCAACTCTAACCAAAGACTATTCAATATCTAATCTTAACCCTGCCCGATAGCCACATATCACCACATCCACTTTCAAACCTGTGCCCACATCCTGTATAAAAACTACTGTTAAACTTAAACCGTGCTCTTCTTCAGGTGATAACCTTCCAATTACGTACTTAAAAATAGCAGCCAACAGTATTGCCTATCGTGTCTGAATCCTTATAAATAGGTCAATCCAGGACTCCCACGTTTCCTCTCTCTCTGGAAAAAAAATCACTCATTATCCATTTGCACAAAAGAAGAAATTCAACAGACATTAATAACTTCAGACCTACAATAATCTTATCTCCCCTCACCAAAATACTTGAAAAATGTATTCAAAAACAATTGCTAGACTATCTCCTGCAGGATGAACTCTTATTCCCTAAACAACATGGATTCCATCCCTCCCATAGTACTAACACTGCCCTTCTAACCTGTCAATAAAGCTATGGATAATGACAAACTAGTCTCTTCCTTATTTCTAGACTTGTCTAAAGCCTTTGACACAGTTTGTCACAGCAAACTTCTACTTCAAATTACCTCACTAGGTCTCTCTCAGCCTACCCTTCTGTGGTGCAAAAGCTACCTGTCCAATAGGTATCCAGGTAAAATGGAAGTCCGTGCTCTCTCCTTACCTGCCAGTCACCACTGATATACCATAGGGCTCTATCCTTGGTCCCCTCCTCTAACATTTTCATCAACACCCTCTATACAACCACAGAACAGGCCACCCTAATACAATACACAGATGATTCAAGTCTCATTTGCACATCTGACAACATAGTACACCACCAAAAAATTATTATAGAAAGCTTTAACAGCCACTGAAACATAGTTTCATAGCTCACAAGTCATGCTCAACCCAAAAAAGATCAAACTACTACTCCCCCCCCCAAATCCTTCTCTCAATAATAATAATAAAAAAAAAATTAACATCCTCTCTCTTGACTATAAAACCACTGAAGTCACTTCTCATAGCAAATTATTAGGGACAATAGTCGATGATAATTTTACATTTCACCTGCATATACAAAATTGCATAAGAAAAACTCATCAAAAATTAGGGATGTTTTAGAAAGCCAAAACTTTCTCACCAATGCAACTAAAACTATACTTGCCACTACTTATCTCCTTACCACACTTCTTTATGGCAGTCCCATCCTTACTAACCTCCAGGATTACAAAAATTAAAATTTGAACAATGCTATAACAAAGTTGCTAAATTTGCAGCAAATACCCCTTTCAGAACCCACCACTGTATAGCACTCTTCTTTCGGCTGCTCCTTTTAGGGGTCGCCAGAGCAGATCATCTGTTTCCATTTTTCCCTGCCCTCTGCATCTTGCTCTGTCACACCAACTACCTGTATAGCACTAAAAAGCCTAAACTGGTTAGAACTGCCTCATCAGCTAACATATACACAGCTTTTTACCACCTATAAAAATTATCCAGAAGCCATCTGCCTGTCCAGCACTAAAAAACATTCTAAACAACTATATTCCCAGTTGGTCATTGCAATCCAGTGAACAAAAACTCCTGCGTCTCCAAACCTATCAAATCTGCCGGGGACTGTCTGCACCTGAATAAGGTTGCTAAGGCCTGGAACTCCTCACTTGTAGCCATCAAGTCAACACCCTCTCACCGATCTTTCAAAATCAATCTGAAAGGCTTCCTGTCTAAAATCTGTCTCTGTTCTTGCTCAAAACCAGGATAAAATATATCCCCAAATGTGAACAAGTACCTTTTTTTATCCCTTATACCTCCTTACTCTCCTTTCTCCACTTACTTCCTTACTTTCTCTCTAAATATACCAAAACATTGCAATTCCTGTTTGTATCTGACTAATTTACCTTTAATTTCTCTACAAACTGGCTAAAATTTCTATAAATATTAAATTATTGTCATATAACGTTTACTAATTCTTAATCAATGTTTTTATATTATCTCTAATCTGTTATAATTATTTAAACTGCACATGTTTTTTGCATTACTTCTGAAGATTGTAAAATTATTGATCTTAAAGTGTTAATTTTGAGCTTTTCTCCCTGGACATCAGCTGAAAATGGGCTTCTACCCAGTTGAACGTTCCCCCAATCAAATGTCAATCAATAAATAATTAATAAATGAACAGAAAAATAAATACAGTGTTTTCCTGTCTGTGTGCATACAAACCATGCAAGCTCCAAGAGATGTTCATAAGTAAACAATTAATTTTTAACCACTGGACAAATTAGTATAACGTGTAAGGCACAACTGCTACTAGAGCTCAGAACATTAAAGGAGTTATTATGCTAAGGTCAGGATTCATAACCTACCATCTCAGGAATCCCAGAAGGTACACAAGGTCTGCCTGAGACAAGCATATTTTAACATATGCAACACTAACACTAAGAATCACCCGATCATCACCAATGCAGTAAGTCTGCTGTTTGCTTATGCAGATGGGCAAATACTGAAACACCATCCTTCTACTATGCAGTGACTAATGACATCAGGCTGATAAATAATCAACTTTTTCATTCATTCATGTTTCTGATTTCTACTTTTATTCTGTTTAGGGTTACAAGGGAAACAGAACCTAGCCCAGAAAACCAAGGACAGAGTGGGATGTCAATCTATCACATGACTCACACTCATATGTGCATGACACACAAAGGCAAATTAGAAGATCATCACTTCACCTATCAATAAGTCTTTGAGATGCAGAAGGAAGCTAGCAATCCTATTGAAAACCCATGAAAGGAAAGGTCATGCAGGCTACATACTGATGACACACTAAAGTACAGTTTTGTACCTACCATAAATGTAGATGTTCGAGGATTCCATTGCTGCAGTCCTGACTATTGGGTATAGTCCGCGTCCCAGTCGGCCCGAATACCAGAGTATAAGGCTGACGTCGGTCATGCGCTTAGACTGGCGTCAGTGCGTCAGGGTACTAATGCGCATGACCGACGTCATTTCCTTAGTCTTTACTTGCCCCAGATGTCATAAGACCCATAAAGACTAGTCCCAAAACAACCTGCACCAAAAAACATGTACAATATATACCACAATATATACAAAAAATATAAGCACGTAAACTCACCTACACAACCACCCCTAAACACAGAGGGGAAGGAGGGAGGGTAAATTGGACTGCAGCAATGGAATCCTCGAACATCTACATTTATGGTAGGTACAAAACTGTACTATGTTCTTCGTCTTCCATTGCTGCAGTCCTGACTATTGGGTAGAATCCCAAAGCAGAGGAAAGGGAGGCTGGCAAACTATAAGGAAGTAGGAGCTGATAACATGCCTTGCAAAACAGCAGTGGCAAAACCAGCCCTAGACTTAGAGTAGATAGGAAGATGATAATGCTTAGAGAAAGTATGCACTGAACTCCAAGTAGCTGCTTCCAAAATATCCTTAGTTGCCACCCCCCTTAGAAATGCTGTAGAAGTGGCAGTAGCCCTAGTGGAATGAGGCCTAATCCCAGCTGGAATCTCCTTGCCATGATGAGAATAACAAAATGCAATGCAAAAGCCAATCCACCGGGAAATAGTTTGTTTTGACACAGGCTTGCCCTGTGAACTCAAGGCAAAAGAAACCAACAACTGCTGAGACTGCCTAAAATCCTTAGTCCTGCTTAAATAATATCTCAATTGCCTGTGTACATCTAAAGTGTGCAAAATCTTTTCCCCTTTATTTTGGGGATCTGCATAAAAAGTAGGCAAATGAATAGTTTGGTTTAAAGCCACACTAGAAACCACCTTAGGCATAAAGGAAGGATTAGTACGTAATGATACCCTATCCTTATGGAAAATCAAAAGGCTCTACTGCCATAAGGGCCTGCAACTCAGACACCCTTCTTGCAGAAGTAATGGCCAACAGAAAAGCAGTCTTCCATGACAAGTATTTCAACTCAGCAGTAGCCGCGAGGCTCAAAAGGTTGTAGAGTAAGTTTTCCAACACAAAATTGAGATCCCAAGCAGGAGTAGGAGCTCTACGGGGGTCTTATATTCTTTGCCCTCTAAGAAACTGCTTGAACAAAGGATGCGAAAACAAAGGTGGGTCACAATCATAATGAGCTGAAATCGCTGCAGCATGAATCTTAATGGAAGAGAAGGACAAACCTTTGTCCAATAACTCAGTAAGATATTGAAGAGCCACACTCAAATTAGGCTCAGAAATCTCCAAATTCTTTGCTGTACTCCAAAATAAAAATCTCTTCCATTTGTCTGCGTACACCTTCCTTGTACTAGGTCTTCTAGCTTCCATAATCACATTTAAAACTTGCTGAGGAAGTTGAGACCTGCTGTGCTTCAAGAGAGAATATGCCAGGCCGTTAGATGAAGAGAGTGAAGCTTGACATTGAGCAGATGACCATCCTTCTGAGATAACAGATGAGGAATCAGAGGTAAAGGCCATGGAGGCTTCCTTACCAGACTCCGTAGTAGTGGATACCAGTGTTGCCGAGGCCAATCTGGAGCTATCAAAATCATCCTTGGCCTGTCCTGTCTGACCTTTAATAATACCTTTAGAAGAAGAGGCAGAGGTGGAAAGGCATAGACATGAAGGTTTTTCCAACTGAAAGACAGAGCATCCACTTTCCAAGCTGTGTGATGAAACCCCTTTGTGCAATACTTTGGCAGCTGGTGGTTTAGTGGAGAAGCGAACAGATCTATGTCTGGAGTTCCCCATGACACTGTCAATTTCTGAAATACATGAAGATCCAGTTTCCACTCGTGGGGATCCATGATTCGTCTGCTTAACACATCTGCTAGGGAGTTCTGTGCTCCTGGCAGAAACCTTGCCTGAAGAGTTAGTTGCAGGCTTAACGCAGTCTCCCATAAAATCATTGCTTGCCTGCATAGAGGATAAGAATGTGTTCCCCCTTGCTTGTTGATGTACCACATGACAGTTGTGTTGTCTGTTAGAATCAACACCTGCCCTGGAAGAAGTAACTCCTTGAAAGCCATTAATGCAAACTGGACTGCTAACATCTCCTTCATGTTGATATGTCGATGCTGTAGTCTGGCAGGCCACTTGTCTTGTATCCACTTTCCATTTAGATGAGCTCCCCAAGCAGTGTCCGAGGCATCTGTCGTTAAAACCTGACTCGCCTCTGGCCGGGTCACAGAGAGTCCCTTGTTTAGGTGACATTCCTGAGCCCACCACAAGAATTCCTTTTGAAGGCAAGGTATTATTTGAATGACAGTGTCCAAATCCTGGCAGTGCTGTGTCCATACATTTTGAGATACCATTGCAGCTTCCTCATATGCAGTTTGGCATTGGGAAGCACCAGAATACAAGATGCCATGAACCCTAATGCTTGAAGGACTGTCCTTGCAGTCAGCACGGACTGATGAGATAGTTGATGGAAGTAAAGTGACAGACTCTTTTGTTTGTCCGGGGTTAAAAAGGCCATCTGGGCTGCTGTATTCAGTCTCACACCCAGAAAGCACATGTCTTGAGAGGGTACTAGACTGGACTTTATTTCGTTCACAGAATACCCCAGGCATCTTAGCACTGCTATGACATAATCCAGATGCTGTAGAAGGTCTTCCTTGTCTTGAGCCAGAATCAGGCAGTCGTCCAAGTAAGGATAGATTTGAATGCCTTGAAGCCTGAAGTAAGCTATCACTGGAGCCAGAACCTTTGTGAATACTCTGGGCGGAGTAGATAAGCCAAAGGGCAATGCAGAGAACTGATAATGAAAATCTCCAGTTCGAAACCGCAGATACTTTCTGCAACCTAGCCTTATAGGCACATGAAGGTAAGCTTCCTTGAGATCCAAAGTTACCATCCAGTGATCTTTGCCCAGCAGAGGTAACAGTTGTTGTAACGTCAACATCTTGAACTTGGGAATGTCCAGATAAGTGTTGAGGATTGATAAATCCAAAATTGGTCTCCACGTGTTCCCCTTCTTTGGTACTAGGAACAGGCGAGAATAAAATCCGAAGCCCCTTTCTGATACAGGGACTGGCTGAATGGCCCCTATCTGGAGTAACTGAGAAATTTGCTTGTGAGCCTCTTTTCTTTGTGGAGGAGGAACATCTGGCATGCCTTTGAAAGGGTCAGTGTGTGGAAATAAAATCTGTAACCGTGATGAATGATATCCAGCACCCATCTGTCTTGAGTGACTAAATCCCAATTTTCTTTGAAAAGAGACAGTCTTCCTCCCAAAGGAGCTGCCAGACGAGAATCCACTGGCAGCTGAAAAGGCAGGTCATTGGGTCTGCTTACGAAAGGACTGACCTCTGCCCTCACCAGAAGTCTGAGCAGGTGAACTGTCTGATCTAGGCCTAAACGAACCTTGAGCCCTGCCCCTACCACGTCTAGACCTACCCCTAGACTGGGAACCATAAGCAGGATATGTCCACCCCTTAGCAGGCCAATTTCTACTAAACTTCGGAGGCTGCACCTGCAAAAAATCTTTAACAGTCTGCATAGACTTAGCTTTGTCCTCCATTTTCTTTAAAACTGCTTCCACAGGTGGTCCAAACAACACATCAGACTGTAAAGGAGCATCCAAAATCCTGGTCTTAACATGCTCAGCTAAATTCTGATCCTTCAACCAGGCATGTCTGCGAAGAACAGAACTAGTAGCAGCCACCCTCGAGGAGGCCTGAACAGCATCAAAACCACACTGCAAAGAATGCTTACCCACTTGTTCAGACACATGAACCAAATCCAGCAATTCTTTACACTCAATACCTTCCGCCAAAGCATCCACCTTAGATTTCAATTGTGAAAGGAGATAATTTTGATATTTTAGCATATGAAACTGACAATTCAAAGCCCTCATGGCTAGAGTGGAAGAAGTATATACTTTCTTACCCCACCTATCCAAAGCCCTTGCCTCTTTATCAGAGGGTACAGGATTTTTAACCACAGAAGCTTTAACACCTTTAGGCCCCTGAGAAACAGTTTCTGGGTCCGCCCTAGGACTCTTAAACAAATACTTATGAGCTTCGGGCACCCTATAATACCTATCAGGCTTAACAGGAGCAGGAGGCAAGGAGTCAGGGTTCAGGAAGCCTCTGCAAAACATCCTCCACTACATTCAACACAGGAGGAATAGCTAAGGGCCTATGCTGGGGTAAAACAAGAATTCCCTAAGCCTTTTCCTGGAATCAGAGTAATCCTGGCCTTCCCATTTAAAGTGCTCCCTCATGGAGTGAAGAGTCTCTGAAAATGAAAAATCCTCAGGAGGAGAAGCTGTAGGAGTGGAATCATCCACATCAGAATCAGAATAAGTAGGAAACTCTTGCAAGTCTTCCACAGAAGACTCTGAAGCCTGTGAACACTGTTCAAAACTATCAAACTCCTGTTCCACCCTAGGCCTCTTATCAGGCGGGGCATAGAGCCTCTAATCAGAGTAATCAAATCTTCTGCCATTTTAAGCATATGTTTCTTAGGCACAGAGCCGAAATGCTAGGAGAAGCCCCACAGAAGCTGAACTTGGCCTACCTCTAAAAGAAGCTTTGGCAACAGATGGAGGCCCTAACTACCTTGGGAAGAGAGGGAAGAACAGTTACCTGAGAAGCCCCCTCAGCCTGGCCTACCTCCTGAGAGGGCACATCCTGTAACAATAAAGTATCTGCCTGAGACTCCATAGAGACTCCTGGCAAAACCTCTGGCTCCCTGAGCCTTCTAAAGAACCGGCGTCCGGGACTGCGGTTCCTCACCCCTAGGCTTCACTGTTTTGTCCTTGCGCTTCTTGGATGAAGCGGGCCGGAGCATCCGGCGGCATATTATAATTGCAACGCTTCCCAAACACTAACCTAGCACAATCTAGCCTCCTCTTAATAGTGCGCTTGTTAAATCTAGCACAAGAGCGGCAACCAACAACGTCGTGCTCAGGCCCTAAACAAGGTATACACAATGTATGATAATCCCTATGCGGTATCTGCTTCCCACAAGAAATACAGTTATTCACTTTTTCTGACATCCGGTTAAATACTGAGGCAAGAAAAACCAAAATGTTCCCAACGGGTTACTTAGCCAACTCTGTTTCGGTCTGAAACTCCGGTTTCGGAAAATCTCAGAACGCCAACCTGCACTCGCAAAATTGCTTCTGCATCGGACCATGCGGCAAAAAAGACTGAGGAAATGACGTCGGTCATGCGCATTAGTACCCTGACGTACTGACGTCAGTCTAAGGCGCCATGACCGACGTCAGCCTTATACTCTGGTATTCGGGCCGACTGGGACGCGGACTATACCCAATAGTCAGGACTGCAGCAATGGAAGACGAAGAACATCAGAGAACTTAACAGAAGAACCAAGCGTTTACCACTGCATCTCTCTGTCATCTAGAAATGGCAACCTATGAATGTAAAACATTTACCCATAATGCTAACTCTCAGAAAGTACAGTTTTGTACCTACCATAAATGTAGATGTTCAAGTGTTCACCCTGCTGCAGTCATCACACTTGGGTTATCCTGTTGTCAGGCGGTCCCGCAGTCGGCCGGATTTGCAAAGTCTTGGTCCGACGTCGGTTGCTGTCACCTCATCCCTGACATCAGTGCCCAAGGGGTACATATACTGCAACCAACGCCATTTTCTTCAGTTTTTCTTGCCCCAGATGTCAGGTGCCCCCCAAAAGGTGATCCAAATTAGTACAAAATGGTGAGAACAGTGTACAAACACAAAATCCCTTCAGCTATAAGCAAATACATCAGTAAGGCATAGCAGAGATTTAGCCAGTAGATCAGAGGGGGTGGAGGGAGGGTAACCTGGACTGCAGCAGAGTGAACACTCGAACATCTACATTTATGGTAGGTACAAAACTGTACTATGTTCATCGTGTTACTCTGCTGCAGTCATCACACTTGGGTTGAGTCCCAAAGCTAAGGTAGGGTGGAGGTATCATAGAGGGTTAGTGTAGGCAATGAGGCCCTGCAGAACTGCAGTGGCGAAGCCCGCCCTGGACTTAGAATAAAGAGGTAAGTGATAGTGTTTGGTGAAGGTGTGTACAGAACTCCAAGTTGCAGCTTCTAAAATTTCATTGGTAGGAACCCCCCTGAGAAAGGCTGTAGAGGTAGCTGTTGCCCTGGTAGAGTGGGATCTAATGGTAGGGGGAACTGGTTTCCCATGATGGGTATAGCAGAACCGTATGCAATAGCCTATCCATTTAGAAATGGTTTGCTTGGATATGGCCCTCCCTTGAAAAGCTGTAGCATAGGATACAAAGAGCTGGTCAGTTTTTCTGAAAGCCTTAGTTTTATCCAAGTAGTAACGAAGCTGCCTGTGAATGTCCAAGGAATGCAGGAGTCTCTCACCTTTGTTCTGTGGATTGGGGAAGAAAGTGGGTAGGTGGATGGTTTGATTTAAAGCTACACTGGAAACCACCTTAGGCATGAAGGAAGGATTAGTTCATAGAGAAACTCTGTCTTGATGAAAGAAGAGGAAAGGCTCCACTGCCATAAGTGCCTGTAATTCTGAGACTCTCCTGGCAGAAGTTATTGCCAGGAGCAGGGCAGTCTTCCAAGATAGGAACTGAAGGTCTGTAGAGAAAGCTGGTTCAAAGGGAGGTAGCGTTAGTTTTTCCAGAACAAAGTTGAGGTCCCATGTTGGTGTAGGAGCTCTTCTAGGTGGTCTAATGTTTTTTGCCCCTCTGAGGAACTGCCTTAGAAGAGGATTTGAAAATAAAGGTGGATTTGTGTCGTAGTGAGCTGAAGTAGCTGAAGCATGGATTTTAATTGAGGCGAAGGAAAGTCCTTTGTGCAACATCTCAGTTAAATACTGCAGAATGTGAGGCATATGAGGCTGAGTTGTGTCTTGGCTTTTAGCTTGGTTCCAAGCAGAAAACCTTTTCCATTTGTCCGAGTAAGCCTTCCTGGTGCTTGGCCTCCTGGCTTCCAGAATAACATCCAGTACTGCTTGTGAAAGAGGGGCTGGATGGATGCTTAATTGATTTGCCATGCAGCCAGGTTTAAGGTTTTAAGCTGGCTATGTAGAATATGTTTGTTTTGCTGCGTGAGCAAATGAGGTATTTGAGGCAATATCCATGGTGGGCTGTGAGCCATATTCTTCAATAGCGGTTACCAGTGCTGGCATGGCCAGTCTGGGGCTATGAGAATCAGTCGAGGTTTCTCCTTTTTGACCTTCAAAAGAACCTTTGTGAGAAGAGGTAATGGAGGAAAGGCATATGCTGTCAGATGTTTCCAACTGAAGGAGAGAGCGTCCATTTTCCAAGCTTGATGGTGGAATGTCCTTGTACAGAATTTTGTCAGTTGGTAGTTTGGAGGACTGGCAAACAGGTCTATATTTGGAAGGCCCCATTTTTGAGTTATTATTGTAAATATTTGTGGGTCTAGTTTCCACTCGTGGGGATCTTTGATGTTTCTGCTTAGGTCATCTGCCAATGTGTTTTTCCGTCCTGGCAGGAATTGAGCTTGTAACTGGACTTGATAGGCCAGAGCTGTGTTCCATAAGATTATTGCTTGCCTGCAAAGAGGGTAGGAATGTGTGCCCACTTGTTTGTTTATGTACCATATTACTGTGGTGTTGTTCGTCTTTATTGCAAGTTGTCCTGGCTGTAGTAGATCCTTGAAGCTTTCTGTACAGCTAGCATCTCTTTTTGATTTATGTGCAGTTTTCTTTGTTCTGCAGTCCATAGGCCTTGAATGCATTGCCCTGCCATGTGTGCCCCCCGGGCATAGTCTGAAGCATCTGTTGTGATAGTTTGCCTGGTTGGGGGCAAGGTGAAAGGCTGACCCTTGTTGAGGTGACATGCCTGTGCCCACCATAGAAATTCCTGTTGAAGTCAGGGAATGAGAGATATCACTGTGTCCAAGCTGTGGCTGTGTTGAGACCATACGCTTTTTAGGTACCACTGTAATTTCCTCATATGTAGTTTTGCAAATGGTATTATCAGAATGCAAGATGCCATGAAGCCCAAAGCCTGCAGAATTTTTCTTGAAGTTAATTTGGTCTTTGTTGCCATTGTCTTGAAATATTGAGTCAGATGAAGTTGCTTGTCTGGTGTAAGATAAGCCTTCTGGGCCGTTGTGTCCAAGCTGGCACCCAGGAATGTCATTTTTTTGTGAGGGTACTAGTTTTGACTTCTTTTCGTTTACTGTGTACCCCAGACAATTTAGTAGATGCTTCACAAAAGCCAGATGATGTAAGAGAATGTCTTTTCTTTCTGCTTGGATGAGGCAGTCGTCCAGGTATGGATATATTTGAATTCCTCTTTGTCTGCAGTATGCAATTACTGGTGCCAGGCATTTTGTGAAAACTCTGGGCGCAGTAGATAAGCCAAAGGGCAGTGCAGAGAATTGATAATGGGTTGAACCTGCAATGAAACGGAGGTATCTTCTGCAACTTTGTCTGACAGGGACATGCAGGTATGCCTCCTTGAGGTCCAACGTTACCAGCCATGCTTCCTTGCCCAACATGGGAAGTAGCTGCTGTAGTGTTAGCATCTTGAATTTTGGAACTTGTAAGTAAGTGTTTAGAGTTGAAAGGTCCAGAATTGGTCTCCAAGTATTGTCCTTTCTGGGTACTAGAAAGAGCCTTGAGTAAAATCCTTGGCCTTGCTCTTGAGTTGGTACCCGCTGAATGGCTCTCATGGTCATGAGAGCTGTAATTTGTTTTTGTGCCTCTGCCCTTTTATTTTGTGGCAGGTTTGGCATTCCTCTTTTCATTGGCAAGGTGTGAAAGTGGAATCTGTATCCTCGTAAAATTATGTCAAGGACACATTTGTCCTTTGTGACCATGTGCCAGTTGTCTGCAAATAGTGCTAGTTTTCCCCCCAAGGGGGCTGACAAAAGAGCTTTGTTTGGCCAGCTGAGGTGCAAGGCATTGAGTTTGCCTTCTGGTGGGTTGATACCTGTCTTCTCCTCCCTTCTGGGTTGGAGTGCCCCATTGGCGAGGTTTATACTGGACTTGTGGCTGTCCTCTGCCCCTTGGTTGTCTGTATTTACCCCTCTGAGGTCTGTCAGTGGCTGGAAAGGACCAATTTTTTGTTGGCCAGTTTCTGCTGAAGCGAGGGGGTTGTACTTGTAGGAAATCTTTGACTTTCTGCATTGATTTCGCCTTATCTTCCATTTTCTTTAAAACTTCTTCTGCTTTAACTCCAAAAAGAACATCCTGCTGTAAGGGAGCATCTAATAGTTTTGCTTTAACATGATCAGGCAGACTTTGTTCCTTTAACCAGGCATGCCTACATATAACTGATCCAGTGATAGCTGCTCTGCAGGAGGCCTCTAAAGAATCAAACCCACATTGTAAGGTATGTTTGCCCACCTGCTCGGTGGCGTGCAACAAATCCTGTACTTCTTTCAATTCAGATTGTTGAGGGAGGGAGGTTATCTTCTGTTTTAACTGAGAAATCAGAAATTGCTGATACTTAAGCATATGAAACTGACAATTTAGTGCTCTCATAGCAAATGTGGCTGAGGTGTAAACCTTTTCCCCCACCTGTCTAGTGTTCTTGAATCCCTTTCAGAAGGTACTGGGTTTTTAGCCATGGAAGCCTTAGCCCCCTTGGGACCCTGGGAGATAGTCTTTGGGTCAGCTACTGGATTTTTGTAAAGACATTTGTGGGAATCAGGAACTCTGTAGTATCTGTCAGGCTTGGCCAGAGCAGGAGGTAGAGAGTCTGGGTTGAAACTGGATTCTAAACAGACATCATCCACAATGTCCAAAACAGGAGGGATGGCTAGAGGTCTGTGTTGGGGGAGTAAAAGAAACTCTCTGAGCCTTTTCTTGGAATCAGAGTAATCCTGACCTTCCCAGTGAAAATGTTCCCCCATAGTGTGTAATGTTTCCCCAAAAGAGTAGTCTTCAGGAGGAGAAGCTGAGGGAATAGAATCCTCAGCATCAGAATCTTCATAAGGAGAGAAGGAATAGTCTTGGTCCTCAGAGGAATCCGGAAGAAATAGACAGTTGCTCAGAGGAAGCAGAATCTTCCTCTTGTCTAGGCCTTTTGTCAGGAGGTGGCTGAGAAACCCTGATAAGAGAAATCAAATCTTCAGCCATTTTGAGTATCTGTTTCTTAGGCATAGGGCCTTGAACAGGAGACTGAAGTGTAGTCTTTTTTGATTTAGAAGGAGTCTTTGATTTGGAAAACGTTTTGACTGTAAGAGTCGTTGGTCTGAATGCGCCTTCAGAAACCGATGGCGTTTCTGAAGCACCGACATCCTTGGAAGGTAAATCGTCAGAAGGGCCTGAAGTAAAAGGCTGTGTCGGCCTAGTACATTCCGTCAAAATATCCGTAGCGGTCTCGGGTTCCAGAACTGCGGTAGTCAGGGGCTGCGTTGGAGCCTCACTGATAACCGGAGAAACGGAGACTGGATCAACCGAGGCCTCGGAATCGGGCTTAGGCCTGGGCTGTCGGTCCTTGTCCATGCGCTTTTTGTGCATGCCGGTAGTCAGAAGCTCCAATGGCATGTTATAGTTAAATTTTCTACCAAAAAAGTGTTGTGCGAAATCGAATCGTCTTTTAATAGTACGCTTATTAAACCTAGCACAAAAACGACAAGAAGTGACGTCGTGATCAGGGCCTAGGCAAGGTATACAATAAGAATGAAAATCCTTATGAGGTATTTGCTTCCCACACGAAATACAATTGTTAACTTTTTCTGACATCGGTCTGAGGCAAGAAAAGTTTCCCCAACGGGGTACTTAGCTTTATAGAAGACTTCGGTCTGAAATTCGAATTCGACAATCTCAGGAGTCGGCCGACCGGCACTTGCGAACTGCTTCTGCTTCGGGCACCGTGCGGCAAGAAAGACTAAAGAAAATGGCGTCGGTTGCAGTATATGTACCCCTGGCGCACTGACGTCAGGGATGAGGTGACAGCAACCGACGTCGGACCAAGACTTTGGAAATCCAGCCGACTGCGGGACCGCCTGACGACAGGATAACCCAAGTGTGATGACTGTAGTAGGGTAACACGATGAACATCACGTATGGAGATATGCTAAAGGTAGCATAAGTCCAATTTTTTTACTAACACAGCTATTAATGATTTCATCCACAGTTCAGGTAAGGTACGTAACAATAACCACATAAAAATGGTATATATTTTTTAATCAAAGTGAAAAAAAAAACAGCACATAACATCACTTATGGGAACAAATATCCAACTTTACTGAAGAAATGGCAAGAACTTAATTTACATACCACTATGGAATATATGAGGCTTATGCAGTGGCCTAATGGTTAAGGTGTTTGTCTTACAAACACAAGGTGCAGGGTTTGAGTCTCACAAGGGATAATTGGCTAGGCTTAAAATGACCCACAAGGGCAATTAGCCTAGTACTAATCTATGAACCTAGTAATGACTTTTACAGAAATAGAAAATGACCTGTGTACTAAGATAGATGCTCTTGAGAATGAAATTGTTGCTTGTACTGAGTTTGAGAGACTTACACAACAGTATCAAAGTGCGTTAGATAAGCTTGCAGAGTTTGAGAGCAAATTAATCTCTACTAAGGTTTGAGAGACTTACACAACAGTATCAAAGTGTGTTAGATAAGCTTGCAGAGTTTGAGAGCAAATTAATCTCTACTAAGAAGTGAAAGCTGATTAGAGACATCTCTGACTTTCAAAATAAAGTACAGTTTTGTACCTACCATAAATGTAGATGTTCGAGGATCCACATTGCTGCAGTCCTAACTATTGGGTAGTCCGCTGTCCAGTCGGCCCGAATACCAAAGTATATGGCTGACGTCGGTCACGGCGCATTAGACTGACGTCAGTACGTCAGGGTACTAATGCGCATGACCGACGTCATATCCTCAGTCTTTTCTTGCCCCAGATGTCAGAAGACCCTAAAAAGACAAGGCCAAAACCAAAACACACCAAACATACCTGCACCAAAAACATATACAATATATACAAAGGTACCAGAATATAATCTCACCTACACAACCACCCCTAAACACAGAGGGAAGGAGGGAGGGTAAATTGGACTGCAGCAATGTGGATCCTCGAACATCTACATTTATGGTAGGTACAAAACTGTACTATGTTCTTCATTCCACATTGCTGCAGTCCTAACTATTGGGTAGAATCCCAAAGCAGAGGTAAGGGAGGCTGGCAAATCATAAGGAAGCAGGAGCTGATAACATGCCTTGCAAAATAGCTGTGGCAAAACCAGCCCTAGACTTAGAGTAGAGAGGAAGGTGGTAATGCTTAGAGAAAGTATGCACTGAACTCCAAGTAGCTGCCTCCAAAATATCCTTAGTTGCCACCCCTTAGAAATGCTGTTGAAGTGGCAGTAGCCCTAGTGGAATGAGGCCTAATCCCAGCTGGAATCTCTTTGCCATGATGGGAATAACAAAATGCAATGCAAAACCCAATCCACCTAGAAATAGTTTGTTTTGACACAGGCTTGCCCTGAACTCAAAGCAAAAGAAACAAACAACTGCTGAGACTGTCTAAAATCCTTAGTCCTGCTTAAATAATAACGCAATTGCCTGTGTACATCTAAAGTGTGCAAAATCTTTTCCCCTTTATTTTGGGGATCTGCATAGAAAGTAGGCAAATGAATAGTTTGGTTTAAAGCCACACTAGAAACCACCTTAGGCATAAAGGAAGGATTAGTGCGTAATGATACCCTATCCTTATGAAAAATCAAAAAGGCTCAACCGCCATAAGGGCCTGTAACTCAGAAACCCTTCTTGCAGAAGTAATGGCCAACAAAAAAGCAGTCTTCCATGACAAGTATTTCAGGTCAGCAGTAGCTGCAGGCTCAAAAGGTTGTAGAGTAAGTTTCTCCAACACAAAATTGAGATCCCAAGCAGGAGTAGGAGCTCTATGGGGGTCTTATATTCTTTGCCCCGAAGAAATTGCTTGAATAAAGGATGTGAAAACAATGGTGGGTCACAATCATAGTGAGCTGAAATTGCTGCAGCATGAATCTTAATGGAAGAGAAAGACAAACCTTTGTCCAATAACTCAGTAAGATATTGAAGAGCCACACTCAAATTAGGCTTCGAAATCTCCAAATTCTGTGCTGCAGTCCAAAATAAAAATCTCTTCCATTTTTCTGCATACACTTTCCTTGTACTAGGTCTTCTGGCTTCCATAATCACATTTAAAACCTGTTGAGGAAGTTGAGACCTGCTGTCTTTCAAAACAGAATATGCCAGGCTGTTAGATGAAGAGTTTGAAGCTTGACATTGAGCAGATGACCGTCCCTCTGAGACAATAGGTGTGGAATCAAGGGTAAAGGCCATGGAGGCTTCCTTACCAGACTCCTCAGTAATGGGTACCAGTGCTGCCGAGGCCAATCTAGAGCTATTAAAATCATCCTTGGCTTGTCTTGTCTGACCTTTAGAAGCACCTTTGGGAGAAGAGGCAGAGGTGGAAAAGCATACACATGAAGATTTTTCCAACTGAAAGAAAGAGCATCCACTTTCCAAGCTGTGTGATGAAATCCCTTCTGCAAAACTTTGGCAGCTGGTGGTTTAGTGGAGAAGCGAACAGATCTATGTCTGGAGTTCCCCATGACACTGTCAATTTTGAAATACATGAAGATCCAGTTTCCACTGTGGGGATCCATGATTTGTCTGCTTAACACATCTGCTAAGGAGTTCTGTGCTCCGGCAGAAACCTTGCCTGAAGAGTTAGTGGCAAGCTGAGCGCAGTCTCCCATAAAATCATTGCTTGCCTGCACAATGGGTAAGAATGTGTTCCCCCTTGTTTGTTGATGTACCACATGACAGTTGTGTTGTCTGTTAGAATCAACACCTGCCCTGGAAGAAGTAACTCCTTGAAAGCCATTAATGCAAACTGGACTGCTAACATCTCTTTCATGTTGATATGTAGATGCTGTAGTCTGGCAGGCCACTTGTCTTGTATCCACTTTCCATCTAGATGAGCTCCCCAAGCAATGTCTGAGGCATCTGTCGTTAGAATCTGACTTGCCTCTGGCCGGGTCACAGAGAGTTCCTTGTTTAGGTGACATTCCTGAGCCCACCACAAAAATTCCTTTTGAATGCAAGGTATTATTTGAATGACAGTGTCCAAATCCTGGCAGTGCTGTGTCCATAGATTTTGAGATACCATTGTAGCTTCCTCATATGCAGTTTGGCATTGGGAAGCACCAGAATACAAGATGCCATGAACCCTAAGGCTTGAAGGACTGTCCTTGCAGTCAGCCCGGACTGAAGAGATAATTGATGGAAGTAACTGGAAAGATTCTTTTGTTTGTCCGGGGTTAGAAAGGCCATCTGGGCTGCTGTATTCAGTCTCACACCCAGAAAGCACATGTCTTGAGAGGGTACTAGACTGGACTTTATTTCGTTCACAGAATACCCTAGGCATCTTAGCACTGCTATGACATATTCCAAATGCTGTAGAAGGTCTTCCTTTTCTTGAGCCAGAATCAGGCAGTCGTCCAAGTAAGGATAGATTTGAATTCCTTTTAGCCTGAAGTAAGCTATCACTGGAGCCAGAACCTTTGTGAATACTCTGGCAGTAGATAAGCCAAAGGGCAATGCAGAGAACTGATAATGAGAATTTCCAGCTCGAAACGCAGATACTTTCTGCAACTTAGTCTTATAGGCACATGAAGGTAAGCTTCCTTGAGATCTAAAGTTACCATCCAGTGATCTTTGCCCAGTAGAGGTAAAAGCTGTTGTAACGTCAACATTTTGAACTTTGGAATGTCCAGATAAGTGTTGAGGATAGATAAATCCAAAATTGGTCTCCACGTGTTCCCCTTCTTTGGTACTAGGAACAGGCGAGAATAAAATCCTAGGCCCCTTTCTGGCACAGGAACTGACTGAATGGCTCCTATTTGGAGTAACAGAGAAATTTGTCTGCGAGCCTCTGTTCTTTGTAGAGGAGGAATGTCTGGCATGCCTTTGAAAGGAGGCAAGGTATGGAAATAAAACCTGTAACCGTGGTGAATGATATCCAGTACCCATTTGTCGTGGGTAATTAAATCCCAATTTTCTTTGAAAAGAGACAGTCTTCCTCCTAGAGGTGCCAGGTGAGAAGGTACTGGCAGCTGAAAAGGCAGGTCATTGGGTCTGCTTACGAAAGGACTGACCCCTGCCCTCACCAGAAGTCTGAGCAGGTGAACTCCCTGTCCTAGGCCTAAAAGAACCTTGAGCTCTGCCCCTACCACGTCTAGACCTACCCCTAGACTGGGAATCATAAGCAGGATAAGTCCACCCCTTAGTAGGCCAATTTCTACTAAACTTCGGAGGCTGCACCTGCAAAAAATCCTTAACAGTTTGCATAGACTTAGCCTTGTCCTCCATTTTCTTTAAAACTGCTTCCACAGGCAAACCAAACAACACATCAGACTGTAAAGGAGCATCCAAAATCCTTGTCTTAACATGCTCAGCTAAGTTCTGATCTCTCAACCAGGCGTGCCAACGAATAACAGAACCAGTGGCAGCCACCCTGGAGGAGGCCTGCACAGCATCAAAACCACATTGCAAGGAATGTTTACCCACTTGTTCAGACACATGAACTAAATCCTGCAACTCTTTACACTCAATACCTTCCGCCAGAGCATCCACCTTAGATTTCAACTGTGAAAGAAGATAATTCTGATATTTTAACATGTGAAACTGACAATTCAACGCCCTCATGGCTAAAGTGGAAGTATACATTTTCTTTCCCCATCTATCCAAAGCCCTTGCCTCTTTATCAGGAGGGACAGGATTTTTAACAACTGAGGCCTTCACACCTTTAGGCCCCTGAGAGACAGTTTCCGGGTCTGCCCTAGGACTCTTAAAAAGATACTTATGAGCGTCAGGCACCCTATAATACATATCCGGTTTAACTGGGGCAGGAGGCAAAGAATCAGGATTCAGGGAAGCCTCTGCAAAAACATCTTCCACCACATTCAAAACAGGAGGTATAGCTAAAGGCCTATGCTGGGGTAAAAACAAGAATTCCCTAAGCCTTTTCCTAGAATCAGAGAAATCTTGCCCTTCCCATTTAAAATGCTCCCTCATGGAATGCAGAGTCTCTGAAAATGAAAAATCCTCAGGAGGAGAAGCTGAAGGAGTAGAATCATCCACATCAGAATCAGAATAAGGAGGGTACTCCTGCAAGTCTTCAGCAAGACTCAGAAGCCTCGAGCATTGCTCAAAACTCTCAAACTCAGGTTCCACCCTAGGCCTCTTATCAGGAGGGGGCATAGAACCCCTTATCATAGTAATCAAATCCTCTGCCATTTTAAGCATATGTTTCTTAGGCAAAGACCCTGAGGCACTAGGAGAAACCCCGACTGAAGCAAAACTTGGCCTGCCCCTCAAAGAAGCCTTGGAAACAGAAGGGAGGCTCTAACCACCTTAGGAAGAGAAGGAAGAACAGCCACCTGAGAAGCCCCTCAGCCTGGCCTACTTCCTGAGAGGATACATCCTGTAACAGTAAAGTCTCTCCCTGAGACTCCAAAGAAACACCTGGCAAAACCTCCGGCTCCACTGAGCCCTCTAAAGAACCGATGTCTGGGACTGTCGGTTCTTCCACTCTAGGCTTTGCTGCTTTGTCCTTGCGCTTTTAGCGAAGCGGCCGGAGCATCCGGCGGCATTTTATAATTACAACGCTTCCCAAACACTAACCTGGCACAGTCTAACCTTCTCTTAATAGTGCGTTTGTTAAATCTAGCACAAGAGCGGCATCCAACAACGTTGTGCTCAGGCCCTAAACAAGGTATACACAAAGTATGGTAATCCCTATGAGGTATCTGTTTCCCACAAGAAATACAGTTATTCACTTTTTCTGACATCCGGTTAAATACTGAGGCAAGAAAAACCAAAATATTCCCAACGGGTACTTAGCCAACTT
Source organism: Protopterus annectens (assembly GCF_019279795.1). NCBI lineage: Eukaryota > Metazoa > Chordata > Ceratodontiformes > Protopteridae > Protopterus > Protopterus annectens. Next base: position 1,027,170,338 of record NC_056741.1, on the reverse strand, counting down.
TGATTCGGTCTGAAACTCTGACTTCAGAAACTTTCAGAACGCCAACCTGCACTCGCAAAATTGCTTCTGCATCGGACCATGCGGCAAAAAAGACTGAGGATATGACGTCGGTCATGCGCATTAGTACCCTGACGTACTGACGTCAGTCTAATGCGCCGTGACCGGCGTCAGCCATATACTTTGGTATTCGGGCCGACTGGACAGCGGACTACCCAATAGTTAGGACTGCAGCAATGTGGAATGAAGAACATCCATGTTTTCTCTTGGCACAGAGAGGAAACTGTGAGGGCTCATATTTCATCAAATGCAAATCAACCTAATGCTCAGCTACAACGATCTAGAAGAGAGGGCTATTCTAATATGAGTAATACAGCACCAATTAGTACACAGGAAGGAACTCCTGTGCATATAGGGGAAGATGTTACAGCTTTAGACCTTTTTGCAAGTGAACCTACAGACCAAGAACTGTCGGCTGACAAGAACCATACTGGTGAGGTTCATAATAGTAACATTTCTACCACTGAGACAACAAGTAGTTTTTTAGGCAAAACAAATCTAAAAATAAATCTACAGCTCCCAATACAGGTGCAGCAGAGGGAGAGAGACTGAAGCAAGCAAAGAGGAACACCACAAAGGAAAGACTTGGTGGCAAGACCGAAGGAAGGCCCTGTAACAAGAAGAGAAAGACTTAGCAGGACATACTGTTGTTAACTTGTCTGGCTTTGAATTGTCTGAAACTGGAACTGAGTTTACTAGACAAGGGTTTAACTTTTATTCCATCTGGTAATGGTGTACTTAATGACAGCATTACTGAGCTAAGAATGTTTGTTAGAAATTTAGATCTGAAAATGTTATTTGGGAATAATAATGCCAGTACTGAAAATGTCTTAAAAGGAAGTAGCACTTTTTTACCTAATAGCACAGTGACTGGCACAGCCTTTTTACAGTTATGTGAGAATGATGTCTATGATTTGTTTTTTTTTAATGTAAAATCACCTAGTTTTCATAACCTGAATGCTAATGAAAGAAAAGTATTAATGGACTTTGTTAAAAGGACTGACATTATACTGAAACCAGCTGGTAAAGGTGGAAAAACAGTTATATTTAATTACAACAATATCAAGAACTGATGCATGAATTTTTAAACAACAGTGCAACATTTAAGGTTATAAATGTTATACAGCTGAATAGAATGATTTATAGGATTAAAACTGAATTGTATGACTATTTAATGCAGTCAGCAATTACTCCTTTACAGTATAATTATTTCTACATAGAACATCCTGTCTGCCAAGTTATATATGGGTTGCCCAAGCTCCATAAAAACTTGCTTCACCCCCAATGAGACCCATAGTCTCAGGAAAAAGTACAGTTGTGTACCTACCATAAATGTAGATGTTCGAGTGTATTCACTGTTGCAGTCATTACTCTTGTGTTATCCTACTGGCAGGCTACCCGCAGTCGGCCTGAATTCCAAAGTCCTGGTCCGGTGTCAGTTGCCTGTTGCCTCTTCCCTGACGTCAGAGCGCCAGGGGTATAAAAGATGCAGCCGACGCCATTTTCTTCAGTTTTTCTTGCCCCAGATGTCAGGTGCCCCCAAAAGGGTAGGCTAAATATATTATGCCAATAAACATACATGCAGTAAAGAAACATTTCCTTCATCTACAAGTGAGCACACCACATAGGTTGTATAGAATAGAGAAGTACAGATACACCCCAGCAAAAGAAAGGGGGACGGAGGGAGGGTAACCTGGACTGCAACAGTGAATACACTCGAACATTTACATTTATGGTAGGTACACAACTGTACTATGTTCAGTATGTTTCACTGTTGCAGTCATTACTCTTGGGTTGAATCCCAAAGCTAAGGATGGGTGGCTGAGCTAAACAGGATTAGGAGAGGCTATGAGGCCCTGCAGCACTGCAGTGGCAAAGCCTGCTCTGGATTTAGAGTAAAGAGGTAAGTGGTAGTGCTTTGTAAAAGTGTGCACTGAACTCCAAGTTGCAGCCTCTAAGATGTCTTTGGTTGGTACTCCTCTGAGGAAGGCTGCTGAAGTGGCTGCTGCTCTGGTAGAATGAGGCCTAATGCCCTTAGGCACTGACTTGCCATGCTGAGAATAGCAGAAACGGATGCAATGACCTATCCATTTAGAAATAGTCTGTTTTGAGATAGCCTTTCCTTGTGATCCTGCAGCATATGACACTAAAAGTTGCTCAGTCTTTCTGAATGCTTTTGTTCTGTCCAAGTAGAAGCATAGCTGCCTGTGTATGTCCAAAGAATGCAGAATTTTCTCACCCTTGTTCTGTGGCTTTGGATAAAAGGTAGGCAAGTGAATGGTTTGGTCGAGGGCCACACTGGACACCACCTTAGGCATAAATGTTGGGTTTGTCCTCAGAGAAATCCTGCCTGGATGAAAAATGATAAAAGGTTCCACAGCCATGAGTGCTTGTAACTCCGAGACCAGTCTTGCAGAGGTTATTGCTAGGAGCAGAGCTGTTTCCCAGGATAAGAATTTTATATCAGCTGTTGAGGCTGGATCAAAGGGAGGCAGTGTGAGTTTTTCCAAGACATAATTGAGGTCCCATGCCGGAACTGGTGCTCTCCTTGGAGGCCTGATGTTTTGGCCCCTCTGAGGTACTGCCTTATTAAAGGATGAGAAAAGATAGGTGGTTCCGTATTGTAATGGGCTGAAATGGCAGAGGCATGAATCTTAATTGATGAAAATGAAAGGCCTTTGTCCAGCATCTCAGTTAGGTATTGTAAAATCTGAGGAATATTTGGTACATACATGTCAATGTCTTGTTCCTGGTTCCAAGCACAGAATCTCTTCCATTTTTCTGCATAGGATTTTCTGGTACTGGGCCTCCTGGCCTCCAAGATAACATCCATAACAGCTTTTGAAAGAGGAGTGTTCTGAATGGCTACATTATCCGCCATGCTGCCAGATTTAAGGTCATGAGTTGGCTGTGCAGGATCTGATTGTTTTGTTGGGTCAGCAAGTGAGAAGTTTGAGGCAATATCCATGCTGGACCTTGAGACAAGCTCTTTAGGATTGGGTACCAGTGCTGGCGTGGCCAGTCTGGTGCAATCAGTATCATTTTTGGCTTCTCTTGTCTGACCTTTAGGAGTACCTTGGGAAGGAGAGGCAGTGGAGGAGAGTCATATACTGTTAGGTTTTTCCAGCTGAAGGATAGGGTGTCCACTCTCCATACTTGTTTGTGATAAATCCTTGTGCAAAATCTCTGTAATTGGCAGTTGTGAGGGGAGGCAAATAGATCTATGTCTGGGCATCCCCATTTCCTTGTTATCATGCAGAAGACTTGTGGATCCAGTTTCTACTCGTGGGGATCCATGAGGTTTCTGCTTAGTCTGCCAGAGTATTTGTTTTTCCTGGCAGGAATTGTGCTTGCAGGTGAACTTGATAAGTCAATGCTGTGAACAACAAGGTCATTGCTTGTCTGCAGAGGGGCTAGGAATGTGTGCCTCCCTGCTTGTTTATGTACCACATGACCGTTTTATTGTCCGTCTTTATTAGTAGCTGTCCTGGATGAAGTAGATCCTTGAAAGCTGTCAGGGCATTCTGAACAGCTAGCATCTCTTTTTGATTGATATGAAGATGCATCTGGCTTGCAGGCCATGTGCCCTGAATACACCCCCCCAACCCCCCCCACCCCCCAGGCATAATCTGATGCATCCGTTGTCAGTGTCTGTCTGGCTGTGGGTAAAGTGAATGGCAGACCCTTGTTGTGGTGATAGGCCTGTGCCTACCATCAAAACTCCTGTTGCAGGCAAGGAATGAGGGTAATTACTGTCTCCAGGCTGTGGCAATGCTGAGTCCAAACACTTTTTAGATACCACTGTAGTTTCCTCATATGCAATCTGGCATATGGAATTAGTAGAATGCAGGATGCCATGAAGCCCAAGGCCTGCAGGATTTTCCTTGCAGATAACTGGGTCTTTGTTGCCAACTTTTTGAAGTAAGAAGTCAGTTGCCTTTGTTTGTCTGGCGTGAGATAAGCCATCTGGGCAGTTGTATTTAAGCTTGCACCCAGGAATATTATCTCTTGAGAGGGTACTAGTTTTGATTTCTTTTTGTTTACTGTGTACCCTAGGCAAATTAGTAATCTTTTTACAAACGCCAGATGCTTTAGAAGAATGTCTTTGTTCTCTGCTTGAATAAGGCAGTCGTCCAAGCAGGGATATATTTGAATTCCTCTTTGTCTGCAAAATGCAATTACTGGTGCCAGGCATTTTGTGAAGACCCTGGGCGCAGTAGATAAGCCAAAGGGCAGTGTAGAGAATTGGTAGTGCATTGAGCCAGCTTTCAATCTGAGGTATCTTCTGCAAGATTGTCTGATTGGGACATGCGGGTATGCCTCTTTTAGGTCCAAAGTTACGAGCCAAGCCTTCTTGCCCAGCATGGGCAGTAGCTGCTGTAGAGTCAACATCTTGAATTTTGGAACCTCCAGAAACGTGTTTAGTATAGACAGGTCCAGTATTGATCTCCAGGTTTTGTCCTTTCTGGGCACCAAGAAAAGTCTTGAGTAAAATCCTTGCCCCTGCTCTTGTTGTGGTACTTGTTGAATGGCCCTCATGTCCATGAGGGCTGTAATTTGCTTTGTGCCTCTGCCCATTGATTGTGTGGCAGGTCTGGCATACCTTTTGCCCTTGGTAGGGTGTGAAAATGGAACCTGTAGCCCTGGGACACTATGATCAAGACCCATTTGTCTTGGGTAATCATTTGCCAATTTGGTGAAAAAAGTGCTAGTTTTCCCCCTAAGGGGGCAGCCAAAAGAAAAGTGCTTGGATCTGGCAGAGGAAAGTCATTGGGACTGTTTCCTGTAAGGTTGTGATTTGTCTTCTCCGCTTTTGGAGGTAGGAGCACCCCATTGTTTAGGCCTGTATGAGCCTTGGGGCTGAGATCTGCCTCTGGGACGTCTGTATCTGCCTCTTTGTGGCCCGTCTGACACTGGAAAGGACCAATTTTTGGAAGGCCAGTTCCTGCTAAATCTGGGTGGCTGTACCTGTAAAAAATCCTTAACTGTCTGCATGGATTTCACTTTATCCTCCATTTTCTTCAACACCTCTTCTGCTTTAGCACCAAACAAAGTATCATGCTGTAATGGAGCATCTAATAATTTTGCTTTAACATGATCAGGTAGATTCTGTTCTTTTAACCAAGCATGCCTTCTAATAACAGAACCTGTAACAGCGGCCCTGCAAGAGGCCTCCAGTGAATCATAACCACATTGCAAAGTATGCTTTTCCCACTTGTTCAGCTGCATGCAATAAATCCTGCATTTCCTTGTTCTCTGAACATTCAGAATTTGTCAAGCAGTGACATTAAGTACTGCTGATATTTAAGCATATGAAACTGACAATTTAAAGCCCTTACAGCCAAGTTAGCAGAAGTGTAAACTTTTTTCCCCCATCTGTCCAGTGCCCTGGAATCCCTATCAGAGGGGACAGGGTTTTTTGCAGTGGAAGCTTTGACCCCTTTGGGACCCTGAGATACAGTTTCTGGGTCAGCAGGGGGGTTTTTATATAGGAATTTATGAGAATCTGGGAAGCTGTAGTATCTGTCAGGCTTAGCAGGTGCAGGGGGTAAAGAGTCAGGGGACAGGCTGGACTCTGAAAATACATCATCTACAATGTCTAGAACAGGTGGAATAGCAAGGGGTCTGTGCTGAGGTAATAGCAGAAAGTCTCTGAGCCTTTTCTTAGATTCTGAGTAATCTTGGCTCTCCCAGTGGAAATGCTCCCTCATGGTATGCAGGGTTTCCCCAAAAGAATAATCCTCAGGAGGAGAGGCTGAAGGAATGGATTCTTCAGCATCAGAATCCTCATACAGAGGAATAGAATAACCCTGTTCAGAAGAGGAATCAGAGGAAATAGAAACCTGATCAGAAGAATCATATTCTGTCTCTTACCTAAGCCTCTTATCAGGAGGGGGATGGGAACCCCTGATCAAAGTAATTAGGTCTTCGGCCATTTTAAGCATCTGTTTTTAGGCATGGAAGTCTGATAAGGAGAATGCTGTACTTGTTTCTTTGTCTTTAGAGCTGCTTTAGTCTTTGTCTTTGAAGCTGAAGATGGTTTAACATATAACTGTGTAGGTCTGAAGACACCCTCAGAAGCCGATGCCTGCTTAGCGGCTCTGGACCCATCTGAGAGAATGATTTCCGAGTGTCCAATACCTTGAGTATCCAGAGGCCCAGTCGGCTCCACGTGGGAGTCGGAATTGGCCTGTGGCTCTGAGGTAGCGAGCGCCACGGGCTGCGAAAGCGCCTCACTGAGAACTGGCGAACCGGCGACTGGCCTAACGGAGGCCTCGTCATCAGTTTTGGACCTCGGATGCCTACCCTTTTCCTTGTCCTTGCGTTTTTTGTAAACTCCGGTCGTCTGCTGTTCCGACGGCATTATACAATTAAACCTTCGGCCAAAGTAATGAAATGCAAAATCGAACCGACGCTTAATAGTGCGTTGGTTAAATCAAGCACAAAACCGACAGTTAGCAACGTTGTGGTCAGGGCCTAGGCAAGGAAAACAGTAAGAGTGAAAATAATTATGAGGTATTTGCTTCCCACAAGAAATACAATTGTTAACTTTTTCTGACATAGGTCTGGAGCAAGAAAAAAGTTTCCCAATGGGGTACTTAGCTTCAATGAAGACTGCGGTTCTGAAATTCGGATTTGAAAATCTCAGGAGTCAGCCGACCGGCACTTGCGAACTGCTTTTGCTTCGGGCACCGCACGGCAAGAAAGACTGAAGAAATGGAGTCGGCTGCATCTTTTATACCCCTGGCGCACTGACGTCAGGGAAGAGGTGACAGCAACCGATGCCGGACCAGGACTTTGGAATTCAGGCCGACTGCGGGTAGCCTGCCAGCAGGATAACCCAAGAGTAATGACTGCAACAGTGAAACACGATGAACATCAATGGGCTACTACAGCAATCTCAAAATATTTAGACCAGCAACTTAAACCTCTATTGAAACACGGTATGTCCTATATAAAGGACACTGGTGAATTTTTAGAGTCATTGAGAATGTTTTTGGATATGAATATGACAAGTGTGTTGTTTGTAACTATGGACGTTAAGTCCTTATTTATGGTTATTTCTAACAATATAGGTATTGAATATGTTAGAGAATTTCTAGTTAAGCACAGCACTTTTACAGCAAATAAAATTTCACTGCTGTGTTCTCTACTGGAGATTGTTCTGCAAAATAATGTTTTCATGTTTGGGGATGATGTATATCATCAGACTTCAGGAGTAGCTATGGGCACACCTGTAGCACATAGCTATGCTAACACAGTGTTGGCTAGATGGGAAGAATATATTATTTTTGATAACAAAAAAGAATACTATAATATTGCTTTAATGCACTACAAACATTTTGCAGATGACATAGTATTATTGTGGAGAGGTAGCAAGGAGGCATTGGACCTATCTGTTGAACATCTACAAAATAGCACCAGCTTCCTTAAGTTTAAAATGTCTTGTTCAGTAGAGGAAACCACTTTCTTGGATGTTAAACTGATGAATACTGATGGTAAAATTCATACATCTATATATATAGGAAAGAGGTACAAACAACTAAATATGTTCATAATTCCAGTATGTACCCCACTCATGTTTATAAGGGTGTAGTAAAAAGTCAATTCTTAAGAGCCAGTAGGCTAAACACCACTGAAGAAGGGTTTGCAGCTAAAATTAGTACTATGACACAGGACTTTTTGGCAAGAGGTTATAGTACAGATTTATTAACTAAGAATGTAGAATATGTTAAATCTGAAAGGCCTAGTGTGGCTAAACCATATTTATTTACAGAAGGCAATAATGCCCAGAAGAATAGCTTGGTGAGAGAAGCTGGGTTTAATAAATTAGGATATATGATGAAGTACAACAAGACATTCTAGGCAGATTCAGTCCATAATTAAAAGAAATTGGACTGTTCTTAGTTCTGATGTTAATGTTAGGAAAACAGTAGGCGAAAAGCCTTATTTTGTATATAAGAAAGAGATGAACCTCAAACAACTTCTTTGCTATAAAGATTTTGATAAAAATGAAGAATTACATATATTTAATAAGGGGACAGCCCCTGTTATAACTGCATCTTGTTTAAGTTCATTAATATGGAAACAGGATTTATACATCCTATTAATACAAGTTAATTTTATTTTTAAGGCATTTGGGAGGTGAAATAGTGAAAATTTAGTTTACTTGGCTAACTGTGAAAAATGTTTGTGTTTTTACATTGGAAAAATAACTGTAAATTCAAGGAGAGAATTGCATCCCACTTATCTAACATAAGAAGGGGGGGTTGAGACAAATGCACTTAGTAAGCATATTTTACATTGTGGAAATGAACATACATTTAAATTTAGGATACTGCAGAGAGTTTGCAAAAACAAGAGGGGGGAGGGGCATTGTGAATGCCACTGAGAGAGCAGAATACAAATAGATAAACTTTTTTTTAGATCTGATGTCTATCCAGGGCTTAATAAAACTAATAGTATTAAACCCATTTTGAAATTAAGAAAAGCATATGTTACGAGTATTACAGTTGTCCTGAGGAGCTTTTTAGGCAGTAATGAAATTTGTTAAGTTAACGACTGTTTTTAATGCAGTTTTTTTATTGAACTAGGCTTAGTCAACTATATTAATTACGTAAATTGTATAATTATATAATGTGTTTATGAGATATGTTATGTGATTGGCTGGTGTTCTATATTTATTCTGTGGTTTTAATGTATGATTCATTGTTGAAAAAGAGTTTCAACTTGAAAACTTGAAGTAATAAACCTTGTTTTACATGGATGGTTGTGCTGTGCCTTTTTGTTACTGCACATAACATCACCCTCAGAAAGCTAATACATGCAAATGATAGCATTCACACAGCAGAAAAAAAAAAACAAAAAAAACAAAGCAACAGGTAAAAATGTCATACAGGAAAGCCAAATAAACAACAACAATAAAAATACCAGTCAAATCAGAATCTATACGGAGACCCAAGGGATAAACGCAAATGACCCCTTAAGGACATACAAGTGTTTCAAATACATGGTGCCTGAACGCCCATGATTTTTTTTTTTATTTTAATAGTTTTTATTTTTGCAATCGGGCCAACAAAACCAAACACCATTAGCTGCAAGATGCAACATGACATGTTTCACCCATTTTATGGGCACATCAGTGTAGAAAAAGTGGACAGTTTGGTCTTTGTCTGAAAATACCCAGCTTTTTTAAAAATACTGTGCATCACATTAGGGTGACTGTAAAATGTCCCAAACAAGAATCAAAGCAACAGATAAAAAGATTACACATAAAAGCCACATAGGCAACAACAAAATGACCCAGACAAACCAGAGCCTTAATTGTGTAACACCTTAAAACTCCTTGAAAGAATTCTCATACAGTACGCCCAAAGGACTGCATAAGAACGTACAATGGGTTCTGAATGTCCATGACTTTTAAACATAAATGTAACCACAAAGGTAGGCTGTACCGTCCCCCCTGTTCCTAGTATTATGCCGTCTCCCAAGATAATCAACAAAAGGAGAAAACTCCATTACCCTCAAAAATGTATGACCTTAGAAAAGTCACAATTTGAGACTAAAGTGAATATGATTAAGTTGCTTGTATTAACTGAGTTTCAAACACACTATAACTGATTAAAGCATATGCTCTCCCCCCAAAAAAAAATATTTATTTTATTTCTTTTTTTTACATGCCTTGATACTACAGGTCTTTCAGTAAACAGATCTGAATAAAAAAAAGCAATACTTTCATATGACCAAATGTTTGGATACAAAAACAGCCTTCAATATATACTATGTGTGTAAGCTTGTACGCATGCACACACAGACACACACAGACACACACAGACACACACACACACACACACACACACACGCACACACACGCACACACACAATACCCAACTTGTCATTATTTTCAAAAAAGTTAAATGTGAGAGTTTGCGTGTTTAAGTCTGAACACCATTTAGAGACACTGCTCTAACACTCACAGGCACTTAGTGGTTATCAGCAAAAAAACACTACCATTTAGAAGAGGGTACACTTCTGATTCAAATGGTATAAAAAAATGTTGGAGAGGTGCAAATGTATAAAAAGCACAAAGAAATGAGAAAGGCTGAGGCAGATGAGTTGGGAAAAGACAGCAAAGAAACAAAATAAGAAGATAAGAAAAACAGACAGAACTAAGTAAATTTGATATACAAACTAAAAAATGCAGTTTGGGTACAGCAGAGTCGATTATCCAAACTAAATGGGACTTGGGAAGTTTGGATAGCTCAGATAATCAAACTGTTCAGATATCAAATATACACTGAACTGGATAAAAAACTTATAAAATCTTGTGTTTTGTGTGCACAGGGAATAAGCTTTTCAACCATTCAGTGATTCTCGTGGACAATAAGGAATATTTTTTACACACGAGCAGGCTACAAACTCAAAAAACACGCACAAGTGAATATGTATGACATTTACATAATCAGACATTATGATTTTTCCTACCCAGAAACTTTGGAAGGCTGTGTTCGGATAATTGACATTTTGGATAATCGACATTTGGAAAATCAACTCTACTGCATTTATAACATATACCATTCACGTTTAAGCAAAGGAAACAGGAAAACAATCGCAGGCAGACCTAGCCAAAGGACAACCCAAGGACATATTTTGCTTAATTTCCATGATGGAGAAGGAGAAAAGGGAGACAGACAGAGATCCACTATTATCTGAAATATGGGAAAAACAGAAGTAGATTACTGTAGAAGGGTGGATTAGCTATCATCAGTGAATGAAAACCCGTGGAAGAACATAGACATTACTGATAAGTCAGCAGAAAAGTGAGCGGCATGACATCTAAAATAATAACATGAATGGCTACAGAGAACAGATCAGTACAGATTCAAGATGTTAGGCTCACACACACCTGCAAAGCGGTACAGAGAAAAGATATGAAAGTTACAAATCAGCTGCAGATCAATCCATTGCATAATGGCTGATCAAAAAAGAAGGGTATGTTGCTGACCTGATACTATATCAGGAGAGGTCCTGTCAGTGATGGTGAGAACCTGCATTTATTTAGCAGTTCAGGTATCAGATGCTGGCAAGTGGAAGAGGATTGAGTGGTGCTTACGGACTCTCCTTCTCTTGGGGTGAGAAGTGTGGAAGATGCTATTTTTTTATCCTCTACCTGTGTGATCCCAATGTAGACTGGGGGTATTAGCAGAGACTGGCAACAATACTGGAAATGTACAACACTGTGAAGGTGAAGTGCACACACAGGTCACAGTGACATTAGTGTTGGTCCGGATTGTGTGTGTGTTGAGGAGAGGGGGTTAGGCCAGAGAAGCAAACCTCTCTATATGTCAACAGGACTGCTGCTGTAGTAGGATGCCTCCTCTTTGGTACAGCAGGAAGTTCTCCCTACACTGAAGATCCAAAAAAAAAAAAAAAAAAAAAAAAAACCATCAGATCAACTGTGAAAAGGGAGCCACGCCTAAGAAACATAACAGAGGTTCTGAAATACAACATGTGACAGCAGATCACTGTGGAATCATAAGTAAAGACACAAAAAGGAATCTTTTCATAGGTTCATACTAGGCTATCTGCCCTAGGGCATTTATAAGCCTAGCCAGAGTGTGTTTGACTTTCGCCACCCATTTTAAATTAATTTTGCTATGCCCTTTTTCGAGGTTAGTATACTGTGCCTCTGTCTAACAGTGACACAGAAGTGATACCCAGGGTAAACCTACGATCTCGCATCCACTCATCCAGATTCCTCTTGAAGAGAGTCAATGAGGGACTCTGCCTAACCTGGACTGGGATTTTATTCCAGAGTGAAGGGAGCCTCTGGGTTCACTGCAAATGACAGGAGGGCATAAAAGAGATATGTAGAAAATAAAGAACACAGTGTTCCAATTCCTAGTTGGGTTGTTCTTGAGTTGAAAAGTCAAAGAAAGGTCTGTAGGAAGTCACAGCTTTCTGCCAAGAGGGGTGAGAGAGGTGTTGTTCCCCAAACGGCAAAATAATTACAAACCTTAAAGACTTTTAGTGAGTATTTGGTAGATCTGTTTTTGAATTGGAGTGTTCCTCATCAACTTCTTGTGTCGTTTTCCATGTGCCCAGTAAAGAAAAACATCAAGCCCTAATGGCAAAGGCCACAGCACAAGATATGCTCAGATTTACTTAAGGAATCTGATATAACTTTGTTGTGACGACTCCGATGGAAATGAATTAACAGCACAAGTAAAGGTGTATAAGTGGGTAACACCTAAAACGGAATGTGAAATAATGCAAAATAATACCTATGGATATAACCAGTCACAGCAATGAGGAAACAGAGATCTGGTGGGGTACTTGAGTAACAGAGGAGGGTATTACTAGAAGGAAAGGGGTAGTAATATTGCTTTAAACTAGTGATGAAAGAGTGCATGAAATATCAGATGCAATCCTGGATACCACTGCAACAGACAGCTGAAAGGAGGGCAACTAAGGAAAGGGGGTAGTAATATTGCTTTACAAACTAGTAATGAAAGAGTGCATGAAATATCAGATGCAATCCTGGATACCACTGCAACAGACAGCTGAAAGGAGGGCAACTAAGGAAAGGGGGTAGTAATATTGCTTTACAAACTAGTGATGAAAGAGTGCATGAAATATCAGATGCAATCCTGGATACCACTGCAACAGACAGCTGAAAGGAGGGCAACTAAGTGATGCATAGAAAGGGTGGGACAAAGGAGGCCACTGCCTCAGGCACAAGGTGTTAGGGGACATGATCAGCATATCTGTGTGTGCTTTTTTTTTATTTTTGCTCCTCAATTAGACATGAGAGAGGTATACAGCATCTGTCACTCCTCCCTTCTGTCCTCAGGACAAGCACCAGACTGGATGCTTATTTACTTATTTTTTGCTTGCTCCTCACAGATATATAAGAACATAATACAGAGGGAAACAATCCTCATTGGGAAAGAAGAGGGACTGCCAGAGCGGAAAACTGACCTTATATTTTTATGCCCTACAACTTAGTCTTTAGGTGCGTTTATGCCCTTCAACTTAGTCTTATAGGGTGACAAATCAGGGAGAAACACCCGACACCAGATTACTCAGCTACAGCTTTGATTTTTCCTTATGTACACCCTGAGTAAAGGGGCTAAAAAGGAAGAGTACATTCAGAAACATCACTAAGAAAGATCACAATATAATTCATAGGCAAGACACCATGATATGATACCGAAGGAAAACCTCTCAGAAACATATTAAAACACTTCTTCATTTGTGAGATTATCATAGATAAGTCTCCCACTATAGACAAAAAAAGATCATACAGGTCAGAAACCAATAATATGCCATTGCATGTGAAGGAACCTTGAAAAAAAAAAAAAAGAGAAGGCAAATTACGTCTAAAGGAACAGGGTTTGGAGCACTGAACTATGCATGGTGAATGAAGAGCATCACAGACAAAAATACCCTAACTACCATTCGTTCATATTTTACTGTACGTAAAAAGAAAGACGTTCCTGCTTTATTTCTTCTTTTTGGTGCAGACTTGGTGTTCATGTTGCCATTTAAAATTAGTAGACACCAATAACCCCGTTTACTTACTTGAGGCACATATTACAGTTGGTGTCAGAGCCTCACATATCCCCTACTGTCCGGCTCAGTCCCAACATTTCACATATCTATACAATTTAGGTCCTGGTCTCTCACATAAGGAATACAAACAGGAGTACAACTTAAGAGCAAATTGTGCTAGTCTGGCATATGGGAAACTGCAGCTGCTCTGACTCATGATACCATGAACAGCACACCTGACTTAGACTGTAACTGAACCACTGATAATGAACACACATATAAAACTGCTGGAACAGATTAAAAATGGACCGTAGCAAAGATAAGAAATACTAGAAAAGGAAGAATGTGGACAGCAGGGCCTTAATAAATTGTTGCCATGTTACATCAGTAGACATTTCTACATTATATGTACCTACACGGCAGTGGCAAATTTTGGATATTTTAACAACTCTAGAATGACCTGCAAAACCTATCACCTTGTACTCAAACCACACTACAATGTTTTAGCTTCCAAAGGAAAAAAATGTTACTTCATAAAGAAATTCTGGATACCTGTGAATTTTTGTTGGTAAAATTCATAGTATAAGCATAGCAAAACACTTAACATGCATAAACTGCATACCTTTTCATTCTCTGTGGAGATCTGGAGTGCATTGGGGATTAGCTTTGCTGTTTTTTCCTTTGTTATACATGTAATGTCTTTCAGCTGAATGCTAATCTGCAAAACATTAATCAAACTGTATTACTATTCACATCCAAAATGCCTATTTTCAGTTAAATATATCGTAAGCAAGGTATACAGCCGAAAATAAACTTGCAGAATTAATACTGTAACATTAAGTTTTACAAAACTATCAAGCTGTAGGGAATGAAATCACTTCATGTAAATAATGGAAGCTTCCCAAAGCTGTCCATCAAAAGGCTGCGCAAATAAATGTTAGTCATTAACCAAAAAGTACAGTTTTGTACCTACCATAAATGTAGATGTTCGAGGATCCACATTGCTGCAGTCCTAACTATTGGGTAGTCCGCTGTCCAGTCGGCCCGAATACCAAAGTATATGGCTGACGTCGGTCAGGGCGCATTAGACTGACGTCAGTACGTCAGGGTACTAATGCGCATGACCGACGTCATATCCTCAGTCTTTTCTTGCCCCAGATGTCAGAAGACCCTGAAAAGATAAGGCCAAAAACCAAAACTCCCAACATATCTGCACCAAAATATATATATATATATATACAAAATATACAAAATTAGCAGAATATAACCTCACCTACACAACCACCCCTAAACACAGAGGGGAAGGAGGGAGGGTAATTGGACTGCAGCAATGTGGATCCTCGAACATCTACATTTATGGTAGGTACAAAACTGTACTATGTTCTTCATTCCACATTGCTGCAGTCCTAACTATTGGGTAGAATCCCAAAGCAGAGGTAAGGGAGGCTGGCAAATCATAAGGAAGCAGGAGCTGATAACATGCCTTGCAAAATAGCTGTGGCAAAACCAGCCCTAGACTTAGAGTAGAGAGGAAGGTGGTAATGCTTAGAGAAAGTATGCACTGAACTCCAAGTAGCTGCCTCCAAAATATCCTTAGTTGCCACCCCCCTTAAAAAAGCTGTTGAAGTGGCAGTAGCCCTAGTGGAATGAGGCCTAATGCCAGCTGGAATCTCCTTGCCATGATGGGAATAACAAAATGCAATGCAAAACCCAATCCACCTAGAAATAGTTTGTTTTGACACAGGCTTGCCCTGAGAACTCAAAGCAAAAGAAACAAACAACTGCTGAGACTGCCTAAAATCCTTAGTCCTGCTCAAATAATAACTAACGCAATTGCCTGTGTACATCTAAAGTGTGCAAAATCTTTTCCCCTTTATTTTGGGGATCTGCATAAAACGTAGGCAAATGAATAGTATGGTTTAAAGCCACACTAGAAACCACTTTAGGCATAAAGGAAGGATTAGTACGTAATGATACCCTATCCTTATGAAAAATCAAAAAAGGCTCAACCGCCATAAGGGCCTGTAACTCAGAAACCCTTCTTGCAGAAGTAATGGCCAACAAAAAAGCAGTCTTCCATGACAAGTATTTCAGTTCAGCAGTAGCTGCAGGCTCAAAAGGTTGTAGAGTAAGTTTCTCCAACACAAAATTGAGATCCCAAGCAGGAGTAGGAGCTCTACGTGGGGTCTTATATTCTTTGCCCCTCTAAGAAATTGCTTGAACAAAGGATGTGAAAACAATGGTGGGTCACAATCATAGTGAGCTGAAATTGCTGCAGCATGAATCTTAATGGAAGAGAAAGACAAACCTTTGTCCAATAACTCAGTAAGATATTGAAGAGCCACACTCAAATTAGGCTCCGAAATCTCCAAATTCTTCGCTGCAGTCCAAAATAAAAATCTCTTCCATTTTTCTGCGTACACTTTCCTTGTACTAGGTCTTCTGGCTTCCATAATCACATTTAAAACTTGTTGAGGAAGTTGAGACCTGCTGTTTTTCAAAACAGAATATGCCAGGCTGTTAGATGAAGAGAGTGAAGCTTGACATTGAGCAGACGACCGTCCTTCTGAGACAACAGATGTGGAATCAAGGGTAAAGGCCATGGAGGCTTCTTTACCAGACTCCTCAGTAATGGGTACCAGTGCTGCCGAGGCCAATCTGGAGCTATTAAAATCATCCTTGGCTTGTCTTGTCTGACCTTTAGAAGCACCTTTGGAAGAAGAGGCAGAGGTGGAAACGCATACACATGAAGATTTTTCCAACTGAAAGAAAGAGCATCCACTTTCCAAGCTGTGTGATGAAACCTCTTTGTGCAAAACTTTGGCAGCTGGTGGTTTAGTGGAGAAGCGAACAGATCTATGTCTGGAGTTCCCCAGGACACTGTCAACTTTTGAAATACATGAAGATCCAGTTTCCACTCGTGGGGATCCATGATTTGTCTGCTTAACACATCTGCTAAGGAGTCCTGTGCTCGGCAGAAACCTTGCCTGAAGAGTTAGTTGCAAGCTTAGCGCAGTCTCCCATAAAATCATTGCTTGCCTGCACAATGGGTAAGAATGTGTTCCCCTTGTTTGTTGATGTACCACATGACAGTTGTGTTGTCTGTTAGAATCAACACCTGCCCTGGAAGAAGTAACTCCTTGAAAGCCATTAATGCAAACTGGACTGCTAACATCTCCTTCATGTTGATATGTAGATGCTGTAGTCTGGCAGGCCACTTGTCTTGTATCCACTTTCCATTCAGATGAGCTCCCCAAGCTATGTCTGAGGCATCTGTCGTTAGAATCTGACTCGCCTCTGGCCGGGTCACAGAGAGTCCCTTGTTTAGGTGACATTCCTGAGCCCACCACAAAAAATCCTTTTGAATGCAAGGTATTATTTGAATGACAGTGTCCAAATCCTGGCAGTGCTGTGTCCATACATTTTTGAGATACCATTGCAGCTTCCTCATATGCAGTTTGGCATTGGGAAGCACCAGAATACAAGATGCCATGAACCCTAAGGCTTGAAGGACTGTCCTTGCAGTCAGCCCGGACTGAAGAGATAGTTGTTGGAAGTAAAGGGAAAGATTCTTTTGTTTGTCCGGGGTTAAAAAGGCCATCTGGGCTGCTGTATTCAGTCTCACACCCAGAAAGCACATGTCTTGAGAGGGTACTAGACTGGACTTTATTTCGTTCACAGAATACCCTAGGCATCTTAGCACTGCTATGACATATTCCAAATGCTGTAGAAGGTCTTCCTTTTCTTGAGCCAGAATCAGGCAATCGTCCAAGTAAGGATAGATTTGAATTCCTTTTAGCCTGAAGTAAGCTATCACTGGAGCCAGAACCTTTGTGAATACTCTGGGCGCAGTAGATAAGCCAAAGGGCAATGCAGAGAACTGATAATGAGAATTTCCAGCTCGAAAACGCAGATACTTTCTGCAACTTAGTCTTATAGGCACATGAAGGTAAGCTTCCTTGAGATCTAAAGTTACCATCCAGTGATCTTTGCCCAGCAGAGGTAAAAGCTGTTGTAACGTCAACATTTTGAACTTGGGAATGTCCAGATAAGTGTTGAGGATAGATAAATCCAAAATTGGTCTCCACGTGTTCCTCTTCTTCGGTACTAGGAACAGGCGAGAATAAAGTCCTAGGCCCCTTTCTGGCACAGGAACCGGCTGAATGGCCCCTATTTGGAGTAACTGAGAAATTTGCTTGTGAGCCTCTTGTCTTTGTGGAGGAGGAATGTCTGGCATGCCTTTGAAAGGAGGCAAGGTATGGAAATAAAACCTGTAACCGTGGTGAATGATATCCAGAACCCATTTGTCTTGGGTAATTAAATCCCAATTTTCTTTGAAAAGAGACAGTCTTCCTCCCAGAGGTGCCGCCAGGCAAGAAGGCACTGGCAGCTGAAAAGGCAGGTCATTGGGTCTGCTTACGAAAGGACTGACCCCTGCCCTCACCAGAAGTCTGAGCAGGTGAACTCCCTGTCCTAGGCCTAAAAGCACCTTGAGCTCTGCCCTTACCACGTCTAGACCTACCCCTAGACTGGGAATCATAAGCAGGATAAGTCCATCCCTTAGCAGGCCAATTTCTACTAAACTTCGGAGGCTGCACCTGCAAAAAATCCTTAACAGTTTGCATAGACTTAGCCTTGTCCTCCATCTTCTTTAAAACTGCTTCCACAGGCGAACCAAACAACACATCAGACTGTAAAGGAGCATCCAAAATCCTTGTCTTAACATGCTCAGCTAAGTTCTGATCTCTCAACCAGGCGTGCCTACGAAGAACAGAACCAGTGGCAGCCACCCTGGAGGAGGCCTGCACAGCATCAAAACCACATTGCAAGGAATGTTTACCCACTTGTTCAGACACATGAACTAAATCCTGCAACTCTTTACACTCAATACCTTCCGCCAGAGCATCCACCTTAGATTTCAACTGTGAAAGAAGATAATTCTGATATTTTAACATGTGAAACTGACAATTCAACGCCTGCATGGCTAAAGTGGAAGAAGTATACACTTTCTTTCCCCATCTATCCAAAGCCCTTGCCTCTTTATCAGGAGGGACAGGATTTTTGACAACTGAGGCCTTCACACCTTTAGGCCCCTGAGAGACAGTTTCCGGGTCTGCCCTAGGACTCTTAAAAAGATACTTATGAGCTTCAGGCACCCTATAGTACCTATCCGGTTTAACTGGGGCAGGAGGCAAAGAATCCGGATTCAGGGAAGCCTCTGCAAAAACATCTTCCACCACATTCAAAACAGGAGGTATAGCTAAAGGCCTGTGCTGGGGTAAAAACAAGAATTCCCTAAGCCTTTTCCTGGAATCAGAGAAATCCTGACCTTCCCATTTAAAATGCTCCCTCATGGAATGCAGAGTCTCTGAAAATGAAAAATCCTCAGGAGGGGAAGCTGAAGGAGTAGAATCATCCACATCAGAATCAGAATAAGGAGGGTATTCCTGCAAGTCTTCAGTCGAAGACTCAGAAGCCTCCGAGCATTGCTCAAAACTCTCAAACTCAGATTCCACCCTAGGCCTCTTATCAGGAGGGGGCATAGAACCCCTTATCATAGTAATCAAATCCTCTGCCATTTTAAGCATATGTTTCTTAGGCAAAGACCCTGAAGTACTAGGAGAAACCCCCACTGAAGCAAAACTTGGCCTGCCCCTCAAAGAAGCCTTGGAAACAGAAGGGGAGGCCCTGACCACCTTAGGAAGAGAGGGAAGAACAGCCACCTGAGAAGCCCCCTCAGCCTGGCCTACTTCCTGAGAGGATACATCCTGTAACAGTAAAGTCTCTCCCTGAGACTCCAAAGAAACACCTGGCAAAACCTCCGGCTCCACTGAGCCCTCTAAAGAACCGATGTCTGGGACTGTCGGTTCTTCCACTCTAGGCTTTGCTGTTTTGTCCTTGCGTTTCTTAGCCGAAGCCGGCGTCGGAGCATCCGACGGCATTTTATAATTACAACGCTTCCCAAACACTAACCTGGCACAGTCTAACCTTCTCTTAATAGTGTGTTTGTTAAATCTAGCACAAGAGCGGCATCCAACAACGTCGTGCTCAGGCCCTAAACAAGGTATACACAAAGTATGGTAATCCCTATGAGGTATCTGTTTCCCACAAGAAATACAGTTATTCACTTTTTCTGACATCCGGTTAAATACTGAGGCAAGAAAAAAACAAAATATTCCCCAACGGGGTACTTAGCCAACTTTGATTCGGTCTGAAACTCTGGCTTCAGAAACTTTCAGAACGCCAACCTGCACTCGCAAAATTGCTTCTGCATCGGACCATGCGGCAAAAAAGACTGAGGATATGGCGTCGGTCATGCGCATTAGTACCCTGACGTACTGACGTCAGTCTAATGCGCCCTGACCGACGTCAGCCATATACTTTGGTATTCGGGCCGACTGGACAGCGGACTACCCAATAGTTAGGACTGCAGCAATGTGGAATGAAGAACATCGGATGACCTTCGTAGAAGTGTAGATCGAAAAACAAAACCAGATATACCAAACCACTGAGTTTTTAATAAAACAAAAAAACACAAAGCTTTCAAGACAAACTTTTTCACAATGAATAAAAAATGTTGGCTACAGCAGCTATTTAAATAAAACAATGAAGTTACCAACTATCCAATATTTCAATTAAGCATAAACACTTTAAAAGAAGTACATATCTCTGTTCCTACCTTAATATAAATTATGTTTATGAATAAAAATTTTGTTTTTCAATTTAAGAATATGTTTTAAACTGGCTACAGTATTAAAGCCTGGAAAACTGTCAGATCTCAAATAATTTATCTATCTGTATTCTGAATTACTTCAGTAGACCGAAATTCCACATTACCGAAACTTACTTTATCAAGATGAAATCAGTGAAACCTGAATTCACTGAACATTCACATCACTGCAAATTATAACAGGATATGGAGGCACTTGGCCAGCATAAAGCTAAAAACACACACAGTGTGTCAAACCCACCGAGGTTGAGGGGCTGCACCCCCCACTCCCAACTATATATACCAACTCCAAGACCACATTACAGTGGGGAAAAGGGCAAATTTCCCCATGTTGGCCAAGTGCCTCCATACCCTGTTAAAGTTTCTGGTGATGTGAATGTTTGGTAAACTCAGGTGTCACTGATTTTGTCTCAAAGTGAGTTTCGGTAATGTGGAATTTCTGTCTACTGAAGTAGACCCCCGTATTCAGGAAGTGCAACTAATAAATCACTGTTACCATTTCTCATATATTCTTAACTTTAACTAAACGATCATACCCATTTTCATCAATGTGTTTAAATAATGCATTAGTATTTACTTTTCTTCAGATATCACAGTGGTGTTCACATATTTTTTTCTTTTAATTTTTAATTTTTTTTCTAACGCAGAAACATTTGCACTTCACACAAGTAGCAAGATAAACAATATTTTCAGTTGTACATGTTGCAAAACTACTAAAAAAGAATTTGCTGTTAGTGACTGGATGTACAAAACCTGTGTCTTGGCAAATAACCCCCATAGAAATTAGTAATAAAACAACCTGGAGTAATTCTGCCAAAAGCAACCAGTAACCAGATATCAAGGCGAAAAAAGCAGATATCGCACCCAGCAAAGTTAGTGCACAAAACTCTTTATTTAACGCTGCAGATACCACATGTTTTTGTCCATAAAACCATAGACTTCATCAGAAATACTTTAATTAAAACCATTCATCTTATATACCTGACAGCTCTGCCCCGGGATGCCCTTCAGCAGTACTGCATCATCCGAAGACAGCAACCGTAACAGCTTCCTGGTTCCAACTACCATTCTACCCCATATAAATTAGTTATAACAGGGTAGAGTACCCTTTGTATTTAAGGATATAAAGACAGGTGAATAAATATCATTTTAACAAATATGTTGCCTTAAGTTCCTTTCCCTTTTATAAACAAAGTATGGACGATTACAAAATAAATCTTTAAACTCTAGTATAGTACAGATGTAAGTACGGACCAATTGTTACTCTACACTTGTTTAGTGCATCTATTTTATTTCGTGATATATCAAACTGGCTCATTATTCCATATTTGGTTCAGAGAAATATGGTTTTACTATATTTATTCTCTATGATAACACTCTATTATTTTGCAATGTTTCTACATTACATCCTTGCTGTCTGAAGTGAACAGTCATTAAATCAATGGCCTTCATAAACTCATGATCATCTGTATGTAGTCTACATGCGCACAGTAACTGTAAGCATCATATGGATGCATACTATGAGCTTGAAGATACTTATTACCTTATACATCTTCATGATGACTAGCCATATTAACTTTATTATCAGATATACTAATTTTTACATCTGGAAAGGCAACAGAAGTGGCAGAATAATTAAGATTAAATGTTAAATAATCTGTAGTCTTTTGTAAATAAGCAACAGAATCAAATAATGTTTCTTTCGTACCCAAGCAATATAAAAAAATATCAACAAAACATCTATAACAGCTGATATAAAGGCAAATCTTCCCAACCTGAAAGTGCTACATTTGCATAAGTACTTACAACGGGAGTACCAATTGCCCCTCCTATTTTTTGTTGAAAAATTCATTACTAAATAAAAATACATTACTATTCAACAAGTACAGTTGTGCACACTTACCATAAATGTAGATGTTCGAGTGTATTAACTGTTGCAGTCATTACATTTGGGTTATCTGCTTGCAGGTAGCCCTCAGTCGGCCTGATTAACAACATCTTGGGTCCTGCGTTGGTTGCTGTTCCTTCTTCCATGATGTCAGGTCGTCAGGGGTATAAAACATGCAGCCGATGCCATTACATCAGTTTTTCTTGCCCCAGATGTCAGGTGCCCCCCTAATGGGAAGCAATTAAATATAAAAGCACAAAGATATACCTCCAACAAAAAAGCAAATACACCAAAAAGGCTTTTAAGTATAGTAAAGGAAAGTAGAGGTATATCCAAAAGAAGTTAGGGGGCTGGAGGGAGGGTAACCAGGACTGCAACAGTGAATACACTTGAACATCTACATTTATGGTAAGTGTACACAACTGTACTATGTTCTTCATGTATCACTGTTGCAGTCATTACATTTGGGTAGATTCCCAAAGCTATGGTTGGGAGGAGAAATTTAGATAGCATTAGGGCCAGTTATAAGGCCCTGCAAGACTGCAGTGGCAAAGCCAGTTCTGGATTTAGAGAAAATTGGCAAATGATAATGCTTGGTGAAAGTATGTACAGAACTCCAAGCAGCAGCTTCTAGGATGCCCCTGGTAGGGACGCCTCTGAGAAAGACTGTAGAGGTAGATGCAGCCCTGGTGCAGTGAGGTCCGATCCCCTGGGGGATAGGTTTTCCATTGTGCTTATAGCAGAAATGAATGCAATGGCTTATCCATTTAGAAATGGTTTGCTTTGAAATAGCCTTCCCCTCTGCCCCTGCAGCAAATGCCACCAGTAGTTGTTCAGATTTCCTTTGAGGTTTAGTCCTGTCCAAGGAGAATCTAAGTTGTCTGTGCACATCTCGGAATGCAGAATCCGTTCCCCTATATTCTGTGGCTTGGGAAAGAAGATTAGCAAATGAATGGACTGATTAAGAGCCACACTGGATACCACCTTGGGCATGAAGGATGGACTGGTTCTGAGGGACACCCTGCCCGCATGAAAGATGATGAAAGGCTCCATTGCCATAAGGGCCTGTAATTCAGATACCCTTCTAGCTGAAGTGATTGCTAAAAGGAAAGTTGTTTTCCAAGAAAGAAATGTTTAAGTCTGTAGTAGCAGCTGGCTCGAAAGGAAGTAGAGTGAGTTTCTCCAAGACAAAGTTAAGGTCCCAGGCTAGGGTTGGAGCTCTCCTGGGTGGTCTCAAATTTTTGGCCCCTCTGAGGAACTGCTTGAGCAGTGGATGAGAGAAGAGGGGTGGGTCTGTGTTGTAATTAGCTGAAATGGCTGAGGCATGCATTTTGATGGAAGAAAAAGAAAAACCCTTGTGAAGCATCTCAGTTAAGTATTGAAGAATCTGAGGTAAATTGGGCGCTGCGGTGCCCATCCCTTGAGCTTGGTTCCAGGAACAGAATCTTTTCCTTTTTTCAGCATAAGACTTTCTAGTACTAAGCCTCCTTGCCTCCAGAATGACATCCAATACTTGTTTACTGAGGGATGGTAACGGAGAACTCAGGTAATTAGCCAGGCTGCCAGGTTCAGGGTTTGAAGATGAGGGTGCAGAAACTGGCCCTCCTGCTGGGACAGCAGGGTAGGGGTCTGGGGCAGGTGCCATGGAGCCAGCAGAGAGACACTGCACAAGAGGGGGTACCCGTGTTGGCGTGGCCAGTCTGGTGTAATCAGTATTGTCCTTGGTTTGTCCTGTTTGATCTTTAGTAGTATCTTGGAGAGGAGAGGCACAGGAGGAAAGGCATAAATTGATACATTTTTCCAGGTGAAGGACAGGGCATCCCACTTTCCAAGCTTGTTCGTGGGGAGTCCTTGTGCAGAATTTGTCCAATTGGTAGTTCTAGGGGGAGGCAAACAGGTCTATATCTGGGCTCCCCCATTTGTTTATCAACATGTTTAATGTCTTTGGTTCCAGTTTCCACTCGTGTGGGTCTATGAGATTTCTGCTTAGTTCGATTGCCAGTGTATTTAGCTTTCCGGGCAAGAATTGAGCCTGTAGGTGTACTTGACAGCTCAAGGCTGTGTTCCACAGAGCCGTGGCTAGTCTGCAGAAAGGGTATGAGTGGGTTCCCCCCTGCTTGTTTATGTACCACATAACAGTGGTATTGTCCGTCTTTACCATTAATTGTCCTGGAAGAATGTGGTCCTTGAAGGCTCTCAGAGCATTCTGTACAGCTAACATTTCTTTTTGATTAATATGCAGGTGCATTTGACTTGGGTTCCATTTGCCCTGAATGCACTTCCCTGCCAAGTGAGCCCCCCCATGCATAGTCTGATGCGTCTGTTAGGGTTTGGGCGGCAGGGGGTAGAGTGAATGGCAGTCCCTTGTTTTGGTGGCAGACCTCTGCCCACCAAAGGAACTCTAACGGTGGGCAAGGTATGATAGGAATCATTGCTTCTAGGTCCTGAGAATGTTGACAACATAGGCTTTTTAGATACCATTGTAGTTTCCTCATATGCAGTCTTGCATATGGAATTAGGAGAATGCAGGAGGCCATGAACCCCAAGGCTTTCAGTATTTGTCTTGCAGATAGCAGGGTCTTTGTGGCCATTAGTTCGAAGTAAGCTGTCAAATGAACTTGTTTCTCTGGCGTGAGGAAAGCCATCTGGGAAGCTGTGTTCAAGCTTGCTCCCAGGAATACAATTTGTTGGCAGGGTACAGGATGTGATTTCTTTTCGTTTATGGTGTACCCCAGAGAAATTAGCACCTTTTGTAAAAACACCAGATGATTCAAAAGTATGTCCTGGCTTTCTACCTGAATTAGACGAACGTCCAGGTAAGGGTATATTTGAATATTTCTTTGCCTGCAAAATGCAATGACTGGAGCAAGGCACTTTGTGAATACCCTGGGCGCAGGATATAAGCCAAAGGGCAGTGCAGAGAACTTCTGTAAGATTCCCTGATTGGGATGTGCAGGTAGGCTTCCTTTAAATCCAGTGTTGCCAACCAGGCATCCTTGCCTAGCATAGAAAGCAGCTGGTGAAGAGTTAGCATCTTGAATTTTGGGATCACCAAAAAAGTGTTTAGGATAGAGAGATCCAGGACAGGATAGGACGTCATGAGTTGTCTTTTCTGGGCACCAGGAAAAGTCTTGAGTAGAAACCATGTCCCCTTTCCTCTTCTGGGACAGTTTGAATAGGCCTTATACGTAAGAGAGAGAGAACTTGTTTTTGAGACTCTGCCCAATGATTCGGGGGTAGATTTGGCCAACAGTTTCGGGTTGGTAAAGTGTGGAAGTGGAATCCGTATCCTTGGGAAACTACATTTAACACCCATTTGTCCTGGGTAATGAGCTCCCATTTTTTTGCCTGCAGAGCAATCTTACCCCCTAAGGGAGCAGTCAGTTGAGAAGGGCTTGGAAGTTTTAAAATTAAGTCATTGAGATAGTTTACCATAAGGGGGAGCCTTATTACTCCCTGCTTTGGAAGTGGGAGCCCCCCACTGCTTGGTCCTGTGTGTACCTTGGGATTGAAGCCTGGGAGTTCTGCTGGTTCCTGGGTTTGGACTGAGAAGGCCTGGAAGAGGCAGGCAAGGACCAATTCTTAGAGGGCCAATGCCTACTAAATCCTGGAGGCTGTACTTGCAGGAAATCTTTAACAGTTTGCACAGATTTAGCTTTTTCCTCCATATTTTTGAGTACTTCTTCTGCTTTGTTGCCAAACAGGCAGTCCTAGTTTAAGGGAGCATTCAGCAATTTAGCTTTAACATGATCTGGCAAAGATTGCTCCTTAAGCCAAGCATGTCTTCTAAGTACAGACCCAGTGACAGCAGCCCTGCAAGATGCTTCTAGTGAATCAAAACCACATTGCAAAGTATGCTTTCCAGCTTGTTCAGCAGAATGCATTAAATCCCGTAAATCCTTATTTTCAGCACAGTCAGGCACCAACATAATTTTCTATTTAAGCAATCCAATAATAGGCTGTTGATACTTTAACATATGAAACTGACAGTTTAAGGCCCTAATGGCCAAGGTTGCAGAAGTGTATACCTTCTTACCCCATCTATCCAGAGCCCTGGAATCTCTATCAGAGGGGGTAGGATTTTTGGCAGTAGTAGCCTTGATGCCCTTGGGTCTGTGTGAAATGGTCTCAAGATCTGCAGTAGGATTTTTAAAGAGGAACTTGTGAGAGTCAGGAACCCTGTAATATCTATCTGGTTTTCTGGGAGCAGGAGGTAGAGAGTATGGGGCCAATCTAGATTCCGAAAAGGCATCATCAACAATGTCCAGTACAGGGGGGATAGCTAAAGGCCTGTGTTGAGGCAGGACTAAGAAATCCCTAAGCCTCTTTTTAGAATCAGAGTAATCCTGGCTTTCCCAGTGAAAATGCTCCCTAAGAGTATGCAAGGTTTCACCAAAAGAGAGATCCTCTGGAGGGGAAGCAGAGAGAATGGAGTCCTCTGCATCAGATTACTCATAGGTAGATAAGGGTAAATCCTGGTCATCAGAGGAAAAGTACAGTTGTGTACACTCACTGGCAGGTTGTCCTCAGTCGGCCTGAATTCCAAACTCTTGGGTCCTGCATCGGTTGCTGTCTCCTCTTCCATGACGTCAGGTCGTCAGGGGTATAAAACATGCAGCTGACGCCATTTTCTTTAGTTTTTCTTGCCCCAGATGTCAGGTGCCTCCAAAAAAGGAAAAAAAAAAAAAAAAAAAAATATATATATATATATATATATATATGTATATATACATGCATCAATATAAACTTTACCTTCATCTACAAGCAAATACACCACATGGGTTGTAGCAGATAGAGAAGGAAAGATAAACTCTAGAATGAAAGGGGGATAGTGGGAGGGTAACCTGGACTGCAACAGTGAATACACTCAAGCATCTACATTTATGGTAAGTGTACACAAATGTACTATGTTCTTCATGTTTCACTGTTGCAGTCATTACATTTGGGTAGAATCCCAAAGATATGGTAGGGAGGCTGGAGATAAACAGCATTAGGTGCGGCTAAAAGGCCCTGCAGAACTGCAGTGGCAAAGCTTGCCCTGGACTTAGAGTAGAGAGGCAAATGATAATGCTTTGTAAAGGTGTGAACAGAACTCCAAGTGGCAGCTTCTAGAATGTCTTTGGTTGGTACTCCTCTGAGAAAGGCTGCTGAAGTAGCTCTGGTGGAATGAGACCTAATGCCATTGGGCATGGTGTAGGTAGCCGAAACAAATGCAGTAGCTTATCCACTTTGAAACTGTCTGCTTTGAAATAGCCTTTCCTTCTGATCCTGCCGCATATGTCACTAGTAATTGCTCAGTTTTTCTTAGAGCTTTAGTCCTGCTCAAGTAGAATCTTAGCTATCTGTCTACGTCCAAGGAATGCAGAATTCTTTCCCCCTTGTTCTGCAGATTTGGATAAAAGGTTGGCAAATAAATTGTTTGGTTAAGAGCCACACTGGAAACCACCTTAGGCATAAATGTAGGATTTGTCCTCAGAGACACCCTGTCTGGGTAAAATATGATAAAAGGCTCTTCAGCCATGCGGGCCTGTAGCTCTGAAACTCTTCTTGCTGAAATAATTGCTAGTAGCAGAGCTGTTTTCCATGATAAGAACTTTATATCAGTGGTAGCAGCTGGTTCAAATGGAGGCAGGGTGAGCTTTTCCAATACATAATTGAGGTCCCATGCAGGTAATGGTGATCTTCTAGGAGGCCTTAAATTTTTGGCTCCTCTAAGATATTGCTTTAGTAAAGGATGAGACAAGATTGGTGGCTCTGTATTGTAATGAGCCGAAATGGCAGAGGCATGGATTTTAATTGATGAGAAAGATAGGCCTTTGTCAAGCATCTCAGTTAAGTATTGTAATATCTGAGGAATATTTGTTTCTGCTGTATCAGTTCCGTGTGCTTGATTCCAAGCACAGACTCTCTTCCATTTATCAGCATAAGATTTTATACTACTAGGCCTTCTGGCTTCCAAAATGACATCCATCACAGCTTTACTGAGAGGGGTTGTTTGTATAACTACATGATCAGCCATGCCGCCAGGTTCAGTGTCTGGAGTTGATTGTGCAGGATCTGATTGTTTTGCTGGGACAGTAGTTGAGGTCTTTGAGGTAAGGTCCATGCTGGGTATTGAGACAAGTTCCTTAGGACTGGGTACCAGTATTGGCAGGGCCAGTCCAGGGGAATTAGTATCATCTTTGGTTTCTCTTATCTGACATTTAGGAGGACCTTGTGACGAAGAGGCAGAGGAGGAAAGGCGTAAACCAATAGGTTTTTCCAACTGAAGGATAGGGCGTCCACTTTCCATGCTTGTTTGTGATAAGTGCTTGTGCAGAATCTCTTCAATTGATCATTTTGAGGAGAGGCAAATAGATCTATGCCTGGGCTCCCCCCATTTCTATGTTATCATGCTGAAGACTTGTGGTTTTAGTTTCCACTCGTGAGGGTCCATAAGGTTTCTGCTTAAATCGTCTGCCAGAGTATTTTGCTTTCCTGGCAGGAATTGAGCTTGAATATGTATTTGGTAGGTCAAAGCTGTGTCCCACAGTGCCATGGCTAATCTGCAAAGGGGGTATGAGTGCGTTCCCCCTTGCTTGTTTATGTACCACATGACCGTGGTGTTGTCCGTCTTTATCAGTAGTTGTCCTGGATGAAGTAAGTCCTTGAAGGCTGTTAGGGAATTTTGAACAGCTAGCATCTCTTTCTGGTTGATATGTAGATGCATTTGTTTTGGGGTCCATATGCCCTGAATGCATCTTCCTGCCATGTGGGCCCCCAGGCATAATCTGATGCATCTGTTATCAAGGTTTGGTTGGCAGGGGGTAGAGTGAAGGCCTGTCCCATGTTTTGGTGACATGCCTTTGCCCACCATAGAAACTCCTGTTGTAGGCAGGGTATGAGAAGAATCATTGTTTCCAGACTGTGAGAATGTTGACTCCATAAACTTTTTAGGTACCATTGAAGTTTCCTCATATGCAGTCTTGCATATGGAATTAGTAAGATGCAGGATGCCATGAAGCGCAAAGCCTGCAGAATTTGTCTTGCAGATTAACTGGGTTTTTGTTGTCATCAGTTTGAAGTAAGTAGTCAGTTGCCTTTGCTTGTCTGGCATGAGGTAAGCCATCTGGGCAGTTGTATTCAAGCTTGCACCCAGGAATGTTATCTTTTAAGAGGGTACCAGTTGTGATTTCTTTTCGTTTACTGTGTACCCTAGGCAAGTTAGAAGCCTTTTCACAAACGCCAGGTATTGAAGAAGAATGTCTTTGTTCTCTGCTTGAATGAGACAGTCGTCCAAGTAAGGGTATATTTGTATACTTTTTTGTCTGCAAAATGTAATTACTGGTGCCAGGCACTTTGTGAAGACCATGGGTGCAGTAGATAAGCCGAAGGGCAGTGCAGAGAATTGTTAATGCATTAAGCCAGCCTTGAATCTGAGGTATCTTCTGCACGATTGTCTTACTGGGACATGCAGGCATGCCTCTTTTAGGTCTAATGTCACCAGCCAAGCATTTTTGCCCAGCATGGGCAGAAGCTGCTGCAAAGTCAGCATTTTGAATTTTGGAATGTCCAGGTATGTCTTCAAAACTGATAAATCCAGTATTGGCCGCCAGGCCTTGTCCTTTCTTGGTACCAAAAACAGTCGAGTAAAAACGTTGTCCTTTTTTCCTGTTCTGGTACTGGTTGAATGGCCCCCATATCCATGAGGGACATGTGCCTCTGCCCATTGATTTTTGGGCAGGTCTGGCCAACCATTTGCCATTGGCAGAGTGTGGAAATGGAATATGTATCCCTGTGATACTATGTTTAGTACCCACTTGTCCTGGGTTATTAACTGCCAATTTTGAGCAAAAAGTGCTAATTTCCGCCCTAAGGGCGCTGCCAAAAGATAAGTGCTTGGTGTAGGCAGAGGGAAGTCATTGGGACTGTTTTCTGTAGGTTTGCGCTTTACCTCCCCCAGATTTGGAGGTAGAAGCGCCCCATTGCTTTGACCTGTATGAAGCTTGCGCCTGGTATCTGGAACCCTTAGGGTGTCTGGATTTGCCCCTTTGAGCTCTGTCTGACATAGGAGAGGACCAATTCTTTGTAGGCCAGTGTCTACTGAATCTTGGTGGCTGCACTTGTAAGAAGTTTTTAACAGTTTGCATAGACTTAGCTTTGCCTTCCATTTTCTTTAAAACCTCTTCTGCCTTAATACCAAACAGAGTATCATGCTCTAAAGGTGCATCTAGCAATTTAGCTTTAACATGACCAGGCAAATTCTGTTCCTTTAGCCAGGCATGCCTCCTAATCACAGATCCAGTAACTGCGGCCCTGCAGGAGGCCTCTAAGGGGTCAAAACCACATTGCAAAGTATGCTTTCCAACCTGTTCAGCTGCATGCAATAATTCCTGCAATTCTTTATTTTCTGCACATTCAGAAATCAACATTATTTTCTGTTTCAGCAATCCCATAACATGTTGTTGATACTTAAGCATATGAAATTGACAGTTTAAGGCTCTAATTGCCAAGGCTGCAGATGTATAAACCTTTTTTCCCAATCTGTCCAGTGCCCTTGAATCTCTGTCAGAGGGGGTAGGAGCTGTTGAGGCCTTAACTCCCTTTGGACCCTGTGAAATGGTTTCAGGATCAGCAGCAGAGTTTCTAAATAAAAATTTATGTGAGAGTCAGGGACCCTGTAATATCTGTCAGGTTTACTGGGAGCCGGAGGTAAGGAGTCAGCGGTCAAGCTGGACTCCAAAAACACATCATCCACAAAGGCCTGTGCTGAGGGAGAAGAAGGAAATTCCTGAGCCTCTTTTTTGATTCGGAGAAGTCTTGACTCTCCCAGTGAAAATGCTCCCTCAAAGTATGCATGGTTTCCCCAAATGAATAATCCTCAGGAGGAGAAGCAGATGGTATAGACTCCTCTGCATCAGAATCCTCATAGTGGAGGTATAGATAATTCCTGATCAGAAGAGGAATCAGAAGAAATAGAAACCTGATCAGAAGATTCATAATCAGTGTCTTGCCTAGGCCTCTGATCTGGAGGGGGATGGGTACCCCTAATCAAGGTAATAAGGTCTTCAGCCATTTTGATCATCTGTTTTTTAGGCATAGAGGCCTGTGCACGTGGCTCATGCATCGTTTTTTTAGTTTTAGAAGTTGCTTTTGTCTTTGGTTTTGCAGCTGTCGTCGGGTTGATATATAAATGTTGAAGTCTGAATACACCCTCAGAAGCCGGTACCTGCTCAGCTGCTCCAGACCCATCCGAGGGAGATGCATCTGTCGGTCCAATATCTTGAGTTTCCTGCGGCATGCCTGACTCCACATGGGCGTCGGTAGAGGCCTGCAACTCGAAGGTAGCGGGTATCAGGGGCTGCGAAAGCGCCTCACTGAGTACCGGCGACTGGCTTAGGAGAAGCTTAGAAGTCGGTTTTGGATCTCGACTGCCTTTCCCTGTCCTTTTCTTTGCATTTTTTATGTACTCCGGTAGTCGGATTGCTATCCGACGACATTTCTGGGTAGTTAAATGTTTCCAAAATACTTTGAGGCAAAAATATAAAGACGCTTAATAGTGCGTTGGTTAAATCTAGCACAAAACCAACAGCCAGGCACGTTGTGATCAGGGCCTAGGCAAGGAATACAGTATAAATGGAAATCCTTATAAGGTATTTGCTTCCCACAAGTAATACAATTATTAACTTTTTCTGACATCGGTATGGAGCAAGAAAAAGTTTCCCCAACGGGGTACTTAGCTTTAGTGAAGACTTCAGTTCTGAAACTCAAACTCGAATATTTCAGTGGTCGGCCGACCGGCACTTGTGAAATGCTTCTGCTTCAGGCACCGCGCGGCAAGAAAGACTAAAGAAAATGGCATCGGCTGCATGTTTTATACCCCTGACGTCATGGAAGAAGAGACAGCAACCGACGCAGGACCCAAGACTTTGGAATTCAGGCCGACTGAGGGCAACCTGCCAGCAGATTACCCAAATGTAATGACTGCAACAGTGAAACATGAAGGACATCAGAAATTTCAGAACCCTGATCAGAAGAATCATAAGCAAATTCAGTTCTAGGTCTCTTAGAGGGGGAAGGTTGGCTTCCCCTGATTAAAGTAATAAGGTCTTCAGCCATTCTTATCATTTGTTTTTTAGGCATAGAGGCCTGACCATGCTGTTGAGCATCGGTTTTCTAGGCATGGATCGAGTTTTAAGCCTTGAAGAAAAAGATGGCGTTGGTTTAATATGCAAGTCAGTAGGCCAGAATACACCCTCAGAAGCCAGTGCCTGCACAGCGGCTCCGGACCCATGCAAGGTAGAGACATCCGCAGATTCCACAGTTGAAGCATCTCGATGCATACCGGACTCCGAATGGGTCTCAGTAGAGGCCTGTGAATCTAAAGTAGCGGGTATCAGGGGCTGCGAAAGCTCCTCACTGAGTACCGGCGAACTGGCGACTAGCTTAGGAGAAGCGTCGTCGGCAGCTTTGGACCTAGGCGGCCTGTCTCTGTCTTTATCTTTGCATTTGCTTGGAATGCCAGTAGTCGGGTGGCTTACTGAAGCCATATCTGGGTAATTGAATCGAGTAGCAAAATATTTAGAAGTGAAAATATACCAACGACGAATAGTTTATTGTTTAAATAAGGCACAAAACCAACAGCGAGGAACGTCGTGGTCAGGGCCTAGGCAAGGAATACAGTACGAATTAAAATCTTTATGAGGTACTTGCTTTCCACAAGAAATACAATTACTGACTTTTACTAACATCAATTTAGAGCAAGAAAAATTTTCCCCAATGGGGTACTTAGCTTTAGTTGAAGACTTCGGTTCTGAAACTCGAAAACGAAAATTTCAGGAGTCGGCCGACTGGCACTTGCGAACTGCTTCTGCTTCAGGCACCGCACGGCAAGAAAGACTGATGTAATGGCATTGGCTGCATGCTTTATACGCCTGAAGACCTGACGTCATGGAAGATGAGACGGCAACCGACGCAGGACCCAAGACTTTGATAATCAGGCCAACTGAGGGCTACTGCAAGCAGATAACCGAAATGTGATGACTGTAACAGTGAAACACGAAGAATATCTGAAAGTGCTGTGATCCTGCTCTGAAACGTAGGTATTTCCTGCATGATTCCCTGATTGAGATGTGTAGGTAGGCTTCTTTTAAGTCTAGGGTGGCTAACCAAGCATCCTTGGAAAGTATAGGAAGAAGCTGCTGGAGGGTGAGCATTTTGAATTTTGGTATCACCAGAAAGGTATTTGGAATGGATAGATCGAGGATGGGGCACCATGTGCCCTCTTTCCTGGGTACCAGGAAGAGTCTGGAGTAGATACCTTGGCCTATCTGTTCTGCAGGAACATGCTCTATTGCCCTCATAGAGAGGAGGGAAAGGACTTGCTTTTTGGCCTCTGCCCACTGGTTTGGGAGAAGATCTGGGAACCCTTTTGGGATTGGCAGAGTGTGGAAATAAAATTTGTATCCCTGGGACACTATGTTGAGGACCCAGCGGTAGTTGGTGATGGTGGCCCAGTTGCGTGCGTGGAAGGAGAGTTTTCCTCCTAGGGGCAAGTGCAGGTGGGCAGAGGGAGGGGGTGGAAGTGTAAAGTCATTGTGAGCTCTTACCATAAGTGGGTGGCTTTGCACTTCCTGGTTTTGAAAAAGAAGAACTCCATTGCTTAGATCTCTCCATTCCCTGGGTTTGTTGTCTGGGGGGGGCCTGCTTGCCCTAGGTCTGGGCTGAGCTGACCTGGGGAGGCAGGAAAGGACCAGTCGTTGGAGGGACAATGCTTACTGAACCTTGGTGGCTGGACCGGTAAGAAGTCTTTAACTGTCTGCATAGATTTAGCTTTTTCTTCCATCTTTTTTAAGACCTCTTCTGCCTTGGTGCCAAATAATTGTCTTTGTGAGAGGGTGCCTCCAATAATTTGGATTTGACACGGTCTGGCAAGGGTTGTTCCTTAAGCCAAGCATGCCTTCTAAGTACAGAAAGTACAGTTGTGTACACTTACCAAAAATGTAGATGTTCGAGTGTATTCACTGTTGCAGTCATCACATTTGGGTTATCTGCCTGCAGGTAGCACTCAGCCGAACTGAATACCAGAGTCTTCGGATTTCTGCATCGGATGCTGTCGCTTCTTCCTTGACGTCAGGTCGTCAGGGGTATAAAACATGCAGCTGACGCCATTACATCAGTTTTTCTTGCCCAGATGTCAGGTGCCTCCATAATAGGAAGCAATTAAATGGTATGGTAAAACCCCCATCAAAAAGCAAATACACAAGAAAAAATAGACATACCAACCATAAGGAGAGGTAAAGTAAAGAGAAGTCAGGGGGCTGGAGGGAGGGTAATCAGGACTGCAACAGTAAATACACTCGAACATCTATATTTATGGTAAGTGTACACAATTGTACTATGTTCTTCGTGGTTCACTGTTGGGAGTCATCACATTTGGGTTGATTCCCAAAGCTAAGGAAGGGAGGAGGAAGTCAAAGACCATTAGGGCCAGCTATTAATCCCTGCAAGACTGCAGTGGCAAATCCAGCTCTGGATTTAAAAAAGACAGGCAAGTGGCAATGCTTGGTGAAGGTATGTACAGAGCTCCAGGTAGCAGCTTCTAGGATGTCCCTGGTAGGGACCTCTCTGAGAAATGCAGAAGAAGTAGATGTAGCCCCGGTTGAATTTGATCTTATCCCCTGTGGGGTAGGTTTCCATGGTGCTTGTAGCAGAAATGAATGCAATGGGCTATCCATTTGGAAATGGTTTATTTTGAAATGGCCTTCCCCTCTGCCCCTGCAGCAAAGCTAACTAGCAGCTGCTCAGATTTTCTGGTAGGCTTAGTCCTGTCCAAATAGAATCTAAGTTGTCTGTGCACATCCAGATAGTGCAGTATTCGTTCCCCTTTGTTTTGTGGATTAGGGAAAAAAGTACGCAAATGACTGGACTGTTTTAGGGCCACAGAAGACACCACCTTGGGCATACAGGAAGGGTTAGTCCTGAGGGAAACCAAGTCCACATGGAAGATAATGAAGGGTTCCTCTGCCATGAGGGCCTGTAATTCAAACTCTTGCTGAAGTGATGACTAGAAGAAGGTGGTTTTCCAAGAAAGGAATTTCAACTCGGCTGTAGCTGCTGGTACAAAAGAGGGGGGGGGGGCAGTGAGCTTTTTCAATACAAAGTTAAGGTCCCAGGCTGGAGTGGGAGCTCTCCTGGGGAGGGGTCTTAAATTTTTGAGCCCTCTAAGGAATTGCTTTGGCAAGGGGTGAGAGAAAAGGGGTGGCTCTGTATTATAATGTGCTGAAATGGCAGAAGCATGAATTTTAATTGATGAGAAGGATAGGCCTCTGTGGAGCATTTCTGTTAAGTACTGTAGAATTTGAGGTAAGCTGGGCACCGTTGTGCCCCTCCCCTGAGTCAGGCTCCAGGAACATTATCTTTTCCACTTTTCAGCATAAGATTTTCTAGTACTAGGCCTCCTTGCCTCCAGAATGACATCCAGTACCTGCTTACTGAGGGATGCTAAGGGAGGGCTCAAGGAGGCTGCAAGGTTCAGGGTTTGAAGCTGAGGGTGCAGAATCTGGCCCGCCTGCTGGGATAGCAGGGAAGGCGTCTGAGGCAGGTGACATGGTTGTAGCAGTGCCATACTGCGCAAGAGGGGGTAACAGTGCTGGCATGGCCAGTCTGATGCAATCAGTATTGTCCTTGGCTTGTCCTGTTTGACCTTTAGTAGAACCTTCGAGAGGAGAGGTAGAGGGAAGGCATACACTGAGAGGCTTTCCCAGGCACAGGACAGGGCATCCACTTTTCAAGCTTGGCTGTGGGGAGTTCTTGTGCAGAATTGGTTCAATTTGTAGTTCTGAGGGGAGGCAAACAGGTCTATCTCTGGAGTCCCTCATTTGTTCCTCAAGAGGTTGAATATTTTGGCATCTAGTTTCCATTCGTGTGGGTCCATGAGATTTCTGCTTAAGTCATCTGCCAGTGAATTTAGTATGCCTGGCATGAACTGAGCTTGCAGGTGTACTTGGTAGCTCAAGGTTGTGTTCCACAGAAGCATGGCTAGTCTGCAGAGAGGGTACAAGTGGGTTCCCCCCTGCTTGTTTATGTACCACATAACTGTGGTGTTGTCTGTCTTTACCAATAGTTGTCCTGGAAGAATACGGTCTTTGAAGGCTATCAGAGCATTCTGTACAGCTAACATTTCTGATTGATATGCAGATGCATCTGTCTTGGGTTTAATTTGCCCTGAATGCACTGCCCTGCCATGGGAGCCCCCATGCATAGTCTGATGCGTCTGTTGTGAGGGTTTGGGTGGCAGGGGGTAGAGTGAATGAAAGTCTCTTTTTGTGGTAGCAGGCCTCTGCCCACCAAAGGAACTCTGTCTTGATACAAAGAATGACATGAATAATCATTTCCAGGTCCTCCATAGGCTTTTTAGATAGCACTGGAGTTTCCTCATATGCAGTCTTGCATATGGAATTAGAAAATGCAAGAGGCCATGAACCCCAGGGCTTGCCGTATTTTCCTTGCAGATAGCTGGGGTTTTGTGGCCAATAACTTGAAGTAGGTTGTCAAGTAAACTACTTTCTCTGGAGTGAGGAATGCCATCTGGGAAGTTGTGTTCAAGCTTGCTCCCAGGAATACAATCTGTTGGCAGGGTACTAGGTGAGATTTCTTTTTACTGATGGTGTACTCCAGCGAGGTTAGAAGTTTCTTTACAAATGCCAAGTGTTGTAACAGCAAGTTCTGGCTTTCTGCCTGAATCAGACAATCTTCCATGTATGGGTAAATTTGAATATTTCTCTGCCTGCAAAATGAAATGGCTGGAGCTAGGCACTTTGTGAATACCTTGGGTGCAGTAGATAAGCCAAAGGGAAGTGCAGAGAACTGATAGTGGGTCCATATGCCCTGAATGCATCTCCCCGCCAGGTGGGCCCCCCAAGCATAGTCTGATGTGTCTGTAGTTAAGGTTTGGTTGGCAGGGGGTAGTGTGAAAGACCGTCCCATGTTCTGGTGACATGTCTCTGCCCACCAAAGAAACTCCTGTTGTAGGCAGGAAATGAGAGGAATCATTGTTTCCAGACTGTGACAATGTTGACTCCATAAACTTTTTAGGTACCACTGCAGTTTCCTCACATGCAGTCTTGCATATGGAATTAGTAGAATGCAGGATGCCATGAAACCCAAAGCCTGCAGAATTTGTCTTGCAGATAACTGGGGTTTTGTTGCCATCTGTTTGAAGTAAAAAGTCAGTTGCCTTTGTTTGTCTGGCGTAAGGTAAGCCATCTGGGCAGTTGTATTCAAGCTTGCACCCGGGAATATAATCTTTTGAGAGGGCACCAGTTGTGATTTCTTTTCGTTTATTGTGTACCCTAGGCATGTTAGAAGCCTTTTTACAAATGCCAGATGCTGAAGAAGAATGTCCTTGTTTTCTGCTTGAATGAGACAGTCGTCCAAGTAAGGATAGATTTGTATGCTTCTTTGTCTGCAAAATGCAATTACTGGTGCCAGGCACTTTGTAAAGACCCGGGGCGCAGTAGATAAGCCAAAGGGCAGTGCAGAGAATTGGTAATGCATAAAACCAGCCTTGAAGCGGAGGTATCTTCTGCATGATTCCCTTATTGGGATATGCAGGTATGCCTCTTTTAAGTCTAGAGTCACTAGCCAAGCGTTCTTGCCCAGCATGGACAGAGGCTGTTGCAAAGTCAGCATTTTGAATTTTGGGATGTCCAAGAATGTGTTCAAAAATCGATAAATCCAGTATTGGGTGCCAGGCATTGTCTTTTCTGAGTACCAAGAACAGTCTTGAGTAAAACCCTTGCCCTTTTTCTAGTTCTGGTACTGGCTGGATAGCCCCCATATCCATGACGGACGTAACTTGTTTCTGTGCCTCTGCCCATTGATTTTGTGGCAGATCTGGCCAACCGTTTGGAATTGGCAAGGTATGGAAATGAAATCTGTAGCCCTGGGATACTATGTTTAATACCCACTTGTCCTGGGTTATTAACTGCCAATTTTGAGCATGAAGTGCTAGTTTTCCCCCTAAGGGGGCTGCCAAAAGATAAGTGCTTGGTGATGGCAGAGGGAAGTCATTGAGTCTGCTTACTGTATGGTTGTGCTTTGTTTCCTCCAGATTTGGAGGTAGAGGCACCCCATTGCTTTGACCTGTAGGAACCCTATAATTGGTATCTAGAGCCTTTTGAGCACCTGGATTTGCCCCGTGAGGCACTGTCGGACAAAGGAAAGGACCAATTTTTTGTAGGCCAGTGTCTACTGAATCTTGGTGGCTGCACTTGTAACAAGCCTTTTACAGTTTGCATAGACTTAGCTTTGTCTTCCATTTTCTTTAAAACCTCTTCTGCCCTATTACCAAACAGAGTATCATGCTGTAAAGGTGCATCCAACAATTTAGCTTTAACATGATCAGGCAGATTTTGCTCTTTGAGCCAGGCATGCCTTCTAATCACAGATCCAGTAACTGCTGCCCTGCAGGAGGCCTCCAAGGAATCAAAACCACATTGCAAAGTATGCTTTCCCATCTGTTCTGCTGCATGCGATAATTCCTGTAATTCTTTATTTTCCACACATTCAGAAATCAACATAATTTTCTGTTTCAATAATCCCATAACATGCTGTTGATATTTAAGCATATGAAACTGGCAGTTTAAGGCCCTAATTGCCAAGGTTGCAGACGTATAAACCTTCTTTCCCCATCTATCCAGTGCCCTGGAATCTCTATCAGAGGGGGTAGGATTCTTAGCTGTTGAGGCCTTTACACCTTTGGGACCCTGTGAGATAGTTTCAGGGTCAGCAGCAGGATTTTTGAATAAAAATTTGTGGGAGTCAGGAACCCTGTAATATCTGTCTGGCTTGCTAGGAGCTGGAGGTAGGGAGTCTGGAGCCATGCTCGATTCCAAAAACACATCAACAATGTCTAATACAGGAGGTATGGCCAAAGGCCTATGCTGAGGGAGAAGAAGAAAATCCCTAAGCCTCTTTTTTGATT
Source organism: Protopterus annectens (assembly GCF_019279795.1). Taxonomy (NCBI): domain Eukaryota; kingdom Metazoa; phylum Chordata; order Ceratodontiformes; family Protopteridae; genus Protopterus; species Protopterus annectens. The sequence goes on along the minus strand of NC_056741.1, from coordinate 1,027,131,143 downwards.
CTGAGAAATCTTGACTCTCCCAATGAAAATGTTCCCTCAAAGTATGCAAGGTTTCACCAAAAGAATAATCTTCAGGAGGAGATGCAGATGGGATGGATTCCTCTGCATCTGAATCCTCATAGGGTGGTACGGAAAATTCCTGATCAGAAGAGGAATCAGAAGAAATAGAAACCTGATCTGAAGTTTCATAATCAGTGTCTTGCCTAGGCCTCATATCGGGGGGGGGGGGGTTGGGAACCCCTGATCAAGGTAATTAAGTCTTCATCCATTTTGATAATCTGTTTCTTGGGCACAGAGGCCTGAGCACGTGGCCCATGCGTCGGTTTTTTAGCCTAAGAAGTTGCTTTTGTCTTTGTTTTTGAAGCTGGCGTCGGTGTTATACAGAAATGCTGAGGCCTGAAAACACCCTCAGAAGCCAGTGCCTGCTCAGTGACTCTGGACCCATCTGAGGGAGAGACATCCTCGGGTACAATACTTTGAGAATCTCGTGGCATGCCGGACTCCACATGGGTCCTGGTAGAGGCCTGCGACTCGAAAGTAGCGGGTATCAGGGCTGCGAAAGCAACTCACTGAGTACCGGTGAACCGTCGATTGGCTTAGGAGAAGCTTCGTTATCGGTTTTGGACCTTGGTCTGTCTCTGTCCTTTTCTTTGCATTTTTTGTGAACTCCAGTAGTCTGATTGCTAGCCGACGACATTTCAGGGTAGTTGAATCTGTTTCCAAAATATTTTGAAGCAAAGATATACCGACGCTTAATAGTGCATTGGTTAAATCTAGCACAAAACCAACAGCAAGGCACGTTATGATCTGGGCCTAGGCAAGGAATACAGTACAAATGGAAATCCTTATGAGGTATTTGCTTCCCACAAGTAATGCAATTATTAACTTTTACTGACATCGGTATGGAGCAAGAAAAAGTTTCCCCTACGGGGTACTTAGCTTTTAATTGAAGACTTCGGTTCTGAAACTCAAATGTGAAAATTTTAGGAGTCGGCCGACCGGCACTTGCGAACTGCTTCTGCTTCGGGCACTGTGCGGCAAGAAAGACTAAAGAAAATGGCTTTGGCTGCCTGTTTTATACCCCTGACGACCTGACGTCATGGAAGAAGAGACAGCAACCAACGCAGGACCCAAGACTTTGATATTCAGGCCGACTGAGGGCAACCTGCCAGCAGATTACCCAAATGTAATGACTGCAACAGAGAAACAGGAAGAACATCTGATGCATGGAGCCTGCCCTGAAGCGTAGGTATTTCCTGCAAGATTCCCTTATTGTGATGTGCAGGTAAGCTTCCTTTAAGTCTAGGTGTTAAGAATAGAGAGGTCCAGAATGGGATGCCAGGAGATGTCTTTTCTGGGTACCAGAAATAGTCTTGAATAAAAGCCTTGTCCCCTTTGTTCTGCTGGGACAGGCTAAATAGCCCGATACTGATTACAGAGAGAACCTGCTGTTGGGCCTCCACCCATTTATTTGGGGGTAGGGCTGGCCATCCATTTGGTGTTGGTAGGGAGTGGAAGTGGAATCTGTATCCTTGGAAACTATGTTCAAAACCCAAATGTCCTGGGTAATGAGTTCCCAATTTTTTGCATGCAGGGCGAGCTTTCCTCCTAAGTAGTAGAGCAGGGCTTGGAAGGGTTAAGGTTAAGTCATTGTGCCATTTTTCTGTAGGGGGGTAGCTTACTACTCCCTGCTTTGGAAGTGGGAGCCCCCACTGCTTAGGTTTGTATGAAGCCTGAGACTGTAGCCTAGGTGGTCTGCTGTTCTTGGGTTTGGACTGAAAAGGCCTAGAAGGGACTGGAAAGGACCAGTTCTTAGAAGGCCAATGCCTACTGAATCTGGGAGCCTGTACTTATAGGAAATCTTAACAGTTTGCATAGATTTAGCTTTTTCCTCCATCCTTTTGAGGACTTTTTCTGCTTTGTTACCAAAAAGGCAGTCTTGGTTTAAGGGAGAATCCAGTAATTTAGCTTTTACATGATCTGGCAAGTTTTGTTCCTTAAGCCAAGCATGCCTTCTAAGTACAGACCCAGCGACAGCAGCCCTGTAAGATGCTTCTAAAGCGTCAAAACCACATTGCAAAGTATGTTTACCTACTTGTTCTGCAGAACGCATTAAATCCTGTAATTCTTTGTGTTCAGTACAGTCAGGAATCAACATAATTTTCTGTTTAAGTAGCCTCATAATATGCTGCTGATACTTTAACATATGAAACTGGCAATTTAAAGCCCTGATGGCCAAAGTAGCAGAAGTGTAAACCTTCTTATCCCATCTGTCTAAGGCTCTAGAATATCTATCCGAAGGTGTAGGATTTTTGGCAGCAGTAACCTTAATGCCTTTTGGTCCTTGAGAAATGGTCTCTGGATCCGCAGAAAGATTCTTGAAGAAGAACTTGTGAGAGTCAGGTACTCTGTAATACCTGTCAGGTTTTCTGGGAGCTGGAGGTAAAGTGTCTGGGGAAAGGCTAGATTCCAAGAAAGCATCATCTACAATGTCCAGAACAGGAGGGATAGCTAAAGTCCTGTGTTGAAGTAGGAGTAAGAATTCCATAAGCCTCTTTTTGGAGTCAGAGTAATCCTGACTTTCCCAGTGGAAATGCTCCCTAAGTGTATGCAAGGTTTCACCGAAAGAAAAATCTTCTGGAGGGGAAGCAGAAGGAATGGAATCCTCTGCATCAGAATCCTCATAAGTAGATGAGGGAAAATTCTGGTAATCAGAAGGAGCAGAAAAATCAGATTCCTGATCAGAAGAATCAAAAAGAAACTCAGTTCTAGGTCTCTTAGAGGGGGAAGGCTGGCTTCCCCTAATCAAGATAATGAGATCTTCAGCCATTCTAAGCATTTGGTCTTTAGGCATATGGATCTGGGCCTGCGGTTTGGTCGCCGGATTTCTAGGCGTGATGTGAGTTTTAGGCCTGGATGAAAGCGATAGCGTTGGTTTAATATGAATGTCTGTAGGCCTGAATACACCCTCAGAAGCTGGTGCCTGCACAGCGGCTCTGGACCCATCCAAGGTAGAGATATCCACAGGTTCCATAGTCGAAGAAGCATCTCAAGGCATACCGGACTCCAAATGGATCTCAGTAGAGGCCTGTGAATCAGAAGTAGCGGGTATCAGGGGCTGCGAAAGCACCTCACTGAGTAAAGGCGGACTGGCGACTAGCTTAACAGAAGCGTCATCGGCAGTTTTGGACCTATGCTGTCTGTCTCTGTCTTTATCCTTACGTTTTTTCAGAAGATTGGTAGTCAGATGGCTTGACGAAGCCATTTCGGAGTACACACGGATGAGTACGAAAATAATTAGCTGCAAAAATAGCCTGACGACAGTTCAGGTGTTGAACAAGGCACAGAACTGACAATGAGGGATGTCTTGGTCTGGGCTTAAGCATGGGATGCAGTAAGAATGAAAATCTCTATGAGGCATTTTCTTTCCACAGGTAAGACAACTGTTAACTTTTTCTGACATCGGTTAGAGCAAGAAAAAGGATCCCCAATGGGGTACTTAGCTTTTTTTGAATAGTTCGGGTATGAAACTCGAAAATGAAAATTTCAGGAGTTGGCCGACTGGCACTTGCCAACTGCTTCTGCTTTGGGCACTGCATGGCAAGAAAGACTGATGTAATGGCGTTGAAATCCAAAGACTCTGGTATTCAGGCCGGCTGAGGGCTACCTGCAGGCAGATAACCCAAATGTGATGACTGCAACACTGAAACACGAAGAACATCCAGTGACTGCTGCCCTCCAAGATGCTCCTAGGGCATCAAAACCACACTTTAAGGTGTGCTTAGTTACTTGACTTGCAGAGTGCGTTAACTCTTGTAACTCTTTATTTTCTGCACAAGCAGGGAAAGAAGATATTTTTTGTTTAAGGAGTTCCATGGCATGTTGCTGATATTTCAGCATATGGAACTGACAATTTAATGCTCTAATAGCAAGAGTAGCAGAGATGTATACTTTTTACCCCATCTGTCTAGTGCTCGGGAATCCCTATCTGAGGGGGGGTAGGATTCTTAGCTGAAGTTGCTTTGATTCCTTTAGGTCCTTGAGAGAAGACCTCGGGGTCATCAGAACAATTTTTGAAAAGAAATTTGTGAGAGTCAGGCACTATATAGTACCTGTCAGGTTTCCTGGGAGCAGGAGGGAGGTTGTCAGGGTCAGACTGGATTCCATAAAAACATCATCCACAACATCCAGGACAGAAGGAATTGTCAGAGGTCTGTGCTGTGAAAGATCTAAGAATTCCCCAAGTCTTTTTTTTGACTGAGGATAGTCCTGACATTCCCACTGGAAATGCTCCCTTAAAATATGTAGGGTTTCCCCAAAGGAAAAGTCCTTTGGTGGAGAGGCTGAAGGGGTGGATTCCTCTACATAAGAATCCTCATAAGCAGAGCGGGACTGCATATCTTCATATTCAGATGCATCAGAGTCATCGGACTCCTGTTCAGATAAAAACTACTGGGGACACATCTCTTTTTCTTTTGGAAGGGGAAGCCTGGCTTCCCCTGATGAGCATTATAAGGTCTTCCACCATTTTAACCATTTGAGACTGAGGCAAGGAAGTGGGCGCCTGAGCTTAGGTCGTTGTTTTTTTTTGGTGTGGTGTGTACCCTGGGCCTTAGAAGCTCGGTAGTTTTCGAAAAAACTGTAGATGTGAAAGAAGTCAGTCTGTGTCGAGTATCTGTACTGCGAAGTACTTCCTTGGAAGCCGGTGACTGCTCAGCGGCTACTGACCAATCCAAGGTAGAGACATCCGCACCCATACAAGACAGAGACAACAGCAGGATCCTTTGTTGAAGAAGAGTCTCGCGGCATACTGGACTCTGAAAGGGTCTCGGTAGCAGCCTGTGAATCCACAGAAGCGGCATCAGGGACTGCAAAAGCGCCTCACTGGGGACCGGAGAACTGATGACTAGCTTAACAGAAGCGTCGTCGGCAGTCTTGACCCTGTGCGGTCTGTCTCTGTCTTTATCCTTACGTTTTTTTCAGATCATCAGTTGTCGGCTGTCTTACCAAAGCCATATCAGAATTCGAGGACTGAGAGAGAAAAAAATCTAGCTACAATAAGGGCCCAATGACGTATAGTTCTGGCGTTGAAGAACGCACAGAAGCGACAGCATGGGACGTCGTGGTCTGGGCCTAAACAAGTGACGCAGTAAGAATGCAAGTCTCAGTGTGGTATTTGCTTTCCACAGGCGAGACAATTGTTAACTTTTTCTGACATTGGTTAGAGCAAGGAAAAAGGATCTCTAATGGGGTATTTAGCTTTAGAAGACTTCAACTTCAATTCTGAAATGAAAACTCAGGTAGCGGCCGATCGGCACTCGTGCAAACTGCTTCTGCTTCGGGCTCCTCGGCAAGAAAGACTGATGTAATGGCGTTGGCTGCCTGTTTTTATACCACAGACGACCTGACGTCAGTCCTGGAGTGAGAGCAACCGACACAGAAATACTAAGCCTCTGGTATTCGGGCCGACTGAGGGCTACCCTGGTAGGTATAACCCTAATGTGATGACTGCAACAGTGAAACACAAAGAACATCTGACTAACTCTCCTCAGTAATGGAAGCAGGCAAAGAGCATTCGGGCAAACCTGGTCCACTCCCCCAACATTGGAAACTGACATCAGTATTACCTCTGTGGACATGCTGGTCAGAGAAACTACAGCAGGGTCAGAAACGGAACCCACCGTAGTCGCTGAAGCCATCAGATGTACCTCAGCCCCTAGATTGGCCGCTGGCAGAATGTCCGAATGCGAAGGGCAGGCACTTTTTTAGGCCTTGAAACATTGGCCTTTTTCTTACGCATTTTAACCGATACACTAGGCACTGCTTCCATACCCAAGGCTATTCTCTTAACGCATTGGTTCTCAACGAAAAGATTAAGGGCCGCTAGATAGGGTCTTTGGGACAAACGACTGGCAAAGAGCAGGATTTGTAGTTGTGGGAAGGCCCTAAGCAAAAGAGGGAGAGGTTGTGGCTGTCTTTATGTGGGATTTGACATCTGCACTTACATTTTCCCTTCCTAGATGACATGGACGGAATCAGCTAACAATTAAGCAAAAAACAGCAACCAGAACTAGAAAAAAATAAAAGTCCCCCAATGGGGTACTTATCTTTTTAGACGTCTTTGGCACAGAGCAGAACGAGCGAGCTGACATTTGACTGGCAGCAGAGAAGTTCTGAGGTCTGTGCGTGCGGACGTCACACTTATGACCCACGGTTTATGGCACCTACGTGTGACGTCCCATGTACCATACAGCAGCCAGGCTAAGCTTTTGTGTATGGGCAGATGTTCAGGTCGCCTCAGGTGGAGGATCCCTCATGTTTAGAATACTGCAACATGAGAATAGAAGGACATTTACTATTGCTCTACCTTTACCTGATTGTTTTACATTGATATTCTTCCTCATACACACATTCTTCAAAGCAGACATTTCATTTCAAGTTAAAATCTTACTATCAGACAGAGTATTACATGTTATAAATCTGATTTTCACATAGCATATAAAATGCATGCATTACTGAGTGTCTAATAGGTTAAAATGAACAAGCCTTTTAAAGTCTATTTATACTAACTTTAAAAAAGTTTTCAAATTTAAGTTTCAAATAAACAATATAAGTTTGATTACTGTCTCACTCAAGTCTCCTTTAGTGGAAGGTATAAATGACAGGCCATTTGACAGAACAGAAATATCAGCATCTGTTAGCTGGTAATCAACCATATTTACAATACATTGAGCAGTCTCTGCTTGGAGATTGCAAAATGGCTTCTTGCATGAGTACTTTACTAGTGGCTTTTGTTTCTTCCCCTGTCTTGTAAGCTGTTGGTTTATTTTTCTTACTTTCTCTGTTCACTGAAATTGTATTTTACACACTGGAGATATAAAAAAAAAATCACAGGCAGTGCCTTTATCTGAATGTTCCAGATTATATCTAAGTTTGTTTTTTGTGAAAAGGTTGTGTGTGTATGACTCCCAGGTTATGTCAGCATCAAAAGTACGATACTGAAAGGAAGCACTAAACAAACAAGTAAAGCAGCTTAGCACAGATGGTTAAGGCTATAAACTGCCAGTGACTATCATCTTAAAGTGATGGGTCTTTGATCCCCTCATTCTACATTTACTTGCTGTAACATTCATCAAGTTACTTAAACCAGAGTGGGAAATTACTCAGTGGTCCTACCCAGCTAAGATACCAAAAAAATCAAAAAGAAATCTCTAAAGCAGAACTTTAAAGCAGCACCATGATGAACCCAACACGCACACACACACACACACACACACACACACACACACACACACACACACACACACACACACACCAACAGAAGCAACAAAAATTTGAAGGGCATAAAACAAACAAAAACAGGAGAAGCACTATCCTTCCACAGTGAAATCTGGCTTTCTTATTTTCACTTTCACTGACAAGAAGCAATAAAGCTGATACACTGTAAAAGCTTGACAAGCGGAGGCTACCCGTACAGACTGTCTAAAGTAACACATGCCTATGTACATCCAAAGTATACAGCAGTGTTTCTTTTGAAATGCAGAGTGACAGAAAGTAAACCAGACATTTGCTGGACAATTAATGGCAAGCTTGCATACCATCTATGGAATATAGTAGAAAATAATACAACAAAAGTGTGGATTGGAGGTGGAACATGAAAATACAACTGTGCTAGCAAATTACCATAAAAGTAAATGTTCAGGTGGATACGCTGTTGTAGTCATTTCCTGGGATATCTTGCATTCAGGGAGATGAAAATCCAAAACTCTGCTTTTCGTCAGTGATTAAAGCCAAATCCCTCCTACTTGGATGCAAGGATAACTGTATTACCAGAGAAGTATAACTAGATACAATCTTCTGATATTTCCTGCCGCAGCCCAAAAGCCAGGTAAAAGAAGCCAAAGCCACAGTGGACCACATGAAACTGCCCTGTGTGCTTCAGATGCACACCAGAGGTCCCCATGATCTCTTTCAAAGGAGTAATACTAGACAAAACTGGGAGGTGGAGCCATGTAGAAAGACAACAGGGAAGGTGCCAAACGGACTAAAGTGCCACCCGAGATGAAATATAAATGCTCAGCAGAGGGGGGAGGAAGAAGAGTACCTGCACTTCTAAAGTGAATCAGCTTGAACATTTACATTTACTGTAGCTTTATAACACAACTATATTACATTCATTATAGTATTCTCTGCTGCAACGGTCATTTTTGTGAAAATTTCCAAACCAAAAAGAATATGGAAGGTGGATACAAGCAACTAAGAAATAAGACTCTGCGAAATCAGTAAGACACTAAACAAATATGGTCAGTTCCATCGCAAAAGAACTTTGCAGCCAGACTGGAATTGCAGAGACTGCACTTTTAATTAAGTGCATGCAAATGAGGGCAGCAGTGCAAATGCAGCAACTGCAAGCAGAGGAGGGAAAAAGTAATGAGATGAAGTCATGGGGTGGAAGCCCAGGGCAGTACAATTTCCCCCCACAGTTTAATTTCTCCATGTATTTTGTGTTTCTAATACCTTGACAGGAATGGACCTCATTACCAAGTCACAGTATAACTAAAGTTCATGAAATTAGTAATGCTTCAAGCTTTGAAGCCAAAAGTGCTCTTTACAGCACCTGCAATGTCCTCAGAATTTACTCCTTCTGTAGATCATAAGGAGTTATATGTATTGGTAGCATATCCAAGTGTGATTGCAAATTCTTTTTTATTAGACCCATTGCTCCTACTACTATTGGAACTGTCTGGGTATCTTTCCTCTACATTGCTCTCGTTTCTGCTGGCACGTCCTGATATTTTATGACTTTGTGCCTCACTGGACGTAAAGCACCGTCTTCACTAGGTGTAGCAATTTCAATGGTCAATGCTACTTCTGTCTTTTTTCATGGTCTGTTACAATCAGAAAAGGAGAAGAAACAACAGTGGTGGATAAGACACTTGTGGCCATTCAGTAAAAAGCAGCTCATATTAACTTGGAGGAAAAAATAAATCAAATGCATTAAAATAAGAAAGACACAGGAGGGATATAAAAGTTTTGTGGAGTTATTCAAATAAGCTGAAAAACAGCAGAAAACATTGGTTGAAATGAAGGAAAGCCTGGCTGAATACAAGGCTTCTAAAGACCTGTTTCAATAAAATAGTAGAGCTAGAAGATGAATCATTCAGGGAAAACCTGAAATTTTCTTCTAAACCAGAGAAATTGGAACGAATGCATTGCATTACTCTTAAGACAGCATAAAAACGTAACTGGACTGAACTAATATTTCACAACATGATTTGTTAATTGAAGGGGTACACTGCATTTTCTGCAAATCTGTCCATGAGAAATAAGCCAATAACAACATTAGTAAAGATGCAGTCGTGCCAGCAAAAAGAGCTGCTTCTGGCAAAACTGCAGCAGAAGGAAAAGAAATATTACAAATTTGGGACTGCAGAGTGCTTGATTATTCATAGTACACCAAGCAGAAGAGAAGCAAATTTATCCCTGCAATCAGGAGATGTTGAGAGACAGGTGTGAGATTCAAGTTGCTACATCCAGCTGTCTTAACGACATTTTTCCTGGAGGATGAAAGACTTTTTCAGATACAGAACACGCTAAAGAGGAAATAAAGTTCATCAAGCAAAGTGCGAGACAGCAAGCTGAAAGAATTCTTCCCGTTCTTCTGATAACAGCAAAGCCCATTGAAACAGCACTGTGTGTAGAGGGACAAAGCCATAGCTATCGGCTGGGTAACAAGGATTTGACTAGCTGCTCAGTGTGTGAAGCACTGTCAGGGAAGGATGGGGATGCCTATCCATGAGGGGTGGAGCTAGGGTCTCCATGAAGGGAGGCATGGTACATAGAGGGAAGTAGCCCTCAGACAAAATACACAAACACATGGGAGGGTAGGTCGTTACACATCTCCCCTCCCCCCACAGCAGAAACAGCTGTTGGCAAAAGCCCTCAGTAACCCCTTAGGAGCCATACTTAGGAGCCATACTGGCCCCAGCCCTAAGTCATAGAAAGTTTGGGGATGGAAGGAGGAGCTGGTCAATGCAGCAATGGACAAGGGGGCATTAGGACAGCTAAAAAGTCCGTAGTAAAAAAGTTGGTAAAATAAAGTCCACACAGGGAACTTATGAATGAAACATTTTCCATTGTTTCAAAGGAAAATGACTGTTAGTGGAAAAAGCCAGGGTAGCTGTCAAGAAAAATCAGACGTACCTTGGACTTGATCTTGCTACCAGTGTTGAATAGTCAAGATGATGAGGAAAAAGACTAGCAATAAATTGAAAGTGGGAAATAAATGGAAGAATTGTAAAGCATCACTACCATAAGATGCAGCTTGAATATAAGAAACCTGTGCATCTGCAAGAAGTGCTCAAATAGACTGAAATTTGTTGAATGTGCTACTTTGGTGGGTGGACTTTAAAGCATGATTCACAGTCTGTCATTAATACTTACAAGGACAATGAAGAGACTGAAGATGTAAATGAAAGTAATAAGAGTTTTTGTTCTTTGTAAAATGTGTATAATAAAAGTTATGTAAACTATATGGAAAGATATTTTAAATATGAGATGTGGAAGTGTCATCAGTAATTCCTCAATGCTAGTGATATTACAATAAAGTAATTTCTTGACTGCAGTGTATAATGGGATTATACTGTGACAAAATAAACACTGGATAAAAGCAATATAAATATGATCTTGGGCTGCTGGGGAAATGAAAAAGTGTACTGATCATGTGTGTGTATTAAAATACCCTTCCCTGTGTTTAGACAGGTGGAATGATACATTGATGTTCTTAATTTATACTGCAAACAAGACAAGCTAGAAAACTGAAAACATTAAAATGTAAGTGTTTGAAAAGAGCTGTTTCTTGCACTTGTAAGCTATTAGTTGTTCTTCCTTCCATCAGCAAGTGAGATGGAAGGTCTACAACTGCATTCAATTAATCAGAAAATGACTGATGACTACCCTGAGATATTTACACAAGAAATAGCATCAGCAACATTTGAAGGGAAATGGCAAGCAGATCAGTGAAAACAGATGAAACTTTGACACAGGGTGAAGTGAATACCTTGCAAGTATCTGAGCCTTAGCAGCATTAATACTTATTAAATTACTATACCAATGCACAATTTAGTTTATTCACTTAGGATAGTCAGTGCAAATTTTCTTAATACAAAAAAAAAAAAAAAAAAAAAATCAGAGAGCGTGCAAGCTGGGTTTTTTTTCACATCTGGGAGGCAAACAGAGATAGAATAAGGGCAGAGTGTCTGTGCAAGGGGAGTACAGGTTCTAACATGCGTTTCTAGCATGATTAAATCTAACTTTAGAATAGGTAAAGCATATGGGTGTAACTGTCTATTTGGGGTAACTGCCCCATATGAAGGCTTAGTTCCATTTTGGAACATTTACACAGTTTTAGTTTATGGTTCGGTAAAAATGGGTTGGGGTAGAAAATATTTTTTGTTTCTTATTTTTTGAGTGTTTGTACTGAAGAAAAAAGTTAGGGAATATAAGACATGGGTTCAAACACACATGAAAAGCACCAACTGCATACGTGATTAACCTGCCAAGCATTACTATGTGCATGCAAGTTGCAAGCTGGAAACGAACATTAAAAATAACTGACACACAGAATGTGTGAAGGTAATGGCTTCTTATCAGAATGACTGCCTTATTATCATTTTTTATCATGGAATGTCAAGGGTACTGCATGCATGGGCAAAAAGCAAAAAAGTACCGAATTACATAAAGTATAGGATGCAAATAGGAATGTTACAAGACACATCTGGATAGAAACGAGCATGTGGATTTGGCAAAGAAAGGAATAGGGAGGTAATAATACTGATTGTAAGGTGGAGTCAGTACTGATAGAAGAGGAAAAGATAGAGAATAATGATAGATTTACTGTAATAAGGAGTCAATGGTAGGGAAGGAGGATTACACTAGCGTGTATTTATATTCCACCTGAAACTAATACTATGGAGTTTTTCAGCTGGGAAAAAAAGTTATGTCTTACCATAACATTCCATCTGTGTTGTAGATCTTTATAGTCATTCATTACTGATAGAACTTCGGTTCTGTCCTCAGAACTGACACGGCCATTTCCAAGCTCATGCCAGCCAAAAACTCTCAGCTAAGACCTACCCATAATGTCCCTCTCATAGTTACTCCAGATTGAGTTTGCCGGCCCCTATATAATACAGATAGTAAGAGGAAAACAGTAGGAGGCTCTGTCTGAGCAAATACCCTAGCCAGGAGTTTCTAAATTCCACCAGGAATCCAGGCAAGAGGGAAGGCGTGCGGGAAGCAATGAATGAATAAAGATCTACAACACAGATGGAAAGTTATGGTAAGACATAACTTCTTTATCTGATGTTGTAAATCTTTATTCATTCCTTACTGATAGGACCAAGTCCCCAGCTACTGGAGTACTGGTTGGCCCTAAGGAAGGATATTCCTGAGCACCACAGAACCAAAAGATGCTTGTCCCCTGGAGACCAAATCCAATTTGTAATGAGAGATAAAGGTATGAGGTCTTACCCAAGTGGCTGCTGCACAGATAACATCCATAGAGGCTCTGGAATGAAAAGCTACAAAAGTAGCCATCAATCTAGTAGAATGAGCCTTTATTCTGGAAGGTAAGGATAGTTTATTCTGTTGGTAGATAAAGGTAATGAAGTTTCCAAGCCAGGAGGATAGAGTCACTTTGGAGACAGGTTTACCCAATCTGGTTCCTACAAAAGCCACAAACAATTGATCCATTTTCCTGAAAAATGTAGTCCTGTCCAAATAACAATGAAGCTGCCGATGCACGTCAAGGGTGTGCAAAAGGTACTCCCCTCTGTTTGAATGTTGAGGGAAGAAAACTGGCAGGTCAATAGATTGGTTAATGGAAGATACAGAAATGACCTTGGGCAAGAAAGAAGGGTCAGTACGAAGGGACACTCTATCCCAGTGGAAGTTCAAGTAAGATCTCTTGACACTCAAGGCCTGCAACTCAGATAGTCTTCTCACTGAGGTAAGTGCTAGAAGTAGAGTCTTCCATGACAAAAACTTTATCACAAGAATTAAAAGGCTCGAAAGGAGGGCCTGTTAGTGATTGAACTACCAAGGTCAAGTCCCAGGGTTCTATGGGGGGGCTTGACAGGAGGTTTAACATGTAATACTCCTTTCAAAAAAGTCTTGCACAGGCGGTGTGACATAACAGAAGAATTATCAAATCCATTATGAAAATTTGCGATAGCAGCTAAATGTACAGTGACTGTCGATAATGAGGCTCCTGCATGTAGAAGAGTAGTCAGGTATTGTAGGATCGTTTGAACAGGCATAGAGAAAGGATCTAATTTCTGATCTTTGGCCCAAATAGAGAACCTAGTCTATTTACTAGAATAAATTTTCCTGGTGGAAGGCTTGTGTGAAGCCAGAAAAATTTCACGGACGGGAGATGAGATATCATGCAGCCTGGCAATCATTGGAAGTGGAGGAACCAAGCTGTGAGCTTGAGGCTGTGGAGATTTGGGTGAATTTGTCCCTGAGGATAAGATATTAGACCTTGGGAATGAACCAGGATCCACAGGCTGTGAAACAGATGAGGCCATAGGAATGGGAACCAGACTTGACGGGCCAATTAAGGGCAATGAGGATCACTTTGCTTCTCAACCTTTGAGATTTCTGGAGAAATTTTGGGATGAGGGGATATGCGGGAAAGGCATAGAGTAGACCGGGGGGCCAATAGTGAATTAAGAGCGTCTCTCGGGGGTTCCCCCTGAGGGGGGATCAGGGCAAAGTAGCTTCTGCATTTGTTGTTTAAGGGGGAAGCAAACAGATCACAGCAAGGCTTGCCCCAGCGGTGGAAAATCCGATCCGCTATTACAGGATTTGAGGGATCACTTGTGAGGCATCAGGATGTTCCTGCTCAGATTGTCCACACTAAGGTTGGAACTCCCGGGAATGTGCCTTGCTATAAGAAGAAACAAAAATGGCGTGCAAGGTTTCGCAGTTGAATAAGCAGCCCAAAACAAGATAGTGAATGATCAGACTTTTAATATAAATAAAAACCAGATCGGTTTCGGCAAAATGATGCCTTCTTCAGTGTTGAGCAAGATTGTTTGCTCAACACTGAAGAAGGCATCATTTTGCCGAAACCGGTCTGGTTTTTATTTATAATAAAAGTCTGATTATTCACTATCTTGTATTGGGCTGCTTATTCGACTGCTAAACCTTGCTGGACATTTTTGTTTCTTCATGGTTTGGTTGGGCCCTGCATCCCCCACGTGCATAGCATTTGGTTTGGACTTGTTGCTATAAGAAAGCAGTTGGAAGCCATCGCCCAGAGCCAAACCCTCATGGCTTCCCGACACAGGGGGTAAGACCTGGTTCTGCCTTGCTTGTTTATATACCAGATGACTGACATGTTGTCCAAATGAATTGCAATAGTCCCAGAAGGAACGCCTGCAACGCTAACAGATCTGCCCTCAGTTCCATCTTTCCCTGGAAATGCCCCCGCCCCAACAGGGAAGCATCCATGGTCACCGTAGCCATGGGCTGGGGGAGACAAAACGCTCAACACCAAAGATTCGATTCTGACTTCATCCACCATAGCATTTCTTCCTTGCAAAGGTTTGTAAGATGTATCAAGTGGTTGAGTGGGTCAGTTAAGCTTGACCATTGTGAAGAAAGGAGCCACTGTAGTATTCCCATGTGCAACTTCGCCAGTGGTATTAGAGTAATGGCAGCTGCCATGGAGCCTAAGAGTTGCAGTACAAGGCATGCTGGTACAAAGGTCTGTGGAAGAAGGGCTTGGATTTGGTGTCTTATTTTTGAAAGCTTGTGAGGAGGGAGGGAAGCTTGACAGGATGTTGTGTCAAAAACTGCTCAAATGAATTCCAGTGTTTTTGTTGGGGAAATTTGAGATTTGTCCTTGTCGATTGTAATCCTCAAGTGGAGAGCAAGGTCTTGAGTGTAAGAGAGGCGGCGGATTAGAAGATTCCTGGTCGGGGAGGTAAGGAGCCAATCATCTAGCTACAGAAACACCTGGAATCCTTGTAGTCGAAGATGAACTACTACAATTGCCATACATTTGGTAAACACTCAGGGGGACGTCGAGAGACCGAATGGCAGTGCCCTGAATTGGTAGTAATTGGCTCCCAGCTGGAAGCAGACAAATCTCTGGGAGCGGTGACCATCTTTATGTGGTAATACACGTCCTGGAGATATATAGAGCATCTCCAGCTGTCTCTCCCTAGAAAAGAGAGACTGGACTGTACCGTGAACATCCGGAATTTTTGAGGTTTGATAAATGTGTTCAATAGGCAGAGATCCAGGATTGGTCTCCAGTCTCCTGCCTTTTTTGACACTAAAAAGAACCTCGAGTATAACCCGGATCCTCTTTGGTTTGGCGGGACTGGTTGGATGACTCTCTTTTTCTTAGCAGCTTTTCTATTTCTAAGGATGCTACCTCCGTCTGACTGGGTGGCACATCAGGGATTGATTTGACGGGTCTGGGATTTAAATTGAATGGTATCTGGTAGCCTCTGGACATTATTCTCTGGACCCAAACATCGGTAATAATAAGCTTCCAGGCTGGTAGGTGCAGAGATAAACGACCCCCGACTGCTACCAGAGGAAAGCAATCAGGCCACTGCCCAGGAGCGTTGGTATGGTCGGCCGGAGAAGGATTCTCTAGCGCCCTGGTTAATCAGACCCCCTCTACCCCGAAAGGGGCATCTTCCAGATGAGTTGCCCCTCTGCCCCGGGGGGACTGCTCACCACGAGTATCACAAAAAGATCCTTGAGATTTCTTGAACCACAATTTTCCTCCCCTATGGTTACAGGAGTAGGACCTGTGGGGGGGGGGGGTGGAAAAACATATGCCCACAGCAGACAAGGTATTTCCATCTTTCTCACTTCGTGCTAGTGTGTCTCGTACTCTGGGACCAAAAAGTGCAGATTTGTCAACAGGTGCGTTGATGAAGGAAGATTTAAAGGGGTCTGCAAAATCACACAAACGCATCCAAGCATGGCATCTCATGACAAATGTCTGATGCGCCAGCTCAAGCTGCCCCCTCGGTGGTGTGAGATATCAAACGCATCGAGCAGTTTGAGATAGATTCAAGGGTAGCTTGCTGTGAGGCGACAGTGTCACGCACCTCATCAGGCAGTACCCCCGCCAAAGAGAAAGACATTTCAGAGATTAGGTCTCTTTGAAGGTGAGTGAAGTGTGCCAAATAGTTCAGTGACTGAATGGCAAAGGTCGTTGAAGCATAGCTCCGCTTCCCTAGTCTGTCCATGGCCCGACACTCCCTGTTCGGAGGATGGACAGTGGAGCTATCTTCTGCCAGTTCACTCTTGGTGGCAGCCGCCATGACCATGGAATCAACCGTCAACTGCTTGGACCATTTAGGCCAGTCTTCAGCGGTGGATAGAATTTTGTCCGGCCTCCAGGGGACAGGTTCTACATTGTCTGGGGCCTTCCAGGCATGCTGCACGATCAGCCTAATAAGCTCATCTGCAGTTGGGGTCACACAGGAAGTAGATGGCTGGGCACGGAAGGCCTGCAAGAACACCAATTCCTCAGAAGAAGGGTTAGAGGACTTCCAGTCTCCCCTCCGCTTGAGCATTTTGAGAATGTCTCCAAATGAGACATCGTCTGGGGGAGACCGTGGGGACCCTTCCCGCTCATCAATGTCCTCGGTGATAGATTCTTCGGGGGAATCAAGGTGCTTCCTCTTGCACCATTTCTTCCAAAGTGGCTCCCCAGTGGGATCTTCTCAGGAGGACTTTGGAGAAAGGGTTCCCTTCAAAGGGAGGTCTTGCAGCTCCCATGCCCGGGATCCCGAAGTAGGCGGTAGGGACAGCTGCATGCTAGAGGGGGGGTTCTGGTGCCAATGTCATTGATGCTGACTGCGAGCCTGCGGAGGCAAGAACCCTCTCCATCACCTAGAAAGCAGGCCCACCCGAGGAGGGATGGGAGCCCGGAACCAAGAAGGACAACCTCGGAACTGGGGTCACACCCTGCCCTGTGGAGCCCATTTCCAGGTGAGGAGTTCTGAGAGGACTGAAAGCTGTCGGAGCCATGGACATAGATGGCGCCAGTGAAAAAATAGGTGCCGGGCTAGGTACCAAGGTGCCGACGGTCCAAACACTGCTCCAAGAGTGCACCGACTGCAACGGAGTTGATGCAGCAAGGGTGGTCAGTGCCGACAGGGAAAAATCCACAGTCGGGGCCGACACAGTATGCACCAGGGTGGACATCGGTACAGAGATCTCCGGGGCCTGGACAGAGGTCAGAGGAAGATATGCTGTGAAGGATTCCTAGCCAAAGAGGACAGAAGATCTAGCTGGAGTGCGTAATTCCTTAGCTGCCAGAAGCTGGTCCACAACTCGCACTACATCTAGTTCAGAAAGACTCCTGGTGGATCTAAAGGAGGCTGCTGAAGGATAATCAGGTCTTTCAAGAAAGGGGCTAAACAGATGCTCCAAGAAAGGGTCATACGTTGGAGAGTACCTGGTTCTTGGGAGATATTCGACTTTAGGAATCGAGGTCAGTCTGTGGAGCCGAAGAAGCTGTCGGCACAGTGGCCAGGAGGGTGGGGGATGGTGCTGAAGCAGGCATGGTCATGAAAGCCAGTGTTGGAACTAAGGATGGCACCGAAGCCGGTGGTGCCGAGGACGGAACCGAAACAGGAGTCAACATCAGAGACAGCGCTGAGGGAGAAGACACAGTGCCTGTTACCGAAGAGGTCTGTGCCGTGGGTGCTGGAGAACTATGGAGCCGACTCGGTTCCGTAACGGACGGAGATGCAGGACAGAGTGACTCCATTTTTCCTTATGTTTCTTGGTCTAAGGAGGCAGTGAGACCTCCAACCCAGACAGAGCCTCCGAAAAAGGCGATATGATTAAACCTTTCAGAATTAGTTTGTTTTTATGTGCTGCTAGAGTGCGACTGCTAAAACTAGAACAAATGTCACAATCAGCATTTATATGGTCCACACCCAAACAGTAAACACATCGAGCGTGGCCGTCCAAGTTGGGCATCTTACGCCAACACTTGTCACACTGTTTAAACCCCAACTTAACTTTGTCTGACATAGTACAGGCAATGAAGGGCTTATTCAAAAGGAAAAAAACAACAACAAGGGAAAGAAGGAGACAATACCAACAATGGTATTTAAAAATACCACAAGTGGTAAAGAAAGGCCTACCAAAGGCAGGAGAGAGGGACAGTACCAACGATGGTAGAGATTTAACTACCAAAGGTAGAGGGTAGGAAATAGAAGCAGGTTATAGGTGATAGTAAGAAAAGGCTAAACTTACTAAAAAATGACAAAGTCTGAAGAAAAACTACACAAAAAATCACAAATTTCCACTTAGCATTGAGAGAGATGGCTAGGCACATCTGATGAGGAACGCAGCAAACGACATCTGGAGTAACTGTGAGAGGGGCATGGGTAGGTCTTAGCTGAGAGTTTTTGGCTGGTGCGAGCTTGAAAACGGCCGTGTCGGTTCCGAGGATGGAACCAAAGTCCTATCAGTACGGAATGAATAAAAATTTACATCAGATTATTATTTATGGGCGGGTACTGTAACTTGATTTGCAACAGTGAGGATGCATCATAAGGATCTATAAGTAAATGCTCTAAAAGGGCAGATTTCTGAAGAAATATATAAACATATCTGGAATTACTTGGAACACATGTAAATTTCCTAGCAGGAGCTTTAACAGTGTACACATTATTTCTCAAGGTACAATAAGCTGGCATGAATGGACAGACATTAAATTTCCCAATGTATTTAACTGAAAGCTCTGAAACACAACTAAAAACTATTATAGATAAAAACTATTTCAGATTATGTACCAGTCAAGACTGAGATAAAGATGAGGGGCAACAAAGTAAAACTGAGGCACTGGCACTTCATTACCTATTCAGTAAAACAGTGGAATTTAATGAGGGTAGTGGAAATGATTCAAGAGTTATTAATAAAAATAGACATTTCTTCAGAAGGGATAGCTCCACAGCTCTCAACATCTTACCACATAAAATCTGGACAAAGCTAAAAATAATGGAGGGACAAAGCCCCAAAACAGAGACAATTTTTAAATACCATTCTTCTAAACTTAGAAAGTTGCCAGA
Source organism: Protopterus annectens (assembly GCF_019279795.1). Classification (NCBI taxonomy): domain Eukaryota; kingdom Metazoa; phylum Chordata; order Ceratodontiformes; family Protopteridae; genus Protopterus; species Protopterus annectens. Next base: position 1,027,112,019 of record NC_056741.1, on the reverse strand, counting down.
ATAAAAGGCCTTTTGTTACCATGCATATTCTTAAGGGTATGAAGTCTGAAACTCAAATGCCTGTCGTTATTTACTGAATTTAGTCCTTACTGACTTGCCACAAAAATCCAGAAAAATCACAAATTTTATGAGGAACAGACCAAAAATATGAGGCAAAAATCTGGACATTCTGGGAAAATCTGGACAGCTGAGAAGTATGAGCTAGTGAGTGCAGCAAACTGAAAACAGAGTTTAAAATATGGTAAAATAGCAGCAAGAATTGTTTGGAGGGACTGTCAAATGTTATGGTGTTGCAAAAGAAGGGAAAACTCACAAAACAAGAAGATGAGGAATTACCGAGGGCTATATGGAAAATAAGAGGGGATCTGGATAATGTGTAAGAGTTCAGAAAGTTTTCTATTAAGCAAATATGCTTTGATAACTCCAGAGCACAAAAACTCAGCACAATGACTTAGGCAGCAGAAAGTAAAAAGGGTTGTTGCCAAACTTATAGAGCATATTACAAGAAAATTAACCACAGATACTAGAGGTATGAGAAATATTTTAGATAGTCTATGAAAATTCGTATTGAACTAAAAACTGCCACCCATGCAAAGGATAGCAACAAAGCTTTCTTCGGCTATGCCTCAAACTCGGAAATAATGCCCTGCACTGCACAGGGCCAATACATAACAGCAACACGTGCTCCTCTCACCTATGGACATATCCAACATATATTTATCTCAAACTTTAATGCTTCATCACCACCCCCAACTTTCCACAACAAATCAGCATGTCCATCTAATCACTTCTGAGCAAGTCCTGAGTGCTCTCCCCAGGGCCAAAAATACTAGCTCCTTGGGTCCCGATAATGTGCCAAGCCACCTCCTTGTAAGTAGAAACAATGTCACGTTGATTTGCTACTAACCCTTTTAAATCTCACAAATCAGGAAAAAAAACAACGGCCCAAGGATTCCAAAACCAAAAAACAGATCCAAACACAAGAGAATCCAGTCGTAACAGACTCAACAGCCAATCAAATAACACTTGTATGTGTAACTTAGTCACGATATTTTATTACTGCTAAATAGAGCTGAGCACATAAGAATCATACAAAGCGCTTTTGTCCCATTTGTACTATTTGAAACTACAAATGAAGGCTTTGTTTCCAAACAAGCTTTTAATTCTGGTGTTTGATGCTGTGAAACAGAATTAGTCTGGTACACGTAATGGATTACATGACCAAATACAAGCAAATGGAGATGGTGTTTTTGAGAAGGACCAGCATTTTGTCTCAACTCGTCCTGGCAGTAATAAAATGTTGTGCATTATTCAACTGGTGGTCAAGTCTTTCCCTTTTTAATCTCAGCCTCTCCACTGGATACGTCTCAAAAATATGAAGAATCACTGTAGGTATCAAGAGAGGACCTACTACTGACTCTGAGAGCTATAGACTGATAAGCCTCGCCGTTCATATCTGAAAAGTAATGCAATACATCATTATGGAACTTTATTGATAAGGATACAGACAGTCTGCAAGTACAGGGATCAAGCCAGTTTAGGTTTATCATAGACAGATGTTGTCTTCAGAATTTAGCGGACTTCTTTAAACACATCACTGATGCATTGGTCACAGGCAAATCAGTTCACAATTCTTAAATGGACCCGACAAAGGCCTTTAATATAATTCCACATTCTGGCATTACCAATAAATTAATCAAAACTAAATATAAACATCTAGGTTACCCAATGGATAGCAAACTAGCTTAGCTAGAAGCACCCAGTCTATTATAGTTAACAGCACTGCCCACACGGAGAGCTCTTAGAACCAATTCTCTTTTGGTATTATTTCTCTGATGTCGAGGCTGACTCCAATGGAGTGTGTCTAAGTCTAAGGATGACTGCTACTTGAAGCGGTTAAACTCCTCATATGATATCCAGGTTCTCCTGGAAGGTCTAACACTCAACAATAAATGATTCTTGGCCATAGCCTTAAACTAATTGCCAGGAAATTCAGCAAAGTGTCTTCAGCAAACAATGACACTCATTCACCTACTGTGTAAGTGATACCCCCCTTAAAAATTGAGTTAGTCATCAAGGACCCAAGTACTTTTGTTGATGATCTATTCTTTGATCACCATGTTCCCACTGCTTGGAAATCCTTTTATCTGGCCAGACTGATTACAAGGGGTATAGCTTCAAAGTCCAAGAAGCTGCTGGGCATGTCCACTCCTCCCATTAGACTCACAATACAGTACAATGCCCCCTTTGACATGTATTTGTCTAAGCATATTACTGCTTGAAAGACTGCACTGTTTCCTCACCAAAACAATCAAAGGCAGATCTTCCTTAACCTAAATCAACTTTGTCAAATTGCTCTCTCTCTCTCTCTCTTCTGTCTCCTGCAGACTCTTGACAGGGTGTCTCTTTCTTGCCTGCAAGGCCTCAAAGGATCTGATTATATGTGATCTTCATCAAATCCACCAAAAATAACACCCTACATACCCATTCAAGATATATAAATTTCACCAAAATATAAAAAAGGAGCTGCTGACAAAATAGTTATCTCTCCCAAAGAATCCCTCTTTTATGGAAAAGAACAAAGGAACTCCCTGATCCTCATTAACAGTAAACTGGAAAGATGCTTGCATAATTGTAACATACACTCCAGGACTGGCTCATAAACAATCGATCTTAGCCAAAAGGCTCCTCAAGTCCTTACTGAAAGGGTATGAATTTAGGTATTAAGTAAATACACTCCAGGCCTGCTTCATTCACAATGTGGATCTCGTGGCTAGCATGCAAATGTTCCACCAAATTAACAGCCTAGTATTAACCTATGAACCACTTCACAATGTGTGACTGGAGACTGGAAGATTATTGAGGGACCGGGTTCATGACAAAAGCTCTTTTCATTTGCTGATAAGACGTGCTGCTTGTCTCTACTTTAAGCTTTTTGTCTGAAGCGACTCCATCTGAAGTCTATACTTAGAAATGCAGTAGTGAGCTCATTCAACTATAAGAAAGTCACTCAGTTTCGTATTAGCTTTGTTTCTTTTGATCTTCCTTGGGCAGGAAAATGCCTAGGTTCCTTCTGGTATCTACCTCTAGGTCTCTCATTACTCTGTACTGCTTCTCCAAAAGTCATTACTTTCGACATAAATTTACCCGCCAGGAAAGGCCAATAACTGTGAGCTAGCTGACTTCAGCCCTCCTTTTTATACACCAACAATTACCTGAATTAAACAATAAACTTGATAACCTACTTCAATATAGCAAAATTCCTGCCTTTCTTAAAGGAATTGCTCTACTTAAAGTAAGAGATTTACTTCCAAAGACGTACCACAGCAGCTTTATATATGACATCTGCAGCACCGTTTACATTCTTTTATGGCAGGTTCACTTCATTCTGATGGACCACCTGGGGAGAACTGTTGTACTATGCTACTACAGTATTTTAGGTTCATAGGTTCATACCTATGCCCTGTGGCAATTATAAGCCTAGCCCGATTCTGTATGGCTTACGCCACCCCTTGATTTGAGTATACTGTGCCTCTGTCTAATAGTGACACGGGAGTAATCCCTGGGACAAACCTACGATCCCCCATCCACCTATTGAGATTCTTCTTGAAGAGATTCAGTGAGGTGCTCTGCCTCACATGAACTGGAATTCTATTCCGGAGTGAAGGGAGCCTCTGGGTTATGAACCTGTCCCTCCAGCAAGTTCTATTTATTTCTGTGCTGAGGTTCAAGTCCTTCAAGTGTGTGGCTCTAAGGGATTTAGATTTACTGAGGTGGAGCATGTCCATTAATTCTGGATTTGACATAGCTTTGTATGTCAGGCATAGACCGCCTCGAAGTAGGCGGTATGCAACTGAGTAGAGCTGGAGTTTTTTTAACCGAGCAGCATATGGCATCTGTTTGAGACCCTTGATCCTCTTGGTGAGATACTTTTGGGGTCTTTCTAATTGCTGCAGGTGTCGGGTAAGGTACATCCCAAAAGGGGCATTGTATTCTATGATGGGCCTGATGAGGAATGAATAAAGGGGCACGATTACCTCTCTTGATCTAGATGTGAAACCCTTTGTGATGAGGTGGGCTACGTAGAAGGTCTTTCTAACCACTTTGGCAATGTGGTTTTCAAAGGAGAGATTGCTATCAACTTGGGTCCCTAATAACTTTCTCTGTACTTAATGGGTTTCCGCCTATGTGGTAATTTGTGGGCACACTGTTTTTGCCAAAGGGTATGACTATACATTTTTTGGCATTTAGCTTTAAACCATGGCGCTGGCACCAGTTATCTGTCTCTGTGAGACCTTTTTGAAGGATGTTTGTGTCAGCTGGAGAGTCGATTATGGCGCCCAGTTTGCAGTCGTCTGCAAACTTGGTGAGCCATAGTCCTCCCACGTTTGCCTGTACCTCGGAAAAGTATATACCGAACAAGAGTGGTCACAGGACAGAACCCTGTGGGACGCCACTTGTGACCGGTTTCGAGTCTGACATGGCTCCAGCAACTCTCACTCTGTGGGTTCTGTCTTTGAGCCAGTTTGCGACCCATCTTGTGACATAGTGGTTTATATTTAAGCTGGATAGCTTATCTATGATGCCCGAGTGGGGTATTGTGTCAAATGCCTTTCCAAGGTCCAGAGAGGCTGTGTGGACTACCTTCCCTTCATCTATGGCTTTGGTGACTGTTTCGAAGATGTCAACCAGGTTCAAAAGGCAGGATCTGCCCTTGACAAAGCCGAACTGGGTAGGATCTAGTGTCTGTAGGTCCCCAATGTCTTTGTTTATGAGCTCCATGATGATCCTCTCCATAGCCTTGCAGAGTAAGCTAGTCGGGCTTATGGGGCGATAGTTTCCAGGGTCCGTAGAGTACATTTATAAATACATATGTACGTGTATGTGTGTATATGTATATATACAGTGGATATAAAAGGTTTACACACCCTTGTTAAAAAGCCAGGTTTGTGTGATATAAAAAATGAGAACACAATATTTCCCACCTTTAATGTGACCTATAACCTGAACAAATCAACTGAAAAACAAACATATCTGTTAGGGGAAAAAAACATAAAAAAAAAAGAAAAGAAACGTACAATACGAGTGTGCACGCCCTTAAACTAATACTTTCTTGTGTCTGCACACCCTTAAACTAATACTTTGCTGAAGCACCTTTTGATTTAATTACAGCATTCAGTCTTCTTGGGTACACACCTGCCATTAATTAAAGAGACTCTGATTAACCCAAAATAAAGTTCAGCTGTCCTAGTACAATTTTCCTGACGTTTACTCAATTGCCTGCTACAGCAAAAGCCACGGTTCGCAAACACCTTACAAATCATCAAAGGGATCTCATTGTTGAAAGGAATCAGTCAGGAGAAGGGTACAAAAACATTTCCACAGCATTGGATATATCATGGAACACAGTGAAGACAGTCATCAAAAAGTGGACAAAATATGGGACAACAGTGATGTTGCAAAGAACTGGATGTCCCTCCAAAATTGATGAAAAGACAAGACGAAAACTGGTCAGGGAGGCTGCCAGACCTTCAGCAACACTGATCTCTTTCAAAGGAGTAATACTAGACAAAACTGGGAGGTGGAGCCATGTAGAAAGACAACAGGGAAGGTGCCAAAGGGACTAAAGTGCCACCCGAGCCCAAAGAATGAAATATAAATGCTCAGCAGAGGGGGGGGAGGAAGAAGAGTACCTGCACTTCTAAAGTGAATCAGCTTGAACATTTACATTTACTGTAGCTTTATAGCACAACTGTATTACATTCATTATAGTATTCTCTGCTGCAACGGTCATTTTTGTGAAAATTTCCAAACCAAGAAGAATATGGGAGGTGGATACAAGCAACTAAGAAATAAGACCCTGCGAAATCAGTAAGACACTAAACAAAGATGGTCAGTTCCATCGCAAAAGAACTTTGCAGCCAGGCTGGAATTGCAGAGACTGCACTGTAAATTAAGTGCATGCAAATGAGGGCAGCAGTGCAAATGCAGCAACTGCAAGCAGAGGAGGGAAAAAAGTAATGAGATGAAGTCATGGGGTGGAAGCCCAGGGCAGTACAATTTTCCCCCACAGTTTAATTTCTCCATGTATTTTGTGTTTCTAATACCTTGACAGGAATGAACCTCATTACCATTTCACAGTATAACTAAAGTTCATGAAATTAGTAATGCTTCAAGCTTTGAAGCCAAAAGTGCTCTTTACAGCACCTGCAATGTCATCAGAATTTACTCCTTGTGTAGATCATAAGGAGTTATATGTACTGGTAGCATATCTAAGTGTGATTGCAGACTTTTTTTTTATTAGACCCATTGCTCCTACTACTATTGAAACTGTCTGGGTATCTTTCCTCTACATTGCTCTCGTTTCTGCTGGCACGTCCTGATATTTTATGACTTTGTGCCTCACTGGACGTAAAGCACCGTCTTCACTAGGTGTAGCAATTTCAATGGTCAATGCTACTTCTGTCTTTTTTCATGGTCTGTTACAATCAGAAAAGGAGAAGAAACAACAGTGGTGGATAAGACACTTGTGGCCATTCAGTAAAAAGCAGCTCATATTAACTTGGAGGAAAAAATAAATCAAATGCATTAAAATAAGAAACACACAGGAGGGATATAAAAGTTTTGTGGAGTTATTCAAATAAAACAGCAGAAAACATTGGCTGAAATGAAGGAAAGCCTGGCTGAATAGAAGGCTTCTAAAGAACTGTTTCAATAAAATAGTAGAGCTAGAAGATGAATCATTCAGGGAAAACCTGAAATTTTCTTCTAAACCAGAGAAATTGGAATGAATGCATTGCATTACTCTTAAGACAGCACAAAAACTTAACTGGACTGAACTAATATTCCACAACATGATTTGTTAATTTAACGGGGTACACTGTGTTTTCTGCAAATCTGTCCATGAGAAATAAGGCAATAACAACATTAGTAAAGATGCAGTCGTGCCAACAAAAAGAGCTGCTTCTGGCAAAACTGCAGAAGGAAAAGAAATATTACAAATTTGGGACAGCAGAGTGCTTGATTATTCATAGTACACCAAGCAGAAGAGAAGCAAATTTATCCCTGCAATCAGGAGATGTTGAGAGACAGGTGTGAGATTCAAGTTGCTACATCCAGCTGTCTTAATGACATTTTTCCTGGAGGATGAAAGACTTTTTCAGATACAGAACACACTAAAGAGGAAATAAAGTTCATCAAGCAAAGTGTGAGACAGCAAGCTGAAAGAATTCTTCTCGTTCTGCTGATAACAGCAAAGCCCATTGAAACAGCACTGTGGTGTAGAGGGACAAAGCCAAAACTATCGGCCGGGTAACAAGGATTTTACTAGCTGCTCAGTGTGTGAAGCACTGTCAGGGAAGGATGGGGATGCCTATCCATGAGGAGTGGAGCTAGGGTCTCCATGAAGGGAGGCATGGTACATAGAGGGAAGTAGCTCTCAGACAAAATACACAAACACAAGGGAGGGTAGGTCATTACACATCTCCCCTCCCCCCACAGCAGAAACAGTTGTTGGCAAAAGCCCTCAGTAACCCCTTAGGATCCATACTGGCCCCAGCCCTAAGTCATAGAAAGTTTGGGGATGGAAGGAGGAGCTGGTCAATGCAGCAATAGACAAGGGGCACTAGGACAGCTAAAAAGTCCTAAGTAAAAAAGTTGGTAAAATAACAAAGTCCACACAGGGAGCTTATGACTGAAACATTTTCCATTGTTTCAAAGGAAAATGACTGTTAGTGGAAAAACACAAGAAGTCACCACAGAACGCCAAATTTAATGAAGCTTTCGGGTTCTCAACCCTTCATCAGCATACACAATCATTTAATTAATTCCATTTATATAGAGGTATAATTGACATCACATGATCAGAACCAGCCACTAAAACATCACAACTAATAAAAATAACCTATTATAATATAAAATACATATAGTTTATACAAAAACTGTAAAAAATATGTTACACATAAAAATACTATTGATTACTATTATGTTATAAATTATCTTGCTGTCGTTTCACTAATACAGGCTTTATACTAGTGGCATTATTAAGACCAGGACTAACATCAGCCTGCAGTCTAATTATCCATTGTAACTCCTTAAGCTCTAATAAGTTATTTAAATCACCACCTCTTACTCCCAAATCAACTGTCTCTATACACCTAAATTTAAACCTATGTGTTGCATTTTCCATTATGTGCTTATATAAAGCATTTGTTTGAACTTTCCTATTTATTTCTGATTTATGTTCTATGACCCGATCCTTGAGCCTTCTTGTCGTTTTTCCTACATAAAATTTTTGACAACACATACAGGTAGCAAGGTATACTAATTTGGATGTATTACAGGTGGCCATACATCTAAATACAAATCTAATATTAGTTACTGGATGTCTAAAACAATCGTCTGCTTCTAAATTATCGTTGCAACAACTACAATTATAACATTTAAAAGTGCCTAACTTGTCTTGTATTGACAATGATTGTTTGCTAAAATCCTTATAACACAATACACTTTTCAGCGATTGCTGATTTCTATATGCAAAACTAGGTTTTGATCCTATAATTTTCTCTATTTCAGGCATGGCCATCAATATTGGCCAATTTTTTTCTATGATTTTACAAGTTTGATGTGTATATCCATTATATGTGGTTACATACCTAATTTTGTCATCATTGGCCTTCGTTTGTGTCATTAACTCATGCGATATTCCTAATGATGAAGTATTAAATACAGGTTTATATTCCTGAGTTCTACCATTATTTACTTCATCAATAATTCTTTTGATCATAACTTCTGAGTACCCACTTCTTATGAATTCATCCTTCATTTCTATTATTTAATTTGCATATAGGTCATTCTCCGTTGTCAACCTACTTATCCTAATTAATTGTGACTTAACTATGCCACCAAAAATATGTACTGGATGCATACTAGTTCTTCTAAGATATCTTGTTACATGTACATCTTTCTTATGTATCATGGTTTCTACTTTCTTATCTTTTTTATATAGTTTCACATCCAAAAATATCATACTATGTACAGAATAATTCATCTTAAACTTAAAAAATTGTGTAGTATTATTTAAATAAGATAAATATAATTGTAATTCATCCTCTGTTCCCTCCCAAATAAAAAAGCAATCGTCGACAAATCTGGTGTAGCATTTTACATATTTGTTAAGCACATTATCATAATTTAATATGTAGTTCTTCTCCCAATAGTAGAGAACCAAATTAGCAAAAGTATTTGCCACTGATGTTCCCATGGCTACACCAGTTAATTGCCTATAAGGAATTTCATTAAAGATAAACACATTTTTTGTTAACACCAAATCCAAAAGCGAACAAAGATTTTCAATTTCACTAGGCTGTACAACAGAATACATTAATAAAAGCCTCCTCACAGCTTCAACACCATATTCTATAGGTATAACTGTAAACAATGACTCCACGTCAAGTGTGACAAAGATGTAATTTTCAATAGCATTCATATACCAATTATTCAGTTTATATAAAAATTGTATCGTGTCTTTTATAACTGTGGTACAGTGAGATAAAACTTTAGATAATTCTTTCTGCAAATATTTGGAAATGGGTTCTGTCACGCATCCCTTTCCTGAGACTATAGGTCTCAGTAGTGGGTTAGATAATGATTTGTGTATCTTGGGTATCCCATAAATCTGTGGTATTCTAGGACATGGAACAGAGAAATAATTAAACAGTTCTAATGATATTTGATTATTTAATTGCATTTCATATATTAGCATATTTACTTGCGTTATCTGATTTTTTACTTCCAAAAATTTTATTTTTTCAAATGTGTTAATATCAGAAAGAAAGTTGTTAAATGCATCCATATAGTATCTCCGGTCCATTATCACAGTGGCCCCACCCTTATCAGCCTGTTTAATTATTATGTCGTTGTTTTTCTTTAAACTGGTTAAGGCTTGATATTCATGATATGTTACGTTGTACTTTGATACTTTTTCATATTTCATAGCACACATTAACCTTAGCTCTATTTCCACTATATTTACAAATGCTGTTGTAACAGGTGATAATTGTGGAACAAAAATGCTTAATTTCTTATAGCAAGTACTATTAACAACAGAATTAGAAAATAATAGTTTTAACATTAAGTTTCTAGCAAACAATTTTAAATCTATTATCATGTTCACTACATTGTCCATAGTAAAGGGCACAAATTTTAAGCCTTTACTTAATAGCTTAAAGTTATCTTCAGAAAAATATCTTTGTGTTAAATTTACAGTACCTCTGTTAATAATTGGCACTACTTCAGTCATCTGCGAGGTGTCTTGTTGGTTTTCTTTGGGCTGTCATTTTTCCTTTTCGCCCCTTGTGACTGTTGTTGTGCTGTTTTTTAACATTGGGCTCCTTTCCAACCGAGGTTTGTACAATGTTACCTTTTCTGGTTGATTCAAACGGAAAGGTAAAAAAGCGGAAATATCAGTTTGTTTCTTTGTTTTTGAATCCATTTGTTGTAGTGCTGAGTTCGAAATATTGGAAGTGTTCATATTTTTGCTTCCTGCATTGAAACTAGTCGCCGCTACTTCCTCTCCCATTTGCATTGCATCAAGACGTTGAGACATAGGCTGTACTCCTTGTTGCATTCCAGCCTGCTGATTGGTCGGATGTTCCGTTGGGGTAGATGGCAGATCAAAGTCATCCAGTTGATCAAGTGACTGAGTTACAGTCTTGTTGCTTTCAATTTTTCGCTGTAACTTATTAGTTGAGTTGAACCGTTTATACTCGGTTCTCGGCCAAGAAAAAATGTGGCCGTTTTTGAAATCTTCTACATTTCTTTGCAACTTACGTTTTTTTTGTATTTCCAGTCTATTGTCTAATAATCGTATTTTTTCTATAAATGCTTGGTAACAGTCATTTAAGCTGTCACCTTTAAGAGTATCAAGAACTTTGGTTTCAAGTAATTCTATTTCATCAAGCAGGGAACGTTCAACATTTTCAAAAAAGTCATTCATTAAGCGCACATAATTAGCGCTGGAATGATGGAAAGATATTTTAAATATGAGATGTGGAAGTGTCATCAGTAATTCCTCTTTATGCTAGTGATATTAAAATAAAGTAATTGACTGCAGTGTATAATGGGGTTATACTGTGACAAAATAAACACTGGATAAAAGCAATATAAATATGATCTTGGGCTGCTGGGGAAATGAAAAAGTGTACTGACCATATGTGTGTATTAAAATAACCTCCCCTGTGTTTAGACAGATGGAATGATACATTGATGTTCTTAATTTATACTGCAAACAAGACAAGCTAGAAAACTGAAAACATTAAAATGTAAGTGTTTGAAAAGAGCTGTTTCTTGCACTTGTAAAGCTATTAGTTGTTCTTCCTTCCATCAGCAAGTGAGATGGAAGGTCTACAACTGCATTCAATTAATCAGAAAATGACTGATGACTACCCTGAGATATTTACACAAGAAATAGCATCAGCAACATTTGAAGGGAAATGGCAAGCAGATCAGTGAAAACAGATGAAACTTTGACACAGGGTGAAGTGAATACCTTGCAAGTATCTGAGCCTTAGCAGCATTAATACTTATTAAATTACTATACCAATGCACAATTTAGTTTATTCACTTAGGATAGTCAGTGCAAATTTTCTTAACACAAAAAAAAAAAAAAAAAAAAAAATTCAGAGAACATGCAAGCTGTTTTTTTTTCCACATCTGGGAGGCAAACAGAGATAGAACAAGGGCAGAGTGTCTGTGCAAGGGGAGTACAGGTTCTAACATGCATTTCTAGCATGATTAAATCTAACTTTAGAATAGATAAAGCATATGGGTGTAACTGTCTATTTGGGGTAACTGCCCCATATGAAGGCTTAGTTCCATTTTGGAACATTTACACAGTTTTAGTTTATGGTTCGGTAAAAATGGGTTGGGGTAGAAAATATATTTTGTTTCTTATTTTTTGAGTGTTTGTACTGAAGCAAAAAGTTAGGGAATATAAGACATGGGTTCAAACACACATGAAAAGCACCAACTGCATACGTGATTAACCTGCCAAGCATTACTATGTGCATGCAAGTTGCAAGCTGGAAACGAACATTAAAAATAACTGACACACAGAATGTGTGAAGGTAATGGCTTCTTATCAGAATGACTGCCTTATTATCATTTTTTATCATGGAATGTCAAGGGTACTGCATGCATGGGCAAAAAGCAAAAAAGTACCGAATTACATAAAGTATAGGATGCAAATAGGAATGTTACAAGACACATCTGGATAGAAACGAGCATGTGGATTTGGCAAAGAAAGGAATAGGGAGGTAATAATACTGATTGTAAGATGGAGTCAGTACTGATAGAAGAGGAAAAGATAGAGAATAATGATAGATTTACTGTAATAAGGAGTCAATGGAAGGGAAGGAGGATTACACTAGCGTGTATTTATATTCCACCTGAAACTAATACCATGGAGTTTTTCAGCTGGGGAAAAAAGTGATGTCTTACCATAACGTTCCATCTGTGTTGTAGATCTTTATAGTCATTCATTACTGATAGAACTTCGGTTCGGTCCTCGGGACTGACACGGCCGTTTCCAAGCTCATGCCAGCCAAAAACTCTCAGCTAAGACCTACCCATAATGTCCCTCTCATAGTTACTCCAGATCGAGTTTGCCGGCCCCTATATAATACAGATAGTAAGAGAAAAACAGTAGGAGGCTCTGTCTGAGCAAATACCCAAGCCAGGAGTTCCTAAATTCCACCAGGAGTCCAGACAGAGGGAAGGCATGCGGGAAGTAATGAATAAATAAAGATCTACAACACAAATGGAAAGTTATGGTAAGACATAACTTAATTTATCTGATATTGAAAATCTTTATTCATTTCTTACTGATAGGACCAAGTCCCCAGCTACTGGAGTCCTGGTTGGCCCTAAGGAAGTATATTCCTGAGCACCACAGAACCAAAAGATGCTTGTCTCCTGGAGGCCAAATCCAATTTGTAATGAGAGATACAGGTATGAGGTCTTGCCCAAGTGGCTGCTGCACAGATAACATCCATAGAGGCTCTGGAATGAAAAGCTACAGAAGGTAAGGATAGTTTATTCTGTTGGTAGATAAATGTAATGAAGTTTCTAAGCCAGGAGGATAGAGTCACTTTAGAGACAGGTTTACCCAATCTGGGTCCTACAAAAGCCACAAACAATTGATCCATTTTCCTGAAAAATGTAGTCCTGTCCAAATAACAACGAAGCTGCCGATGCACGTCAAGGGTGTGCAAAAGGTACTCCCCTCTGTTTGAATGTTGAGGGAAGAAAACCGGCAGGTCAATAGATTGGTTAATGGAAGATAGAGAAATGACCTTGGGCAAGAAAGAAGGGTCAGTACGAAGGGACACTCTATCCCAGTGGAAGTTCAAGTAAGATCTCTTGACACTCAAGGCCTGCAACTCAGATAATCTTCTCGCTGAGGTAAGTGCTACTAGAAGTAGAGTCTTCCATGACAAAAACTGTTAGTGATTGAACTACCAAGGTCAAGTCCCAGGGTTCTATGGGAGGCTTGACAGGAGGTTTAACATGTAATACTCCTTTCAAAAAAGTCTTGCACAGGCGGTGTGCCATAACAGAAGAATTATCAAATCCATTATGAAAATTTGCGATAGCAGCTAAATGTACAGTGATTGTCGATGATGAGGCTCCTGCATGTAGAAGAGTACTCAGGTATTGTAGGATCTTTTGAACAGGCATAGAAAAAGGATACAAGTTCTGATCTTTGGCCCAAATAGAGAACCTAGTCTATTTAATAGAATAAATTTTCCTGGTGGAAGACTTGTGTGAAGCCAGAAAAATTTCACGGACGAGAGATGAGTTATCATGCAGCCTGGCAATCACTGGAAGTGGAGGAACCAAGCTGTGAGCTTGAGGCTGTGCAGATTTGGATGAATTCGTCCCTGAGGAAAAGATATTAGACCTTGGGAATGAACCAGGATCCACAGGCTGTGAATCAGATGAGGCCATAGGAACGGGAACCAGACTTGACGGGCCAATAAAGGGCAATGAGGATCCCTTTGCTTCTTAACCTTTGAGATTTCTGGAGGAATTTTGGGATGAGGGGATACGCGGGAAAGGCATAGAGTAGACCCGGGGGCCAATCGTGAATTAAGACCATCCCTCGAGGGTTCCCCCTGAGGGGGGATCAGGGCAAAGTAGCTTCTGCATTTGTTGTTTAAAGGAGAAGCAAACAGATCACAGCAAGGCTTGCCCCACCGGTGGAAAATCCGATCCGCTATTACAGGATTTGAGGGATCACTTGTGAGGCATCAGGATGTTCCTGCTCAGATTGTCCACACTAAGGTTGGAACTCCCGGGAATGTGCGCTGCTATAAGAAAGCAGTTGGAAGCTATCGCCCAGTGCCAAACCCTCATGGCTTCCCGACACAGGGGGTAAGACCTGGTTCTGCCTTGCTTGTTGATATACCACATGACTGACATGTTGTCCAAATGAATTGCAATAGTCCCAGAAGGGAGGGATGTATGGAACGCCTGCAACGCTAACAGAACTGCCCTCAGTTCCAGGACATTTATGTGCAAACTGGCCTGCATGGGAGACCAGGTGCCTTGGACCATCTTTCCCTGGAAATGCCCCCGCCCCAACAGGGAAGCATCCGTGGTCACCGTAGCCATGGGCTGGGGGAGACAAAATGCTCGACACCAAAGATTTGATTCTGACTTCATCCACCATAGCATTTCTTCCTTGCAAAGGTTTGTAAGATGTATCAAGTGGTCGAGTGGGTCAGTTAAGCTTGACCATTGTGAAGAAAGGAGCCACTGTAGTATTCTCATGTGCAACTTCGCCAGTGGTATTAGAGTAACGGCAGCTGCCATGGAGTCTAAGAGTTGCAGTGCAAGGCGTGATGGTACAAAGGTCTGTGGAAGAAGGGCTTGGATTTGGTGTCTTATTTTTGAAAGCTTGTGAGGAGGGAGGGAAGCTTGACAGGATGTTGTGTCAAAAACTGCTCAAATGAATTCCAGTGTTTTTGTTGGGGAAATTTGAGATTTGTCCTTGTTGATTGTAATCCCCAAGCGGAGAGCAAGGTCAGAGAGGCTGCGGATTAGAAGATTCCTGGTCAGGGTGGTAAGGAGCCAATCGTCTAGATATAGAAACACCTGGAATCCTTGTAGTCGAAGATGAACTACTACAATTGCCATACATTTGGTGAACACTCAGGGGGACGTCAAGAAACCGAATGGTAGTGCCCTGAATTGGTAGTAATTGGCTCCCAGCCGGAAGCAGAGAAATCTCTGGGAGAGGTGACCATCTTTATGTGGTAATACATGTCCTGGAGATATATAGAGCAGCTTTCTCTCCCTAGAAAGGAGAGAATGGACTGTACCGTGACAATCCAGAATTTTTGAGGTTTGATAAATTTGTTCAATAGGCAGAGATCCAGGATTGGTCTCCAGTCTCCTGTCTTTCTTGACACTAAAAAGAACCTCGAGTAAAACCCGGATCCTCTTTGGTTTGGCGGGACTGGTTGGATGACTCTTTTTCTTAGCAGCTTTTCTATTTCTAAGGATGCTACCTCCCTCTGACTGGGTGGCACATCGGGGATTCGTTTGACTGGTCTGGGATTTAAATTGAATGGTATCTGGTAGCCTCTGGACATTATTCTCTGCACCCAAACATCGGTAGTAATAAGTTGCCAGGCTGGTAGGTGCAGAGAAAAACGACCCCCGACTGCTTCCAGGGGAAAGCAATCAGGCCACTGCCCAGGAGCGCTGGTATGGTCAGCCGGAGAAGGATTCTCTAGCGCCCTTGGTTAATCAGACGCCCTCTACCCCGAAAGGGGCATCTTCCAGATGAGCTGCCCCTCTGCCCCGGGGGGATTGCTCACCACGAGTATCACAAAAAGATCCCAATTTTCCTCCCTTCTGGTTCCTGGAGTAGGACCTCGGGGTGGGGGTGGGGGGGTGGGGGGGGTGGAATAACGTATGCCCACAGCAGACAAGTTAGTTCCGTCTTTCTCACTTCGTGCTAGTGTGTCTCGTACTCTGGGACCAAAAAGTGCAGATTTGTCAACAGGTGCATTGATGAAGGAAGATTTAAAGGGGTCTGCAAAATCACACAAATGCATCCAAGCATGGCATCTCATGACAATGCCTGATGCGCCAGCTCAAGCTGCCCCCTCGGTGGTGTGAGATATCAAACGCATCGAGCAGTTTGAGATAGATTCAAGGGTAGCTAGCTGCGAGGCGACAGTGTCACGCACCTCATCAGGCAGTACCCCTGCCAAAGAGGAAGACATTTCAGAGATTAGGTCTCTCTGAAGGCGAGTGAAGTGTGCCAAATACTTCAGCGACTGAATGGCAAAGGTCGTTGAAGCATAGCTCCACTTCCCTAGTCTGTCCATGGCCCGACACTCCCTGTTCGGAGGATGGACAGTGGTGCTATCTTCTGCCAGTTCCCTCTTGGTGGCCGCCGCCATGACCATCGAATCAACCGTCAACTGCTTGGACCATTTAGGCCGGTCTTCAGGAGTGGATAGAATTTTGTCCGGCCTCCGGGGGACAGGTTCTACATTGTCTGGGGCCTTCCAGGCATGCTGCACGATCAGCCTAATAAGCTCATCTGCAGTTGGGGTCACCCAGGAAGTAGATGGCTGAGCAGGGAAAGCCTGCAAGAACACCAATTCCTCAGAAGAAGGGTTAGAGGACTTCCAGTCTCCACTCTGCTTGAGCATTTTGAGAATGTCTCCAAATGAGACATCGTCTGGGGGAGACCGTGGGGACCCTTCCCGCTCATCGATGTCCTCGGTGATAGATTCTTCGGGGGAATCAAGGTGCTTCCTCTTGCACCATTTCTTCCAAAGTGGCTCCCCAGTGGGATCTTCTGAGGAGGACTTCGAGAAAGGGTTCCTTCAAAGGGAGGTCTTGCAGCTCCCATGCCCGGGATCCCGAAGTAGGCAGTTGGGACAGCTGCATGCTAGAGGGGGGTTCTCGTGCCAATGTCATTGATGCTGACTGCGAGATTGCGGAGGCAAGAACCCTCTCCATCACCTAGAAAGCAGGCCCGCCCGAGGAGGGATGGGAGCCCGGAACCAAGAAGGACAACCTCGGAACCGGGGTCACACCCTGCCCTGTGGAGGCCATTTCCAGGTGAGGAGCTCTGAGAGGACTGGAAGCTGTCGGAGCCATGGACATAGATGGCGCCAGTGAAAAAATAGGTGCCGGGCTAGGTACCAAGGTGCCGACGGTCCAAACACTGCTCCAAGAGTGCACCGGCTCCAACGGAGTTGATGAAGCAAGGGTGGTCAGTGCTGACAGGGAAAAATCCACAGTCGGGGCAGAGACAGTATGCACCGGGGTGGACATCGGTACAGAGATCTCCGGGGCTTGGGTAGAGGTCGGAGGAAGATAAACAGGAGAATATGCTGTGAAGGATTCCGAGCCAAAGGGGAAGGAAGATCTAGCTGGAGTGTGTAATCCCCGAGCTGCCAGAAGCTGGTCCACAACCCGCACTACATCTAGTTCAGAAAGACTCCTGGTGGATCTAAAGGAGGCTGCTGAAGGATAATCAGGTCTTTCAAGAAAGGGGCTAAACGGATGCTCCAAGAAAGGGTCATACGTTGGAGAGTACCTGGTTCTTGGAAGATATTCGACTTTAGGAATCGAGGTCAGTCTGTGGAGCCGAAGAAGCTGTCGGCACAGTAGCCGGGGGAGGGATGGTGCTGAAGCAGGTATGGTCGTGAAAGCCAGTGTTGGAACCAAGGATGGCACCGAAGCCGGTGGTGCCGAGGATGGAACCGAAACAGGAGTCAACATCAGAGACAGCACTGAGGGAGAAGACACAGTGCCTGTTACCGAAGAGGTCTGTGTAGTGGGGTACTGGAGAACTATGGAGCTGACTCGGTTCCGTAACTGATGGAGATGCAGGACAGAGTGACTCCATTTTTCTTTGTGTTTCTTGGTCTAAGGAGGCGGTGAGACCTCCAACCCAGACAGAGCCTCCGAAAAAGGCGATTTGATTAAACCTTTCAGAATTAGTTTGTTTTTATGCTCTGCTAGAGTGCGACTGCTAAAACTAGAACAAATGTCACAATCAACATTTATATGGTCCACGCCCAAACTGTAAACGCATCGAGCATGGCCGTCCAAGTTGGGTATCTTACGCCCACACTTGTCACACTGTTTAAACCCCAACTTAACTTTGTCTGACACACTACAGGCAATGAAGGGCTTATTCAAAAGGAAAAAAAACAACAACAAGGGAAAGAAGGAGAGAATACCAACAATGGTATTTAAAAATACCACAAGTGGTAAAGAAAGGCCTACCAAAGGCAGGAGAGAGGGACAGTACCAACGATGGTAGAGATTTAACTACCAAAGGTAGAGGGTAGGAAATAGAAGCAGGTTATAGGTGATAGTATGAAAAGGCTAAACTGACTAAAAATGACTAAGTCTGAAGAAAAACTACACAAAAAATCACAAATTTCCACTTAGCTTTGAGAGAGATGGCTAGGCACATCTGACGAGGAATGCAGCAAACGACATCTGGAGTAACTATGAGAGGGGCATGGGTAGGTCTTAGTTGAGAGTTTTTGGCTGGTGCGAGCTTGAAAACGGCTGTGTCGGTTCCGAGGATGGAACCAAAGTCCTATCAGTACGGAATGAATAAAAATTTACATCAGATTATTATTTATGGGCGGGGACTGTAACTCGATTTGCAACAGTGAGGATGCATCATAAGGATCTATAAGTAAATGTTCTAAAAGGGCAGATTTCTGAAGAAATACATAAACATATCTGGAATTACTTGGAACACATGTAAATTTCCTAGCAGGAGCTTTAACAGTGCACACATTATTTCTCAAGGTACAATAAGCTGGCATGACTGGACAGAAATTAAATTTCCCAATGTATTTAACTGAAAGCTCTGAAACACAACTAAAAACTATTATAGATAAAAACTATTTCAGATTATGTACCAATCAAGACTGAGATAAAGATGAGGGGCAACAAAGTAAAACTGAGGCACTGGCACTTCATTACCTATTCAGTAAAACAGTGGAATTTAATGAGGGTAGTGGAAATGATTCAAGAGTTATTAATAAAAATAGACATTTCTTCAGAAGGGATAGCTCCACAGCTCTCAACATCTTACCACATAAAATCTGGACAAAGCTAAAAATAATGGAGGGACAAAGCCCCAAAATAGAGACAATTTTTAAATACCATTCTTCTAAACTTAGAAAGTTGCCAGAATAAAAGGCCTTGTGTTACCATGCATATTCTTAAGGGTATGAAGTCTGAAATGCCTGTCGTTATTTACTGAACTTAGTCCTTACTGACTTGCCACAAAAATCCAGAAAAATCACACATTTTATGAGGAAGAGACCAAAAATATGAGGCAAAAATCTGGACATTCTGGGAAAATCTGGACAGCTGAGAAGTATGAGCTAGTGAGTGCAGCAAACTGAAAACAGAGTTTAAAATATGGTAAAATAGCAGCAAGAATTGTTTGGAGGGACTGTCAAATGTTATGGTGTTGCAAAAGAAGGGAAAACTCACAAAACAAGAAGATGAGGAATTACCGAGGGCTCTATGGAAAATAAGAGGGGATCTGGATAATGTGTAAGAGTTCAGAAAGTTTTCTATTAAGCAAATATGCTTTGATAACTCCAGAGCACAAAAACTCAGCACAATGACATAGGCAGCAGAAAGTAAAAAGGGTTGTTGCCAAACTTACAGAGCATATTACAAGAAAATTAACCACAGATACTAGAGGTATGAGAAATATTTTAGACAGTCTATGAAAATTCGTATTGAACTAAAAACTGCCACCCATGCAAAGGATAGCAACAAAGCTTTCTTTGGCTATGCCTCAAACTCAGAAATAATGCCCTGCACTGCACAGGGCCAATACATAACAGCAACACATGCTCCTCACCTATGGACATAGCCAACATATTTGCTGACAAATTGATCTCAAACTTTAATGCTTCATCACTACCCCCAACTTTCCACAACAAATCAGCATGTACATCTAATCACTTCTGAGCAAGTCCTGAGTGCTCTCCCCAGGGCCAAAAATACTAGCTCCTTGGGTCCCGATAATGTGCCAAGCCACCTCCTTATAAGTAGAAACAATGTCACGTTGATTTGCTACTAACCCTTTTAAATCTCACGAATCAGGAAAAAACAACAGCCCAAGGACTCCAAAACCAAAAAACAGATCCAAACACAAGAGAATCCAGTCGTAAAAGACTCAACAGCCAATCAAATAACACTTGTATGTGTAACTTATGCACAATATTTTATTACTGCTAAATAGAGCTGAGCACATAAGAATCATACAAAGCGCTTTTGTCCCATTTGTACTATTTGAAACTACAAATGAAGACTTTGTTTCCAAACAAGCTTTTAATTCTGGTGTTTGATGCTGTGAAACAGAATTAGTCTGGTACACGTAATGGATTACATGACCAAATACAAGCAAATGGAGATGGTGTTTTGAGAAGGACCAGCATTTTGTCTCAACTCGTCCTGGCAGTAATAAAATATTGTGTATTATTCAACTGGTGATCAAGTCTTTCCCTTTTTAATCTCAGCCTCTCCACTGGATACATCTCAAAAATATGAAGAATCACTGTAGGTATCAAGAGAGGACCTACTACTGACTCTGAGAGCTACAGACTGATAAGCCTCACCGTTCATATCTGTAAAGTAATGCAATACATCATTATGGAACTTTATTGATAAGGATACAGACAGTCTGCAAGTACTGGAATCAAGCCAGTTTAGGTTTATCATAGAGAGATGTTGTCTTCAGAATTTAGCGGACTTTAAACACATCACTGATGCATTGGTCACAGGCAAATCAGTTCACAATTCTTAAATGGACCCGACAAAGGCCTTTAATATAATTTCACATTCTGGCCTTACCAATAAATTAATCAAAACTAAATATAAATATCTAGGTTACCCAATGGATAGCAAACTAGCTTAGCTACAGCACCCAGTCTATTATAGTTAACAGCACTGCCCCCACGGAGAGCTCTTAGAACCAATTCTCTTTGGTATTTATTTCTCTGATGTCGAAGCTGACTCCAATGGAGTGTGTCTAAGTCTAAGGATGACTGCTACTTGAAGCGGTTAAACTCCTCATATGATATCCAGGTTCTCCTGGAGGGTCTAACACTCAACAATAAATGATTCTTGGACCATAGCCTTAAACTAATTGCCAGGAAATTCAGCAAAGTGCCTTCAGCAAACAATGACGCTCATTCACCTACTGTGTAAGTGATACCCCCCTTAAAAACTGAGTTAGTCATCAAGGACCCAAGTACTTTTGTTGATCTATTCTTTGATCACCATGTTCCCACTGCTTGGAAATCCTTTTATCTGGCCAGACTGACTACAAGGGGTATATCTTCAAAGTCCAAGGAAGCTGCTGGGCATGTCCACTCCTCCCATTAGACTCACAATACAGTACAATGCCCCCTTTGACATGTATTTGTCTAAGCATATTATTGCTTGAAAGACTGCACTGTTTCCTCACCAAAACAATCAAAGGCAGATCTTCCTTAACCTAAATCAACTTCGTCAAATTGCTCTCTCTCTCTCTTCTGTCTCCTGCAGACTCTTGACAGGGAGTCTCTTTCTTGCCTGCAAGGCCTCAAAGGATCTGATTATACGTGATCAGTTTCGTATTAGCTTTGTTTCTTTTGATCTTCCTTAAGCAGAAAAAATGCCTAGGTTCCTTCTGGTATCTACCTCTAGGTCTCTCATTACTCTGAACTGCTTCACCAAAAGTCATTACTTCCAACATAAATTTACCCTCCAAGAAAGGACAATAACTGTGAGCTAGCTGACTTCAGCTCTCCTTTTTATATATCAACAATTACCTGAATTAAACAATAAACTTGATAACTTACTTTAATATACAAAATTCCTGCCTTTCTTAAAGGAATTGCTCTATTTAAAGTAAGAGATTTACTTCCAAAGACGTACCACAGCAACTTCATATATGACATCTGCAGCACTGTTTACATTCTTTTATGGCAGGTTCACTTCATTCTGATGGACCACCTGGGGAGAACTGTTGCACTATGCTACTACAGTATTTTAAAAATGTACATTTATAAATACATATGTACGTGTACGTGTGTATATGTATATATACAGTGGATATAAAAGGTTTACACACCCTTGTTAAAAAGCCAGGTTTGTGTGATATAAAAAATGAGAACACAATATTTCCCACCTTTAATGTGACCTATAACCTGAACAAATCAACTGAAAAACAAACATATCTGTTAGGGGAAAAAAACATAAAAAAAAAAAAAAGAAACGTGCAATACTAGTGTGCACACCCTTAAACTAATACTTTTTTGTGTGTGCACACCCTTAAACTAATACTTTGCTGAAACACCTTTTGATTTAATTACAGCATTCAGTCTTCTTGGGTACACACCTGCCATTAATTAAAGAGACTCTGATTAACCCAAAATAAAGTTCAGCTGTCCTAGTACGATTTTCCTGACGTTTACTCAATTGCCTGCTACAGCAAAAGCCACGGTTCGCAAAGACCTTACAAATCATCAAAGGGATCTCATTGTTGAAAGGCATCAGTCAGGAGAAGGGTACAAAAACATTTCCACAGCATTGGATATATCATGGAAGACAGTCATCAAAAAGTGGAGAAAATATGGGATAACAGTGATGTTGCAAAGAACTGGACGTCCCTCCAAAATTGATGAAAAGACAAGAAGAAAACTGGTCAGGGAGGCTGCCAGACCTTCAGCAACACTGATATCTTTCAAAGGAGTAATACTAGACAAAACTGGGAGGTGGAGCCATGTAGAAAGACAACAGGGAAGGTGCCAAAGGGACTAAAGTGCCACCCAAGCCCAAAGGATGAAATATAAATGCTCAACAGACGGGGGAGGAAGAAGAGTACCTGCACTTCTAAAGTGAATCAGCTTGAACATTTACATTTACTGTAGCTTTATAACACAACTGTATTACATTCATTATAGTATTCTCAAGAAGAATATGGGAGGTGGATACAAGCAACTAAGAAATAAGACCCTGCGAAATCAGTAAGACACTAAACAAAGATGGTCGGTTCCATCGCAAAAGAACTTTGCAGCCAGGCTGGAATTGCAGAGACTGCACTGTAAATTAAGTGCATGCAACTGAGGGCAGCAGTGCAAATGCAGCAACTGCAAGCAGAGGAGGGAAAAAAGTAATGAGATGAAGTCATGGGGTGGAAGCCCAGGGCAGTACAATTTTCCCCCACAGTTTAATTTCTCCATGTATTTTGTGTTTCTAATACCTTGAGAAGAATGGACCTCATTACCAAGTCACAGTATAACTAAAGTTCATGAAATTAGTAATGCTTCAATCTTTGAAGCCAAAAGTGCTCTTTACAGCACCCGCAATGTCCTCAGAATTTACTCCTTGTGTAGATCATAAGGAGTTATATGTATTGGTAGCATATCCAAGTGTGATTGCAAATTCTTTTTTATTAGACCCATTGCTCCTACTACTATTGGAACTGTCTGGGTATCTTTCCTCTACATTGCTCTCGTTTCTGCTGGCACGTCCTGATATTTTATGACTTTGTGCCTCTCTGTACGTAAGGCACTGTCTTCACTAGGTGTAGCAATTACAATGGTCAATGCTACTTCTGTCTTTTTTCATGGTCTGTTACAAACAGAAAAGGAGAAGAAACAACAGTGGTGGATAAGACACTTGTGGCCATTCAGTAAAAAGCAACTCATATTAACTTGGAGTAAAAAATAAATCAAATGCATTATAATAAGAAAGACACAGGAGGGATATAAAAGTTTTATGGAGTTATTCAAATAAGCTGAAAAACAGAAGAAAACATTGGTTGAAATGAAGGAAAGCCTGGCTGAATACAAGGCTTCTAAAGAACTGTTTCAATAAAATAGTAGAGCTAGAAGGGGAATCATTCAGGGAAAACCTGAAATTTTCTTCTAAACCAGAGAAATTGGAATGAATGCATTGCATTACTCTTAAGACAGCACAAAGCCGTAACTGGACTGAAAGTACAGTTTTGTACCTACCATAAATGTAGATGTTCGAGTGCTAATACAGCTGCAGTAATCACAGATGGGTTTTCTGCCGTCAGGCGGGTCCTCGGTCGGCCGAATTCCAAAGTCTAGGTCCGGCGTCAGTTGTTGTCGCTTTCTTTCCTGACGTCAGTGAGGCAGGGGTATATAAGACACAAACACCAAACCCTCGCACGTACGGCTGCACGGCCAACCAACCTTGTATGAAAACACCAAAAGCCAGCAAGATAGTATCACCATTTATTGTGAGGCAACAAAAGGACAAAAAATGTCCTAATTCGAAAAACTCATACTAGTTTCGGCACCAGCCTTCATCAGTGAGTCAAAATCTTCCAAAAATACCTTGTTACATGCACACAGTATGCATCCACGCCACACCATCCGGAATATCCCTAAATCTCAATATCTTAGAATTCGGAGAATTAATTCATGTTTACATGACTATTCTACAGCCAAAACTGATCTATTCAATAGATTTTTGGACCGGGGTTATAGCATTTCTGATATAGAATTAGCTAAGACATATTCTGACAACCAAGATAGAAAGTCATTGTTGGAATATAGGGACAAAAGTCAAAATGTCAATAACTCTAAAGTGAGATTAATTACGACACTGGGCAAAAACCATCAGACCGTTAGACAAGCCGTGAACCAAAATTGGAATATTTTACTAGCTAATGATTTTTTGAGGGGAATATTAGACAAACAATGTTCATTTTCATTCAGACGTGGTAAAACATTAGGCACCCTATTTTCACATTACAAACACAGAGAAAGTGGGGCAGCCAAATATAAACAACTCACCATATTGGGGGACGAATTATTGGGAACATTCAGGTGTGGACATTGTGCTTCTTGTGCTCATGTTAACCAGTTGAAACAATTTACAAGCTCTAATACTAGCAAAGTGTATGACATCAAGGTGTTTGGTAATTGTTCCACTAGCTGGGTCATTTATTTGGCTACATGCCAATGTAAATCCTTCTATGTTGGCAAGACTTCACGTTCATTACGTATTAGAATTGGGGAACATCGTAGCGACATACGGAATCATAAGGCATCCAATGCTTTATATTTACATACAGTCAAACATCCCACTGCCCAGTTTATGTTTACAATCATTGATAAAATTACAGGGAATAGACAAAACCAGATAGGTTGGCAAGGTATCCTGAGCCATAAGGAGAGATATTGGATCACACATCTAGGAGCCCTCTTCCCTCCAGGTCTTAATGACCATTTATAAACTATGTATATGCCATTTTTATTTTTATTTTTAGTTTTATTTATTTATATTTTTCCGTTTGCAATTTAAGATCACATTATATGTTAACAACATGTTACCTTTTGTTTCATGTCAATATGGTTTATTACTAGAACCATAATTTGTATACCTTGGTATTGTATGGGGATATATATGATTTTCCCCATTTTATAGTGCAATGTTGCTTTAAATTTGAATTGAGAGCTTTATGCAAATGTTTGTACTGCCATTGGTTTGTTCACAGATTTAAACAGACGTTGACTATGTATTTTTGGAAGATTTTGACTCACTGATGAAGGCTGGTGCCGAAACTAGTATGAGTTTTTCGAATTAGGACATTTTTTGTCCTTTTGTTGCCTCACAATAAATGGTGATACTATCTTGCTGGCTTTTGGTGTTTTCATACAAGGTTGGTTGGCCGTGCAGCCGTACGTGCGAGGGTTTGGTGTTTGCTTCAGTTGGTTTTCCTTGCTGTTGGCGTATGGTTTCACCGTCGGTAGGAGAGGACTCCTGCCTTGAGGCTTCTGCATATTTTCTGGTTCAACGTCATTTTGACATGAAGAGTTCAGGTTTCTTTTGAAACCATTGTGTTTTATTGTGAACAAACCAATTGGGATATTTTTGAGCCACTCGCACTTTGTATGCGGTATGGTATTTCTGTCGGCGCTGAGATGGAACGGCTCTAAAGGTACTGTTTAGTTCTGGGGGTCATTTACATTTGGTTTAAGAATGAAGATGAGTCGATCAATCCAATTAATGCCCTAAGCTTAGGGTGTGGTGATTAGCTGCATACAGAGTTGTGTGAGGGACTATTGGGCCTCTATTCAAGGGTCCGCCATTTTCCACTGTATCCTGTTTGTATATTTGTTTGATTGCTTGTCATCTATCTTCTAAATATATTAAAACCTGGACTAGTGGAAACGGAACAACAGTATAGACTTTCTATTTTTGGCTGGATTCCGTCGAACTTTGTGCTTTTTTTAGGCTCACGAGTTTGGTTCAAATATTTTTGTCATTTTTTATTCATCATGTTCACCATGTTCGGGCTGGACTCCATTTTGGGACGTTTTATTTAACCTGACTTCTTTATTTTCCTAATATTGGGACTTGAAACAACAAAAGATATCACAAGGATTTACGGCTCATGAGACATTTCACCTAATTATGTGGTTGGGACTTTAAGTACATGTTTTGTCTTTTTCCAACAACTTTACAGTAATTATGTACATGTATTTAATGTTCTAACTGATATTCCATTTAGCGATGATTGTTATTTACTACGATTGTGAATAATCATTTAGGGAAACTGTTTCCTTAACATACTTGTATTTGTTCCCAGCTGATGGTGAGGGTTACATCGCACTATAACAAGATTAAGGGTACGGATTAATGTCCGACATTATTCTTAGTTATACTGGCCATGTATATAATTTTGGGACGTTTCATTTAATCTGACTTCCTTATTTTCCTAATATTTGGGACTAGAAACAACAGAAGACATCACAAGGATATACGGCTCATGAGACATTTTACTTAATTATGTGTTTGGGACTCTAAATACATGTTTTGTCTTTTTTCTAACAACTTTACAGTGATTATGTACATGTATTCAATGTTCTAACTCATATTCTATTTAGCGATGTTTGTTATGTACCACGATTGTGAATCATCGTTTAGGGAAACTGTTTTTTAAATACAGTGGTATTTGTTTCCAGCTGATTTTGAGGGTTATATTGCCCTATAACAAGATTAGGGTACGGATCAAAGCCCGACATTATTCTTAGTTAAACTGGCCATTTATATAATTGGCGATTCATAAGTCATAAAGTTTGTTGGGATTTAGAGTCTTGACAACATTTGGAAAACAAACTACTTGATGGTTCCAGAATAACACCATTATTTTTGTATTAAGTCAATCCTGGTTGAACAATTTTCCACAAATTGTGACTGTGGCCTTATGATTTTTTTGAATTCTTTCTACTCAATATTATAGTGCATTTATAAGAAGTTTTACACAATGGTGGTTTTGCCTATATATAGATAGGAGTTTTACATCATGTATATTTGGTTTTGAAGAACATACATAGTGCTAGGATATTAGATTTCATATATAATTTAGCAGAACACATGTTCTATTTAGTGGTTACAACCATGTCATGGGTACCCAAAAGTTAGCTAATATTTTGAACTAACCTTTGACTATAACA
Source organism: Protopterus annectens (assembly GCF_019279795.1). Taxonomy (NCBI): domain Eukaryota; kingdom Metazoa; phylum Chordata; order Ceratodontiformes; family Protopteridae; genus Protopterus; species Protopterus annectens. Next base: position 1,027,084,459 of record NC_056741.1, on the reverse strand, counting down.
TATTCTATTTTTATATGTATTGTGGTCAAGTAAGTCTTTTGTATATATAGCATAACTTTTTGGTGCACACTGGTTAAGCCCCAATGATACCCTGTCTAGCATATTGTTTATAGGCTATATTTGTATTACAGATGATTTAATGTTTGAATCTGTTTTTGATACTAAGTGAACTATATATGGTTGACAGGGTTAAGATGTTTATATGACTTGTCAAGTGGCCAACAATATACACAATATATACATATTGCATTTTATTAATGCTTATAGGACAACATTTGATCTAGGTTTTTATCAAGGTTTCTAACAAATCTAGTAATTGTCATACCTCAATTGTGTCATTTCATGACAAATAAGGTAATGGTTGTATATTAGCAGTTTTCTATTATTGGCTGATTCCTCAGATATATACTCTCAGTGTCTTACTGATTTGAAATTGATCTGAGTGGCAGTTGGAAATCTTAGCTTTGTTGATACTGTTTACTGGGTCATTCTGGTCCTGCCCCTGTCTATCACTTTTATGGTTCTTGCCATTCCTTGCAATATCATATATTTTTTGTTAGTTCCTTGGATATTTGTAACTTAACATGGATTTAGATAAGATCTTGGAGGGGTTGTGTGCTGATAGGGAGGACTTGGCCATTTTTGGTGTTAACCAAGCCCCAAGCAGCAACCCCACTCAGCCTGTTACAAATCCCACAGATAATAGTGAGTTCTGTTTTCGGGATTTGGAAAAAGGTCTGAAAGGACTGAGAGCCAATATTTGGCATCTTCGTCTATTCAAAGCCTATTTACACCAAAATATTGCACCTAGGAGACTACGGATAAAATTGCACCCACTTGTAAGCAGATCTGAAGAGAGGCTTAATGAAGAATGGGATGCGGCACTTAAAGAAGGATCCATGGTCTTTGTGAAGATTCTGGCTTCTTATTATGAAAGAACAATAAATATATGTCTTTCTGAAGTCAAAAATCTAGCAAATATATGTAAAAAATATGAATCAAGTCCCAAATATTTTGAATATGTAGACAAGTTGTCCAAGGAACTAACATCATATGACAAAATTATCAAGGAAAGAAAAATAAAAAAGTTCAAAAGGGATAGCAATGACTATGAAAGGGGACATCCGTTTCAAGTGCAACGATCTGTGAGGTTTCAAGATAATGTTCCTACTATGGGCAGAGGCAGGTCCAGAAAAAGGCCCAGATCTATATTAAAAAACAGAGACCACTTTCAGACCAGTACCTCAGGGGAGGAGTCATCCAATACCGACGGTGAATATGCCAATACTGGCAATTCTCCACTTAAAAAGAAAACCAATACACATTACCCTTTAGACATGGTAGGAAATCCAGAGGGGGGAGGAAACATAGAAACAAACACATCTACAGATTCCATGACAGGACTGATTCAAGCACTACTCAAGTAGACACACAAGTTTTTGAAAATGTGTTGAATTTATCGGATTATGTATTAACATCAGAACAAAAACAAGTTCTTAATAAAGGGTTAAATTTTGTTCCCAGCTTCTTTTGTGATGAATACCAAACCTCATTAGATGTTATTGATTTTTGTCGTAGACTAAATCTTAAACTGTTTTTTTCAGAACAGGATAGTTCTAATGTTCAAAGATCTACTGATTTCACCTTCCATAAATCAACATTTCAGCCACCTATGAATAAGAATGTAGCGATATTTCAACAAGCGGTGTTAAAGGATCTACATTTTCCTCTTTTTGAGGTTGCTACTGGTAGGGACAATATCAGTTCTAACGAAAGAGTGGCTTTGTCTGAACTCAGAAACAATCGTAACATAGCAATAGTTCAAGCTGACAAAGGGGGTGCAGTAGTAATCTTAAACATGGACTTTTATATAAATGAGGGTTTACGACAACTATCTGACAAACAATGCTATATGAAAATGGACATTGATCCAACTATGACTTTCAAAAAAGAAATTGATGTCTTTTTACAATCTGCATTGGAGGAGGGTATACTCACTAATAAAATGGTTCAACATCTACAGGTTAAGGAACCGGCTAGACAAATTTTGTATCTTTTGCCCAAAATACACAAATCCCTTACACATCCACCAGGTAGGCCTATAGTTTCTGGTCATGGTTCTCTCACAGAACCCCTGTCTGCTTTTCTAACCCAATATTTAAAACCACTATTGTCCTTGGTGAGAGCAAGAATTCAAGACACCACACAATTTTTGCAAATTATTGAAGATTGTCAACTAGAACCCCATTGGATAATGTGCACTCTGGATGTTAAATCCCTCTACACTAGTATTCCACATTGGGCAGGGCTTCAGGCTGTTGAATATTGGCTTGTTAAGTCAGAATTATACTCTCCGGGTTTCAACACTCTACTCATTTGTCTCACCGAACATGTTTTAAGTAAAAATGTGTTCTATTTCCAGGGTGATTGCTATTGGCAACTGCAAGGTACGGCCATGGGGGCTTCTTTTGCCCCCATCTATGCAGATCTTTTCATGGCCTACCTTGAGGAATGTCTGATCTATAACCCTTTACACAATTTATATCTTGTTGAAATAGACATATGGAGAAGATATTTAGATGATTGTTGGATGGTGTGGCGTGCAGATGCGAACTACTTACAAGAATTTTTGGAACATCTGAATAACAATATTTGGGGCATTGAATTTTCTATTACATTTCATAGAGATGAAATAACTTTTTTGGATGTTACAGTATATCGTAACACTGACAACACACTTAATACAAGAATTTTTCGGAAATATCCCCAGTTTAACACCTTGTTACATGCACACAGTATGCATCCACGCCACACCATCCGGAATATCCCTAAATCTCAATATCTTAGAATTCGGAGAATTAATTCATGTTTACATGACTATTCTACAGCCAAAACTGATCTATTCAATAGATTTTTGGACCGGGGTTATAGCATTTCTGATATAGAATTAGCTAAGACATATTCTGACAACCAAGATAGAAAGTCATTGTTGGAATATAGGGACAAAAGTCAAAATGTCAATAACTCTAAAGTGAGATTAATTACGACACTGGGCAAAAACCATCAGACCGTTAGACAAGCCGTGAACCAAAATTGGAATATTTTACTAGCTAATGATTTTTTGAGGGGAATATTAGACAAACAATGTTCATTTTCATTCAGACGTGGTAAAACATTAGGCACCCTATTTTCACATTACAAACACAGAGAAAGTGGGGCAGCCAAATATAAACAACTCACCATATTGGGGGACGAATTATTGGGAACATTCAGGTGTGGACATTGTGCTTCTTGTGCTCATGTTAACCAGTTGAAACAATTTACAAGCTCTAATACTAGCAAAGTGTATGACATCAAGGTGTTTGGTAATTGTTCCACTAGCTGGGTCATTTATTTGGCTACATGCCAATGTAAATCCTTCTATGTTGGCAAGACTTCACGTTCATTACGTATTAGAATTGGGGAACATCGTAGCGACATACGGAATCATAAGGCATCCAATGCTTTATATTTACATACAGTCAAACATCCCACTGCCCAGTTTATGTTTACAATCATTGATAAAATTACAGGGAATAGACAAAACCAGATAGGTTGGCAAGGTATCCTGAGCCATAAGGAGAGATATTGGATCACACATCTAGGAGCCCTCTTCCCTCCAGGTCTTAATGACCATTTATAAACTATGTATATGCCATTTTTATTTTTATTTTTAGTTTTATTTATATTTTTCCGTTTGCAATTTAAGATCACATTATATGTTAACAACATGTTACCTTTTGTTTCATGTCAATATGGTTTATTACTAGAACCATAATTTGTATACCTTGGTATTGTATGGGGATATATATGATTTTCCCCATTTTATAGTGCAATGTTGCTTTAAATTTGAATTGAGAGCTTTATGCAAATGTTTGTACTGCCATTGGTTTGTTCACAGATTTAAACAGACGTTGACTATGTATTTTTGGAAGATTTTGACTCACTGATGAAGGCTGGTGCCGAAACTAGTATGAGTTTTTCGAATTAGGACATTTTTTGTCCTTTTGTTGCCTCACAATAAATGGTGATACTATCTTGCTGGCTTTTGGTATATAAGACACAGCCAACGCCATTTTCTTCCGTCTTTCTTGCCCCAGATGTCAGGTGCCCCCAGAAGGAAGGCAATACATAAATTATACTTATATACATGCAATGCAATATAATCAAAAATCAGTAGTTGCAAGCAAATATACCATAGAAGGATAACCCAATCAGGTTGTATGAAGAGGGGTTAGGCCCTAGGCACTGCTCAACAGAGGCACAGCAAAATAATGGGTATAGTTCCCCATACTAAAGGGGTGGCGTAAGCCACAAAACTATGGGCTAGGCTTGTAAATGCCCTCGGGCAGATAGCCTAGTATGAACCTATGAACCTATGAAAGGAGGGAGGGAAAACTGTACTGCAGCTGTATTAGCACTCGAACATCTACATTTATGGTAGGTACAAAACTGTACTATGTTCATCGTGCATACAGCTGCAGTAATCACAGATGGGTAGAATCCCAAAGCTACGCACAGGGTGGTAGGCACTAGGTGGAACTGGGATGAGCCAGAATGCCCTGCAACACAGCAGTGGCAAAGCCTGCTCTAGTTTTGGAATATAAAGGCAGGTGGTAGTGTTTTGTGAAGGTATGCACAGAACTCCAAGTGGCTGCCTCCAAAATATCTTTGGTAGGAACTCTTCTGAGGAAGGCTGTAGAGGTAGCTGTGGCCCTGGTGGAGTGGGATCTGATGCCTGTAGGGACAGATTTTCCATGATAGGAGTAACAAAACCGAATGCAGTGGCCTATCCATTTTGAAATTGTCTGTTTGGTAACTGGCTTCCCTTGAGCTCCTACAGCATAGGACACAAAAAGTTGTTCTAATTTCCTGAAAGGCTTTGTTCCGTCCAAATAATAACGTAGCTGTCTATGGACGTCTAAGGAGTGTAGCAGTCTTTCCCCTTTGTTTTGAGGATTGGGGTAAAAGGTAGGTAAGTGTATGGCTTGATTTAAAGCTACCCTGGATACCACTTTAGGCATAAATGACGGGTTGTTTCGAAGGGAAACCCTGTCCTGATGGAAGATGAGAAAGGGCTGCACAGCCATGAGGGCTTGTAGTTCCGAAACCCTACGAGCTGAGGTTATGGCCAGAAGGAAGGCTGTTTTCCAGGACAAATATTGCAAATCTGTTGAGGCAGCTGGTTCAAAGGGAGGCTATGTTAATTTTTCTAGAATGTAATTAAGATCCCAGGCTGGCATTGATTGTTTCCTTGGTGGTCTTATATTCTTAGCCCCTCTGAGGAACTGTCTTAAGAGTGGGTGAGAGAATAAGGGTGGATCAGTGTTGAATTCTGCAGAAATGGCTGAGGCATGGATTTTTATGGAGGGAAATGAAAGTCCACTGTTCAGCAGCTCAGCTAGATACTGTAATACCTGAGGCAAATCCAGTTTTCTAGGGTCCTGGCCTTTTTTCTCATTCCAAGAGCAAAACCGTTTCCATTTTGTGGAGTAAGCCTTTCTAGTAGATGGCCTTCTGGCCTCCAAAATGACATCCTGCACCTCTTTGGGGAGTAGGGTCTGTTGTGGTGTTAAGGAATTTTCCATGCAGCGAGATTGAGTGTTTTCAGCTGACTGTGAAGAGTTTTGTAGCTGTGCTGAGTCGGCAGAAGAGGCATTAGAGGCAAATCCAGTTTTCTAGGGTCCTGGCCTTTTTTCTCATTCCAAGAGCAAAACCGTTTCCATTTTGCGGAGTAAGCCTTTCTAGTAGATGGCCTTCTGGCCTCCAAAATGACATCCTGCACCTCTTTGGGGAGTAGAGTCTGTTGTGGTGTTAAGGAATTTTCCATGCAGCGAGACTGAGTGTTTTCAGCTGACTGTGAAGAGCTTTGTAGCTGTGCTGAGTCAGCAGAAGAGGTATTAGAGGTAGGGACCAGGGAGGTGTATGTGTTAGGCTCCTCAGGAGTGGGTACCAGTGTTGTCTTGGCCAGTCTGGAGCAATCAGTATCATCTTCGGTCTGTCTGCTCTTGCTTTCAAGAGTACCTTGGGCAGAAGAGGCAGAGGTGGGAAAGCGTAAACTGTCCATGCTGTCCAACTGAATGAAAGGGCGTCCACTCTCCAGGCCTTTGGATGAAAGGTCCTTGAACAGAACTTTTCCAATTGATGATTCCTGTGGGAGGCGAAGAGATCTATGTCTGGCCTCCCCCACGCTTGAATTATCTTTGTAAACACTTGAGGATGCAACTTCCATTCGTGTGGATCTGTCATATTTCTGCTTAGATTGTCTGCCAGCATGTTTTCCAAACCTGGCAAGTACTGTGCCTGAAGTTCGATTTGCCATTCCAGAGCCAAGTTCCAAAGTGTCATGGCTATTCTGCACAGGGGGTATGAATGTGTTCCTCCTTGTTTGTTTATGTACCACATTACTGTGGTGTTGTCTGTTCTTATCAATAATTGTCCTGGATGCAGGAGGTCCTTGAAAGCTGTAATTGCATTTATCACTGCTAGCATTTCTTTCTGATGGATGTGAAGGTGCTTTTCCTTTTGGGACCATTTGCCCTGAATGCACCTGTCTGTCATGTGCACCCCCCCAGGCGTGATCTGAGGCGTCTGTTGTGATGACTTGATTTGCTTGAGGCTTGCAGAATGGGAGACCTGTGTTGGTTTGACATGCTTGGGCCCACCACAGAAATTCCTTTTGCAAACATGGAATTATTGGTATTATTGTTTCCAAACTGTGGCTGTGTTGAGACCATAGGTTTTTTAGGTACCACTGAAGTTTCCTTATATGCAACTTTGCACATGGGATTAAAAGAATGCAAGATGCCATGAAGCCCAGAGCCTGCAGGATTTTCCTTGCAGTAAGCCTGGTACAATTTGCTAGTATTTTGAAGTACTGAGTTAGTTGCCCCTGTTTTTCTGGCGTAAGATAGGCCATCTGGGTGTTTGTGTCCAAGTTGGCACCCAGGAAAGTTATTTTTTGAGATGGTGTTTGCCTGGATTTCTCTTTGTCGACTGTGTATCCCAGGGAATTCAGTAACCGTGTTACATAAGCCAGATGTTCCAGAAATATGTGCTTGCTGTCCACTTGGATCAGGCAGTCATCCAAATAAGGGTAAATTTGTATCCCTTGATGTCTGCAGTACGCAATTACTGATGCCAGGCATTTCGTGAATACTCTGGGCACAGTAGATAAGCCAAAGGGCAATGCAGAGAATTGATAGTGAATTGAACCTGCAAGAAATCTGAGGTATCTTCTGCAGCTTTGTCTGATTGGGACATGCAGGTATGCCTCCTTGAGGTCCAATGTTACCAGCCAAAACTCCTTGCCCAGCATGGGAAGAAGCTGCTGTAATGTGAGCATCTTGAATTTTGGTACGAGTAAGAATGTGTTTAGGATGGATAAGTCCAAAATGGGTCTCCAGTTGGTTCCTTTCCTTGGTACCAGAAATAGCCTGGAATAAAAACCTTGACCTTGTTTGTGAGTAGGTACCTCTTGAATAGCTTTCATGTCTATGAGCTTTGAAATTTGTAGTTGTGCCTCTGCCCTTTGATTGTGTGGCAGGTTTGGCATGCCTCTCATTTTTGGAAGAGGGTGAAAATGAAATCTGTAGCCTCTGTTTATAACGTCCAGGATCTATTTGTCTGTTGTGACAATATGCCAATTTCTTGTAAATAATGCCAGCTTTCCTCCCAAGGGTGCTGCCAGCTGAGACTTGCTTGGCATGGAAAGGAGGAAGTCATTGGGTTTGTTTCCTGTATTGTTGTGCACTGTCTTCGCCACCTCTTGGTGCTGGAGTTTGCCATTGCCTGCCTCTACATGATCCTTGTGTTTGTCCTCTGCCCCTTGTGCGCCTTTATCTACCTCTTTGGGGCTTGTCCGTGGCTGGAAAGGACCAGTTTTTAGAAGGCTAATTTCTGCTAAAACGTGGTGGTTGAACCTGTAGAAAAGCTTTGACAGTTTGCACAGATTTGGCTTTTTCTTCCATTTTCCATAGTATCTCCTCAGCATTAGTACCAAATAGCACATCCTTTTGTAAAGGAGCATCTAGTAGTTTAGCTTTCACATGATCAGGCAAGATTTGTTCCCTAAGCCAGGCATGTCTACGAATGACTGATCCTGTAACAACAGCTCTACTTGAGGCCTCTAGGGCATCATAGCCACATTGTAAGGTGTGTTTACCCACTTGTTCTGCACTATGCATCATATCCTGCAACTCCTTCAAATCTGGTTGTTCAGGTTGAGACATTTTATTTCTTAATTGTGATAACAGAAACTGCTGATATTTAAGCATATGAAACTGACAATTTAAGGCCCTCATGGCTAGGGTGGCCGAGGTATATACCTTTTTCCCCCACGTTTCTAAGGATCTTGACTCTCTTTCGGAAGGAAGTGGATTCTTAACAGTAGAGGCCTTCATTCCCTTGGGGCCTTGAGAAATGGTTTCAGGGTCAGCATTATGGCTTTTGTAAAGAAATTGGTGGGAGTTAGGAACTCTGTAGTACCTATCAGGCTGGACTGGGGCAGGAGGCAGGGAATCCGGATTAAGGCAAGCCTCCGCATAAACATCATCAAGTATGTCCAAGACAGGAGGTATCGCCAGAGGTCTGTGTTGAGGTAACAAAAGAAATTCCCTAAGTCTTTTCTTGGAATCAGAAAAGTCTTGGCCTTCCCAATGGAAGTGTTCCCTCAAGGTGTGCAAGGTTTCCCCAAAAGAAAAATCCTCTGGTGGAGATACAGAAGGAATGGACTGCTCTGCATCAGAGTCTTCAAAAGGGGAGTAAGAGTGTTCCTCTACATCAGAATGTTCTGAAAAAATGGAGCCCTGATCAGAAGAGGGAGAATCTTCCTCCACTCTGGGTCTCTTGTCTGGAGGGGGTTGGGAACCCCTGATAAGAGTAATTAAATCCTCAGCCATTTTAAGCATCTGCTTTTTAAGCATGGGGCCTGGAGATGGGCCCTGTGCAACAGGCCTCTTGGGATGCCTGGCTGATTTGGACTTAGTAAAGGCCTTAATGGAAAAGGAAGATGAGGGTCTAAAGACACCATGGGTGGAAGTGGACTCTGTCCACATTAGGAGGCTCAACGCTCACAGTGGCTTCGGTGGTTGTAGTCTGGGTATGGGCCGAGGTACCTGCGGTCTCGGTTACAGAAGACACCGCCAACGAAGTGTCGTCGGTAGTCAGGGACTGCATAGGTGTCTCGCTGAGAACCGGACCACGTGTAGCCGGTTTTGGCGTGGTGTCGGTGGAGACCGCGGACCTCGAGTGTCGGTCCTTGTCCTTTCGTTTTTTGGACAAAACGGTAGTCGGAGTCTCGGACGACATTTAATAATCAAAGGCTTTACCAAAAAGGTGCTGGGCGAACTCCGCCCGACGCTTAATAGTGCGTTTATTGAAAGTAGCGCAAAAGCGACAGCCCGAGACGTCGTGGTCTGGGCCTAAATTAGGTATGCAAAGGGAATGGAAATCCTTATGCGGTATTTGCTTCCCACAAGAAATACAATTGTTAACTTTTTCTGACATCGGTCTGAGGCAAGAAAAGTTTCCCCAACGGGGTACTTAGCTTTAAAGAAGACTTCGGTTTCCAATTTTTTGTAAAATTAGGAGCTGGCCGACCGGCACTTGCGAACTGCTTCTGCTTCGGGAACCGCGCGGCAAAAAAGACTGAAGAAAATGGCGTCATCTGTGTCTTATATACCCCTGCCTCACGGACGTCAGGAAAGAAAGCGACAACAACCGACGCCGGACCTATACTTTGGAATTCGGCCGACCGAGGACCCACCTGACGACAGAAAACCCATCTATGATTACTGCAGCTGTATGCACGATGAACATCTAATATTCCACAACATGATTTGTTAACTGAAGGGGTACACTGTTTTCTGCAAATCTGTCCATGAGAAATAAGCCAATAACAACATTAGTAAAGATGCAGTCATGCCAGGAAAAAGAGCTGCTTCTGGCAAAACTGCAGCAGAAGGAAAAGAAATATTACAAATTTGGGACTGCAGAGTGCTTGATTATTCATAGTACACCAAGCAGAAGAGAAGCAAATTTATCCCTGCAATCAGGAGATGTTGAGAGACAGGTGTGAGATTCAAGTTACTACATCCAGCTGTCTTAATGACATTTTTCCTGCAGGATGAAAGACTTTTTCAGATACAGAACACGCTAAAGAGGAAATAATGTTCATCAAGCAAAGTGTGAGCCAGCAAGCTGAAAGAATTCTTCTCGTTCTTCTGATAACAGCAAAGCCCATTGAAACAGCACTGTGGTGTAGAGGGAAAAAGCCATAACTATCGGCCGGGTAACAAGCATTTGACTAGCTGCTCAGTGTGTGAAGTACTGTCAGGGAAGGATGGGGATGCCTATCCATGAGGGGTGGGGCTAGGGTCTCCATGAAGGGAGGCATGGTACATAGAGGGAAGTAGTCCTCAGACAAAATACACAAACACAAGGGAGGGTAGGTCATTACACATCTCCCCTCCCCCCACAGCAGAAACAGTTGTTGGCAAAAGCCCTCAGTAACCCCTTAGGATCCATACTGGACCCAGCCCTAAGTCATAGAAATTTTGGGGATGGAAGGAGGAGATGGTCGATGCAGCAATGGACAAGGGGGCACTAGGACAGCTAAAAAGTCTGAAGTAAAAAAGTTGGTAAAATAGCAAGGTCCACGCAGAGAACTTATCACTGAAACCTTTTCCATTGTTTCAAAGGAAAATGATTGACTTAGTGGAAAAAGCCAGGGATGCGGTCAAGAAAAATCAGAAGTACCTTGGACTTGAACTTGCGACCAGTGTTGAATAGTCAAGATGACAAGGAAATAGACTAGCAATAAATTGAAATTGGGAAATAAATGAAGAATTGTAAAGCATCACTGCCATAAGATGCAGCTTGAATATAAGAAACCTGTGCATCTGCAACAAGTGGTCAAATACACTGAAATTTGTTAAATATGCTACTTTGGTGGGTGGAAAGCATGATTCACAGTCTGTCATTGATATTTACAAGGACAATGAAGAGACTGAAGATGTAAATGTAAGTAATAAGAGCTTTTGTTCTTTGTAAAATGTGTATAATAAAAATTATGTAAACTATATGGAAAGATATTTTAAATATGAGATGTGGAAGTGTCATCAGTAATTCCTCTTTATGCTAGTGATATTAAAATAAAGTAGTTTCTTGACTGCAGTGTATAATGGGGTTATACTATGACAAAATAAATGATGGATATAAGCAAATATAAATATGATCTTGGGCTGCTGGGGAAATGTATTAAAATAACCTCCCCTGTGTTTAGACAGGTGGAATGATACATTGATGTTACTAATTTATACTGTAAACAAGACAAGCTAGAAAAATGAAAACATTAAAATGTAAGTGCTTGAAAAGAGCTGTTTCTTGCACTTGTAAGCTATTAGTTGTTCTTTCTTCCATCAGCATGTGAGATGGAAAGTCTACAACTGCATTCAATTAATCAGAAAATTACTGATGACTACCCTGAGATATTTACACAAGAAATAGCATCAGCAACATTTGAAGGGAAATGGCAAGCAGATCAGTGAAAACAAATGAAACTTTGACACAGGGTGAAGTGAATACCTTTGCAAGTATCTGAGCCTTAGCAGCATTAATACTTATTAAATTACTATACCAATGCACAATTTAGTTTATTCACTTAGGATAGCCAGTGCAAATTTTCTTAATACAAAAAAAAAAAAAAAATCAGAGAACATGCTAGCGTTTTTTTTTTCCACATCTGGGAGGCAAACAGAGATAGAATAAGGACAGAGGGTGTCTGTGCAAGGGGAGTACAGGTTCTAACATGCGTTTCTAGCATGATTAAATCTAACTTTAGAATAGCTAAAGCATATGGGTGTAACTGTCTATTTGGGGTAACTGCCCCATATGAAGGCTTAGTTCCATTTTGGAACATTTACACAGTTTTAGTTTATGGTTCGGTAAAAATGGGTTGGGGTTGAAAATGTATTTTATTTCTTATTACTTGAGTGTTTGTACTGAAGCGAAAAGTTAGGGAATATAAGACATGGGTTCAAACACACACGAAAAGCACCAACTGCAAACGTGATTAACCTGCCAAGCATTACTATGTGCATGCAAGTTGCAAGCTGGAAACAAACATTAAAAATAACTGACACAGAATGTGTGAAGGTAATGGCTTCTTATCAGAATGACTGCCTTATTATCATTTTTTATCATGGAATGTCAAGGGTACTGCATGCATGGGCAAAAAGCAAAAAAGTACCGAATTACATAAAGTATAGGATGCAAATAGGAATGTTACAAGACACATCTGGATAGAAACGAGCATGTGGATTTGGCAAAGAAAGGAATAGGGAGGTAATAATACTGATTGTAAGATGGAGTCAGTACTGATAGAAGAGGAAAAGATAGAGAATAATGATAGATTTACTGTAATAAGGAGTCAATGGAAGGGAAGGAGGATTACACTAGCGTGTATTTATATTCCACCTGAAACTAATACTATGGAGTTTTTCAGCTGGGAAAAAAAGTGATGTCTTACCATAACGTTCCATCTGTGCTGTAGATCTTTAATCATTCATTACTGAAAGAACTTCGGTTTGGTCCTCGGGACTGACACGGCCGTTTCCAAGCTCAGACCAGCCAAAAACTCTCAGCTAAGACCTACCCATAATGTCCCTCTCATAGTTACTCCAGATCGAGTTTGCTGGCCCCTATATAATACAGATAGTAAAAGAAAAACAGTAGGAGGCACTGTCTGAGCAAATACCCAAGCCAGGAGTTCCTAAATTCCACCAGGAGTCCAGGCAGAGGGAAGGCATGCGGGAAGTAATGAATAAATAAAGATCTACAACACAGATGGAAAGTTATGGTAAGACATAACTTCTTTATCTGATGTTGTAAATCTTTATTCATTCCTTTCTAATAGGACCAAGTCCCCAGCTACTGGAGTCTTGGTTGGCCCTAAGGAAGGATATTCCTGAGCACCACAGAACCAAAAGATGCTTGTCCCCTGGAGGCCAAATCCAATTTGTAATGAGAGATAAAGGTATGAGGTCTTGCCCAAGTGGCTGCTGCACAGATAACATCCATAGAGGCTCTGGAATGAAAAGCTACAGACGTAGCCATCAATCTAGTAGAATGAGCCTTTATTCTGGAAGGTAAGGATAGTTTATTCTGTTGCTAGATAAAGGTAATGAAGTTTCCAAGCCAGGAGGATAGAGTCACTTTGGAGACAGGTTTACCCAATCTGGTTCCTACAAAAGCCACAAACAATTGATCCATTTTCCTGAAAAATGTAGTCCTGTCCAAATAACAACGAAGCTGCCGATGCACGTCAAGGGTGTGCAAAAGGTACTCCCCTCTGTTTGAATGTTGAGGGAAGAAAACTGGCAGGTCAATAGATTGGTTAATGGAAGATACAGAAATGACCTTGGGCAAGAAAGAAGGGTCAGTACGAAGGGACACTCTATCCCTGTGGAAGTTCAAATAAGGTCTCTTGACACTCCAGGCCTGCAACTCAGATACTCTTCTTGCTGAGGTAAGTGCTACTAGAAGTAGAGCCTTCCATGACAAAAACTTTATCACAAGAATCAAAAGGCTCGAAAGGAGGGCCCGTTAGTGATTGAACTACCAAGGTCAAGTCCCAGGGTTCTATGGGGGGCTTGACAGGAGGTTTAACGTGTAATACTCCTTTCAAAAAAATCTTGCACAGGCGGTGTGACATAACAGAAGAATTATCAAATCCATTATGGAAATTTGCGATAGCAGCTAAATGTACAGTGATTGTCAATGCTGAGGCTCCTGCATGTAGAAGAGTAGTCAGATATTGTAGGATCTTTTGAAAAGGCATAGAGAAAGGATCTAAGTTCTGATCTTTGGCCCAAATAGAGAAACTAGTCTATTTACTAGAATAAAGTTTCCTGGTGGAAGGTTTGTGTGAAGCCAGAAAAATTTCACGGACGGGAGATGAGATATCATGCAGCCTGGCAATCACTGGAAATGGAGGAACCAAGCTGTGAGCTTGAGGCTGTGGAGATTTGGGTGAATTCGTCCATGAGGATAAGATATTAGACATTGGGAATGAACCAGGATCCACAGGCTGTGAATCAGATGAGGCCATAGGAACGGGAACCAGACTTGAAGGGCCAATAAGGGGCAATGAGGATTACTTTGCTTCTCAACCTTTGAGATTTCAGGAGGAGTTTTGGGATGAGGGGATATGCGGGAAAGGCATAGAGTAGACCCGGGGGCCAATCGTGAATTAAGAGCATCCCTCGGGGGTTCCCCCTGAGGGGGGATCAGGGCAAAGTAGCTTCTGCATTGGTTGTTTAAGGGGGAAGAAAAGAGATCGCAGCAAGGCTTGCCCCAGTGGTGGAAAATCCGATCCGCTATTACAGTTTGAGGGATCACTTGTGAGGCATCAGGATGTTCCTGCTCTGATTGTCCACACTAAGATTGGAACTCCCAGGAATGTGCGTTGCTATAAGAAAGCAGTTGGAAGCTATCGCCCAGTGCAAAACCCTCATGGCTTCCCAACACAGGGGGTAAGATATGGTTCTGCCTTGCTTGTTAATATACCAGATGACTGACATGTTGTCCAAATAAACTGCAATAGTCCCAGAAGGGAGGGATGTATGGAACGCCTGCAACGCTAACAGAACTGCCCTCAGTTCCAGGACATTTATGTGCAAACTGTATGGAACGCCTGCAATGCTAACAGAACTGCCCTCAGTTCCAAGACATTTATGTGCAAACTGGCCTCCATGGGAGACCAGGTGCCTTGGACCATCTTTCCCTGGAAATGCCCCCGCCCCAACAGGGAAGCACCTGTGGTCATCGTAGCCATGGGCTGGGGGAGACAAAACACTCGACACCAAAGATTAGATTCTGACTTCATCCACCATAGCATTTCTTCCTTGCAAAGGTTTGTAAGATGTATCAAGTGGTCGAGTGGGTCAGTTAAGCTTGACCATTGTGAAGAAAGGAGCCACTGTAGTATTCTCATGTACAACTTCACCAGTGGTATTAGAGTAATGGCAGCTGCCATAGAGCCTAAGAGTTGCAGTACAAGGCATGCTGGTACAAAGGTCTGTGGAAGAAGGGCTTGGATTTGGTGTCTTATTTTTGAAAGCCTGTGAGGAGGGAGGGAAGCTTGACAGGATGTTGTGTCAAAAACTGCTCAAATGAATTCCAGTGTTTTTGTTGGGGAAATTTGAGATTTGTCTTTGTTGACTGTAATCCCCAAGCTGAGAGCAAAGCCTAGAGTGTAAGAGAGGCTGCGGATTAGAAGATTCCTGGTCGGGGTGGTAAGGAGCCAATCGTCTAGATACAGAAACAGCTGGAATCCTTGTAGTCGAAGATGAACTACTACAATTGCCATACATTTGGTAAACACTCAGGGGGCTGTCGACAGACCGAATGGCAGTGCCCTGAATTGGTAGTAATTGGCTCCCAGCCGGAAGCAGAGAAATCTCCGGGAGCAGTGACCATCTTTATGTGTTAATACACGTCCTGGAGATCTATACAGCACATCCAGCTGTCTCTCCCTAGAAAGGAGAGAATGGGCTGTACCGTGACCATCTGGAATTTTTGAGGTTTGATAAATTTGTTCAATAGGCAGAGATCCAGGATTGGTCTCCAGTCCCCTGCCTTTTTTGACACTAAAAAGAACCTCGAGTAAAACCCGGATCCTATTTGGTTTGGCGGGACTGGTTGGATGACTCTTTTTCTTAGCAGCTTTTCTATTTCTAAGGATGCTACCTCCCACTGACTGGGTGGCACATCGGGGATTCATTTGTCGGGTCTGGGATTTAAACTGAATGGCATCTGGTAGCCTCTGGACATTATTCTCTGTACCCAAACATCGGTAGTAATAACTTGCCAGGCTGGTAGGTGCAGAGAAAAATGACCCCGACTGCTTCCAGAGGAAAGCAATCAGGCCACTGCCCAGGAGCGCTGGTATGGTCGGCTGGAGAAGGATTCTCTAGCGCCCTGGTTAATCGGACCCCCTCTACCCCGAAAGGGGCATCTTCCAGATGAATTGCCCCTCTGCCCCGGAGGGATTGCTCACCATGAGTATCACAAAAAGATCCTTGAGATTTCTTGAACCACAATTTTCCTCCCCTCTGGTTCCTGGAGTAGGACCTCTGGGGGCGGGTGGAAAAACTTATGCCCACAGCAGACAAGGTCTTTCTGTCTTTCTCACTTCGTGCTAGTGTGTCTCGTACTCTGGGACCAAAAAGTGCAGATTTGGCAACAGGCGCGTTGATGAAGGAAGACTTAAATGGGTCTGCAAAATCACACAAATGCTTCCAAGCATGGCATCTCATGGCAATGCCTAATGCGCCAGCTCAAGCTGCCCCATCGGTGGTGTGAAATATCAAACACATTGAGCAGTTTGAGATAGATTCAAGGGTAGCTTGCTGCGAGGCGACAGTGTCACGCACCTCATCAGGCAGTACCCCCGCCAAAGAGGAAGACATTTCGGAGATTAGGTCTTTCTGAAGGCGAGTGAAGTGTGCCAAATAGTTCAGCGACTGAACGGTAAAGGTCGTTGAAGCATAGCTCCGCTTCCCTAGTCTGTCCATGAACCGAGACTCCCTGTTCGGAGGGCGGACAGTGGAGCTATCTTCTACCAGTTCCCTTTTGGTGGCCGCCGCCACGACCATGGAATCAACCGTCAACTGATTGGACCATTTAGGCCGGTCTTCAAGGGTGGATAGAATTTTCTCTGGCCTCTGGGGGACAGGTTCTACATTGTCTGGGGCCTTCCAGGCACGCTGCACGATCAGCCTAATAAGCTCACCTGCAGTTGGGGTCACCCAGGAAGTAGATGGCTGGGCAGGGAAGGCCTGCAAGAACACCAGTTCCTCAGAAGAAGGGTTAGAGGACTTCCAGTCTCCCCTCTGCTTGAGGATTTTGAGAATGTCTCCAAATGAGACGTCGTCTGGGGAAGACCGTGGGGACCCTTCCTGCTCATCGCAATCTATGTCCTCGGTGATAGATTCCTCGGCGGAATCAAGGTGCTTCCTCTTGCACCATTTCTTCAGAAGTGGCTCCCCAGTGGGATCTTCTGAGGAGGACTTCCGAGAAAGGGTTCCCTTCAAAGGGAGGTCTTGCAGCTCTCATGCCCGGGATCCCAAAGTAGGCGGTTGGGACAGCTGCATGCTAGAAGGGGGTTCTGGTGCCAATGTCATTGATGCTGACTGCGAGCCTACAGAGGCAAGAATCCTCTCCATCACCTAGAAAGCAGGCCCGCCCGAGGAGGGATGGGAGCCTGGAACCAAGAAGGACAACCTCGGAACCGGGGTCACACCCTGCCCTGTGGATTCCATTTCCAGGTGAGGAGCTCTGGGAGGACTGGAAGCTGTCAGAGACATGGACATAGATGGCGCCAGTGAAAAAATAGGAACCGGGCTAGGTACCAAGGTGCCGACGGTCCAAACACTGCTCCAAGAGTGCACTGGCTCCAACGGAGCTGATGCAGCAAGGGTGGTCAGTGCTGACAGGGAAAAATCCGCAGTCGGGGCCGAGACAGTATGCACCGGGGTGGACATCGGTACAGAGATCTCCGGGGCCTGGGCAGAAGTCAGAGGAAGATAAACAGCATGCTGTGAAGGATTCAGAGCCAAAGGGGACGGAAGATCTAGCTGGAGTGCGTAATCCCCTAGCTGCCAGAAGCTGGTCCACAACCCACACTATATCTAGTTCAGAAAGACTCCTGGTGGATCTAAAGGAGGCTGCTGAAGGATAATCAGGTCTTTCAAGAAAGGGGCTAAATGGATGCTCCAAGAAAGGGTCATACGTTAGAGAGTACCTGGTTCTTGGGAGATATTCGACTTTAGGAATCGAGGTCAGTCTGTGGAGCCAAAGAAGCTGTCGGCACAGTGGCCGGAGATGGTGCTGAAGAAGGTATGGTCGTGAAAGCCAGTGTTGGAACCAAGGATGGCACCGAAGCCAGTGGTACAGAGGATGGAACCGAAACAGGAGTCAACATCAGAGACAGCACTGAGGGAGAAGACACAGGGCCTGGTACCGAAGAGGTCTGCGCCAGGGGTGCCGGAGAAGCATGGAGCCGACTCGGTTCCGTAACTGACAGAGATGCAGGACAGAGTGACTTCATTTTTCCTTGTGTTTCTTGGTCCAAGGAGGCGGTGAGACCTCCAACCCAGACACAGCCTCCAAAAAAAGGCGATTTGATTGAACCTTTCAGTTTGTTTTTATGCTCTGCTAGAGTGTGATTGCTAAAACTAGAACAAATGTCACAATCAGCATTTATATGGTCCACACCCAAACAGTAAACGCATCGAGCGTGGCTGTCCAAGTTGGGCATCTTACACCCACACTTGTCACACTGTTTAAACCCCAACTTAACTTTGTCTGACATAGTACAGGCAACGAAGGGCTTATTCTAAAGGAAACAAAAAACAACAACAAGGGAAAGGAGGAGAGAATACCAACAATGGTATTTAAAAATACCACAAGTGGTAAAGAAAGGCCTACCAAAGGCAGGAGAGAGGGACAGTACCAACGATGGTAGAGATTTAACTACCAAAGGTAGAGGGTAGGAAATAGAAGCAGGTTATAGGCGATAGCATGAAAAGGCTAAACTGACTAAAAAATGACAAAGTCTGAAGAGAAACTACACAAAAAATCACAAATTTCCACTTAGCTTTAAGAGAGATGGCTAGGCACATCTGACGAGGAACGCGGCAAACGACATCTGGAGTAACTATGAGAGGGGCATGGGTAGGTCTTAGCTGACAGTTTTTGGCTGGTGCGAGCTTGGAAACAGCCGTGTCGGTTCCAAGGATGGAACCAAAGTCCTATCAGTACGGAAAGAATAAAAATTTACATCAGACTATTATTTATGGGCGGGGACTGTAACTTGATTTGCAACAGTGAGGATGCATCATAAGGATCTATAATTAAATGTTCTAAAAGGGCAGATTTCCGAAGAAATATATAAACATATCTGGAATGACTTGGATCACATGTAAATTTCCTAGCAGGAGCTTTAACAGTGCACACATTATTTCTCAAGGTACAATAAGCTGGCATGACTGGACAGAAATTAAATTTCCCAATGTATTTAACTGAAAGCTCTGAAACACAACTAAAAACTATTATAGATAAAAACTATTTCAGATTATGTACCAATCAAGACTGAGATAAAGATGAGGGGCGACAAAGTAAAACTGAGGCACTGGCACTTCATTACCTATTCAGTAAAACAGTGGAATTTAATGAGGGTAGTGGAAATGATTCAAGAGTTATTAATAAAAATAGACATTTCTTCAGAAGGGATAGCTCCACAGCTCTCAACATCTTACCACATAAAATCTGGACAAAGCTAAAAATAATGGAGGGACAAAGCCCCAAAATAGAGACAATTTTTAAATACCATTCTTCTAAACTTAGAAAGTTGCCAGAATAAAAGGCCTTGTGTTACCATGCATATTCTTAAGGGTATGAAGTCTGAAACTCAAATGCCTGTCGTTATTTACTGAATTTAGTCCTTACTGACTTGCCACAAAAATCCAGAAAAATCACACATTTTATGAGGAAGAGACCAAAAATATGAGGCAAAAAATCTGGACATTCTGGGAAAATCTGGACAGCTGAGAAGTATGAGCTAGTGAGTGGGGCAAACTGAAAAAAGAGTTTAAAATAATGGTAAAATAGCAGCAAGAATTGTTTGGAGGGACTGTCAAATGTTATGGTGTTGCAAAAGAAGGGAAAACTCACAAAACAAGAAGATGAGGAATTACCGAGGGCTATATGGAAAATAAGAGGGGATCTGGATAATGTGTAAGAGTTCAGAAAGTTTTCTATTAAGCAAATATGCTTTGATAACTCCAGAGCACAAAAACTCAGCACAACAACTTAGGCAGCAGAAAGTAAAAAGGGTTGTTGCCAAACTTATAGAGCATATTACAAGAAAATTAACCACAGATACTAGAGGTATGAGAAATATTTTAGACAGTCTATGAAAATTCGTATTGAACTAAAAACTGCCACCCATGCAAAGGACAGCAACAAAGCTTTCTTCGGCTATGCCTCAAACTCGGAAATAATGCCCTGCACTGCACAGGGCCAATACATAACAGCAACACATGCTCCTCACCTGCGGACATAGCCAACATATTGGCTGACAAATTTATCTCAAACTTTAATGCTTCATCACCACCCCCAATCTTCCACAACAAATCAGCATGTCCATCTCATCACTTCTGAGCAAGTCCTGAGTGCTCTCCCCAGGGCCAAAAATACTAGCTCCGTGGGTCCCGATAATGTGCCAAGCTACCTCCTTGCAAGTAGAAACAATGTCACGTTGATTTGCGACTAACCCTTTTAAATCTCACGAATCAGGAAAAAACAACGGCCCAAGGATTCCAAAACCACTAGATCCAAACAGAAGAGAATCCAGTCGTAAAAGACTCAACAGCCAATCAAATAACACTTATATGTGTAACTTATGCACGACATTTTATTACTGCTAAATCGAGCTGAGCAAATAAGAATCATACAAAGCGCTTTTGTCCCATTTGTACTATTTGAAACTACAAATTAAGACTTTGTTTCCAAACAAGCTTTTAATTCTGGTGTTTGATGCTGTGAAACAGAATTAGTCTGGTACACGTAATGGATTACATGACCAAATACAAGCAAATGGAGATGGTGTTTTGAGAAGGACCAGCATTTTGTCTCAACTCGTCCTGACAGTAATAAAATATTGTGTTATTATTCAACTGGTGGTCAAGTCTTTCCCTTTTTAATCTCAGCCTCTCCACTGGATACGTCTCAAAAATATGAAGAATCACTGCAGGCATCAAGAGAGGACCTACTACTGACTCTGAGAGCTATAAACTGATAAGCCTCACCGTTCATATCTGTAAAGCAATGCAATACATCATTATGGAACTTTATTGATAAGGATACAGACAGTCTGCAAGTACTGGAATCAAGCCAGTTTAGGTTTATCATAGAGAGATGTTGTCTTCAGAATTTAGCGGACTTTAAACACATCACTGATGCATTGGTCACAGGCAAATCAGTTCACAATTCTTAAATGGACCCGACAAAGGCCTTTAATATAATTCCACATTCTGGCATTACCAATAAATTAATCAAAACTAAATATAAACATCTAGGTTACCCAATGGATAGCAAACTAGCTTAGCTACAGCACCCAGGCTATTACAGTTAACAGCACTGCCCCCACTGAGAGCTATTAGAACCAATTCTCTTTGGTATTTATTTCTCTGATGTCGAGGGTGACTCCAATGGAGTTTGTCTAAGTCTAAGGATGACTGCTACTTCAAGCGGTTAAACTCCTCATATGATATCCAGGTTCTCCTGGAGGGTCCAACACTCAACAATAAATGATTCTTGGACCATAGCCTTAAACTAATTGCCAGGAAATTCAGCAAAGTGTCTTCAGCAAACAATGACGCTCATTCACCTACTGTGTAAGTGATACCCCCCTTAAAAATTGAGTTAGTTATCAAGGACCCAAGTACTTTTGTTGATGATCTATTCTTTGATCGCCATGTTCCCACTGCTTGGAAATCCTTTTATCTGGCCAGACTGATTACAAGGGGTATATCTTCAAAGTCCAAGGAAGCTGCTGGGCATGTCCACTCCTCCCATTAGACTCACAATACAGTATAATGCCCCCTTTGACATGTATTTGTCTAAGCATATTATTGCTTGAAACACTGCACTGTTTCCTCACCAAAACAATCAAAGGCAGATCTTCCTTAACCTAAATCAACTTCGTCAAATTGCTCTCTCTCTCTCTTCTGTCTCCTGCAGACTCTTGACAGGGAGTCTCTTTCTTGCCTGCAAGGCCTCAAAGGATCTGATTATACGTGATCTTCATCAAATCCACCAAAAATAACACCCTAAATACCCATTCAAGATATATAAATCTCACCAAAATATAAAAAAGGAGCTGCTGACAAAATAGATATCTCTCCCAAAGAATCCCTCTTTTATGGAAAAGAACAAAGGAACTCCCTGATCCTCATTAACAGTAAACTGGAAAGATGCATGCATAATTGTAACATACACCCCAGGACTGGCTCATAAACAATCGATCTTAGCCAAAAGGCTCCTCAAGTCCTTACTGAAAGGGTATGAATTTAGGTATTAAGTAAATACACTCCAGGCCTGCTTCATTCACAATGCGGATCTCGTGGCTAGCATGCAAATGTTCCACCAAATTAACAGCCTAGTATTAACCTATGAACCACTTCACAATGTGTGACTGGAGACTGGAAGATTATTGAGGGACCGGGTTCATGACAAAAGCTCTTTTCATTTGCTGATAAGACGTGCTGCTTGTCTCTACTTTAAGCATTTTGTCTGAAGCGACTCCATCTGAAGTCTATACTTAGAAATGCAGTAGTGAGCTCATTCAACTATAAGAAAGTCACTCAGTTTCGTATTAGCTTTGTTTCTTTTGATCTTCCTTGTGCAGAAAAAATGCCTAGGTTCCTTCTGGTATCTACCTCTAGGTCTCTCATTACTCTGTACTGCTTCTCCGAAAGTAATTACTTTCGACATAAATTTACCCGCCAGGAAAGGCCAATAACTGTGAGCTAGCTGACTTCAGCCCTCCTTTTTATACACCAACAATTACCTGAATTAAACAATAAACTTGATAACCTACTTCAATATAGCAAAATTCCTGCCTTTCTTAAAGGAATTGCTCTACTTAAAGTAAAAGATTTACTTCCAAAGACGTACCACAGCAACTTCATATACAACATCTGCAGCACTGTTTACATTCTTTTATGGCAGGTTCACTTCATTCTGATGGACCACCTGGGGGGAACTGTTGCACTATGCTACTACAGTATTTTAAAAATGTACATTTATAAATACATATGTACGTGTATGTGTGTATATGTATATATACAGCGGATATAAAAGGTTTACACACCCTTGTTAAAAAGCCAGGTTTGTGTGATATAAAAAATGAGAACACAATATTTCCCACCTTTAATGTGACCTATAACCTGAACAAATCAACTGAAAAACAAACATATCTATTAGGGGAAAAAACATAAAAAAAAAAAGAAACGTACAATACGAGTGTGCACACCCTTAAACTAATACTTTTTTGTGTGTGCACACCCTTAAACTAATACTTTGCTGAAACACCTTTTGATTTAATTACAGCATTCAGTCTTCTTGGGTACACACCTGCCATTAATTAAAGAGACTCTGATTAACCCAAAATAAAGTTCAGCTGTCCTAGTACGATTTTCCTGACGTTTACTCAACTGCCTGCTACAGCAAGAGCCACGGTTCGCAAAGACCTTACAAATCATCAAAGGGATCTCATTGTTGAAAGGCATCAGTCAGGAGAAGGGTACAAAAACATTTCCACAGTCATCAAAAAGTGGAGAAAATATGGGACAACAGTGATGTTGCAAAGAACTGGATGTCCCTCCAAAATTGATGAAAAGACAAGACGAAAACTGGTCAGGGAGGCTGCCAGCACTTCAGCAACACTGAAGGAGCTACAGGAATTTCTGACAAGTACTGGTTGTGTACTACATGTGACAACAATCTCCCATATTCTCCAGATGTCTGGACTATGGGGTAGTGTTGGAAGACAGAAGTATTTTCTTACGCAGAAAAGCATCCAGGCCCGACTAAAATTTGCAAAACAATACATCAAGTTTATGGTCTGATGAGACCAAGGTTGAACTTTTTGGCAAAAATTCCAAAATGTACGTTTGGCGCAAAAACACTTCGCATCACCAAAAGAACACCATCCACATGGTGAAACATGGTGGTTGCAGTATCATATTTTGGGGCTGCTTTTCTTCACCTGGAACTGGGGCTTTAGTCAAGGTGGAGGAAATTATGAACAGTTCCAAATGGCCCAAAACCTTCAGGCATCTGCTAGAAAGCTGAAGATGAACAGGAATTTCACCTTTCAACATGACAATGACGCACGCACGCACGCGCACACACACACACACACACACACACACACACTCCTTTTTAAGTGACATAATATGCAAAAAATTGCAAACCATCTAGCATAAACATGTCAACACACAGTATGGCAGGTTTTCATTTACAGGTATTGGCATGGTTGTTACTGGAAGATACACTTATTGCAGATTTACTAAATTAAAAAAATAAAGAGATTGATATTATTTACAGGAGCTTTGTTTACACCAGGTTTAAATGAACTTTTATAAGATTCTTTACAGGTATTTGTACAATGAATAGTATTTTTGATAATATACAACTTTAAGGTCACTTAAAATTTCATTGGCTGGATTTTTAGATCCGATTTATCCCTATTTTTGTGATTTTGTTGGTATGATTCTCAGAGGTACTAAAGAAGCCATGTGATTAATGGCAAAAGCAGTCTATAACAAATGATAATTCTGGATGAAATACATATATTTTGCTTTTAAAGTGACTGATAAAGTGAAGTGGATTTTTATGGAATGTATGTGTGTGTAAAAACAAAGAAAAACTGATCTAATTGCACTAGGAGGCTATTTCAGTTGTTAGATGCCATTATCTTCTTGACAAACTGACCTTTATTCTTTCAATTTTCTTTATGTTTAAAGATAAGTTAGCGTATCTGAGTTTGGCAAAAATTTCCCCCTAAAAAATCAGTATATACATCACTGCTTACATTTTACACCAGCTTTAACCCACATTCATAAGTGTTTGAAGATTACATATTTACTGTGTTTTAATAAGGACTGTAATTTCTTACTGGCCACCTTACTGCTATGTAGATGCCTGTGACAGCACTTGACCTGAATTTCAAAGTCTTGGGTCCTGTGTCAGTTGCGATCTCCTCTTCCATGATGTCAGGTCATCAGGGGTACAAGACATGCAGCCGACGCCATTTTCTTTAGTTTTTCTTGCCCCAGATGTCAGGTGCCCCCAAATAGGTAGCAAAATTATGTATATATAAACACAAGCATCAATATAAACTTTACCTTCATCTACAAGCAAATACACCACATAGGTTGTAGAAGATGGAGAAGGAAAGATAAACTCCAGAATGAAAGGGGGATGGCAGGCGGGTAACCTTGACTGCAACAGTGAATACACTCGAACATCTACATTTATGGTAAATGTACACAACTGTACTATGTTCTTCGTGTTTCACTGTTGCAGTCATTACATTTGGGTGGAATCCCAAAGCTATGGCTGGAGCTAAACAGCATTAGGTGCGGCTATAAGGCCCTGCAGAACTGCAGTGGCAAAACCTGCCCTGGACTTAGAGTAGAGAGGCAAATGATAATGCTTTGTAAAGGTGTGAACTGAACTCCAAGTGGCAGCCTCTAGAATGTCTTTGGTTGGTACTCCCCTGAGAAAGGCTGCTGAAGTAGCTGCAGCTCTAGTGGAATGAGACCTAATGCCTTTGGGCACAGGTTTATCATTGTGTAAGTAGAAGAAACGTATGCAATGGCTTATCCACTTTGATATGGTCTGCTTTGAAATAGCCTTTCCTTCTGATCCTGCCGCATATGCCACTAGTAATTGCTCAGTTTTTCTTTGAGCTTTAGTCCTGCTCAAGTAGAATCTCAGCTGTCTGTGCACGTCCAAGGAATGCAGAATTCTTTGCCCCTTGTTCTGCGGATTTGGATAAAAGGTTGGCAGATGAATAGTCTGGTTAAGAGCCACACTGGAAACCACCTTAGGCATAAATGTAGGATTTGTCCTTAGAGACACCCTGTCTGGGTAAAATATGATAAAAGGCTCTAAAGCCATGAGGGCCTGTAGTTCTGAAACTCTTCTTGCTGAAGTAATTGCTAGTAGCAGAGCTGTTTTCCATGATAAGAACTTTATATCAGCGGTAGCAGCTGGTTCAAATGGAGGCAAGGTGAGCTTTTCCAACACATAATTGAGGCCCCATGCAGGTATTGGTGATCTTCCAGGAGGCCTTAAATTTTTGGCTCCTCTAAGATACTGCTTTAGTAAAGGATGAGAAAAGATTGGTGGCTCTGTATTGTAATGAGCCAAAATGGCAGAGGCTTGAATTTTAATTGATGAAAAAGGCCCTTGTCAAGCATCTCAGTTATATATTGTAATATCTGAGGAATATTTGGTTCTGCTATATCAGTTCCTTGTGCTTGATTCCAAGCACAGAATCTCTTCCATTTATCAGCATAAGATTTTCTAGTACTAGGCCTTCTGGCTTCCAAAATGATATCCATCACAGCCTTACTAAGAGGCGTTGCTTGTATAACTATATGATCAGCCATGCTGCCAGGTTCAGTGTCTGGAGCTGATTGTTCAGGATCCGATTGTATTGCTGGGACAGTAGTTGAGGTCTTTGAGGTAAGGTCCAAGCTGGGTATTGAGACAAGTTCCTTAGGATTGGGTACCAGTATTGGCGGGGCCAGTCGGGGGCAATTAGTATCATCTTTGGTTTCTCTTGTCTGACTTTTAGGAGGACCTTGGGTAGAAGAGGCAGAGGAAGAAAGGTGTAAACTGATAGGTTTTTCCAACTGAAGGATAGGACGCGTCCACTTTCCATGCTTGTCTGTGACAAGTCTTTGTGCAGAATCTCTTCAACTGATAATTTTGAGGAGAGGCAAATAGATCTATGTCTGGGCTCCCCTATTTGTTATCATGCTGAAGACTTGTGGATCTAGTTTCCACTCGTGAGGATCCATAAGGTTTCTGCTTAAATCATCTGCCAGAGTATTTTGCTTTCCTGGCAGGAATTGAGCTTGAAGATGTATTTGGTAAATCAAAGCTGTGTCCCACAGTGTCATGGCTAATCTGTAAAGGGGGTATGAGTGCGTGCCCTCCAGCTTGTTTATATACCACATGGCCGTGGTGCTGTCCGTCTTTATCAGTAGTTGTCCTGGATGAAGTAAGTCCTTGAAGGCTGTCAGGGCATTTTGAACAGCTAGCATCTCTTTCTGGTTGATATGTAGATGTATTTGTTTTGGGGTCCATATGCCCTGAATGCATCTTCCCACCATGTGGGCCTCCCAGGCATAATCTGATGCGTCTGTTGTTAAGGTTTGGTTGGCAGGGGGTAGAGTGAAGGCCCGTCCCATGCTTTGGTGACATGCCTTTGCCGACCATAGAAACTCCTGTTGTAGGCAGGGAATAAGAGGAATCATTGTTTCCAGACTGTGACAATGTTGACTCCACAAACATTTTAGGTACCATTGAAGTTTCCTCATATGCAGTCTTGCATATGGAATTAGTAGGATGCAGGATGCCATGAAGCCCAAAGCCTGCAGAATTTGTCTTGCAGATAACTGGGTTTTTGTTGCCATCAGTTGCCTTTACTTGTCTGGCGTGAGGTAAGCCATCTGGGCAGTTGTATTCAAGCTTGCACCCAGGAATGTTATCTTTTGAGAGGGTACCAGTTGTGATTTCTTTTCGTTTATTGTGTACCCTAGGCATGTTAGAAGCCTTTTCATAAATGCCAGGTGTTGAAAAAGAATGTCCTTGTTCTCTGCTTGAATGAGACAGTCGTCCAAGTAAGGATATATTTAGATACTTCTTTGTCTGCAATATGCAATTACTGGTGCCAGGCATTTTGTAAAGACCCTGGGCACAGTAGATAAGCCGAAGGGCAGTGCAGAGAATTGGTAATGCATTAAGCCAGCCTTGAACCTGAGGTATCTTCTGCACGATGTCTTATTGGGACATGCAGGTATGCCTCTTATGTCTAATGTCACCAGCCAAGCATTCTTGCCAAGCATGGGCAGAAGCTGCTGCAAAATCAGCATTTTGAATTTTGGAATGTCTAGGTATGTGTTCAAAATCGATAAATCCAGTACTGGCCGCCAGGCCTTGTCCTTTCTAGGTACCAAGAACAGTCTTGAGTAAAAACCTTGTCCTTTTTCCTGTTCTGGTACTGGCTGAATGGCCCCCATATCCATGAGGGACGTAACCTGTTTTTGTGCCTCTGCCCATTGATTTTTTTGGCAGATCTGGCCAACCGTTTGCAATTGGCAGAGTATGGAAGTGGAATCTGTATCCCTGTGATACTATGTTTAGCACCCACTTATCCTGGGTTATTAACTGCCAATTTTAAGCAAAAAGTGCTACTTTTCTCCCTAAGGGTGCCGCCTAAAGATAAGTGCTTGGTGCAGGTAGGGGGAAGTCATTGGGACTGTTTTCTGTAGGTTTGCGCTTTATCTCCTCCAGATTTGGAGGTAGAAGCGACCCACTGCTTTGACCTGTATATTCTTGCACCTGGTATCTGGAACCCTTAGGGCATCTGGATTTGTCCCTTTGAGCTCTGTCTGACACAGGAAAGGACCAATATTTTGTAGGCCAGTGTCTACTGAACCTTGGTGGCTGCACTTGTAAAAAGTCTTTTACAGTTTGCATAGACTTAGCTTTGTCTTCCATTTTCTTTAAAACCTCTTCTGCCTTAATTCCAAAAAGAGTATCATGCTGTAAGGGTGCATCTAACAATTTAGCTTTAATATGATCAGGCAAATTTTGTTCCTTTAACCAGACATGCCTCCTAATCACAGATCCAGTAACTGCGGCCCTGCAGGAGGCCTCTAAAGAATCAAAAAGTACAGTTTTGTACCTACCATAAATGTAGATGTTCGAAGATCCACATTGCTGCAGTCCTTACACTTGGGTAGTCCGCTGTCCTCGGTCGGCCCGAATATCAAAGTATAAGGCTGACGTCGGTCAAGGCGCATTTGACTGACATCAGGACGTCAGGGTACAAATGCGCATGACCGACGTCATATCCTCAGTCTTTTCTTGCCCCAGATGTCAGAAGACCCTAAAAATAAAGGTCAAAACCAAAAGACAGCAAACAAACAACCAACCATCCTAGCACTAAAAATATGTACAATATATACAATATACATCATATTGACAACCCAACCCACACAACCGCCTCTAACTACAGAGGGGAAGGAGGGAGGGTAAATTGGACTGCAGCAATGTGGATCTTCGAACATCTACATTTATGGTAGGTACAAAACTGTACTATGTTCTTCATCTCACATTGCTGCAGTCCTTACACTTGGGTAGAATCCCAAAGCAGAGGTAAGGGAGGATGGCCAAACTATAAGGAAGCAGGAGCTGCCAAAATGCCCTGCAACACAGCAGTGGCAAAACCAGCCCTGGATTTAGAGTAAAGTGGTAGGTGATAATGCCTAGAGAAAGTATGCACTGAACTCCAAGTAGCTGCCTCCAAAATATCCTTAGTTGCCACCCCCCTCAAAAAAGCTGTCAAAGTGGCAGTAGCCCTAGTGGAATGAGGCCTAATCCCAGCTGGAATCTCCTTGCCATGATGGGAATAACAGAAAGCAATGCAAAACCCAATCCACTTAGAAATAGTTTGTTTTGACACAGGCTTGCCCTGAGAACTCAAAGCAAAAGAAACAAATAACTGCTGAGACTGCCTGAACCCTTTAGTTCTGTCCAAATAATAACGCAACTGCCTGTGTACATCTAAAGTGTGCAAAATCTTTTCCCCTTTATTTTGGGGATTTGCATAAAAAGTAGGCAAATGAATAGTTTGGTTTAAAGCCACACTAGAAACCACTTTAGGCATAAAGGAAGGATTAGTGCGTAAAGATACCCTATCCTTATGGAAAATTAAGAAAGGCTCAACCGCCATAAGGGCCTCCAACTCAGAAACCCTTCTTGCAGAGGTAATAGCCAACAAAAAGCAGTCTTCCATGATAAAAACTTTAATTCAGTAGTAGCTGCAGGCTCAAAAGGTTGTAGAGTGAGTTTCTCCAACACAAAATTGAGATCCCAAGCAGGAGTAGGAGCTCTTCGTGGGGTCTTATATTCTTTGCCCCTCTAAGAAATTGCTTGAATAAAGGATGAGAAAACAATGGTGGGTCACAATCATAGTGAGCCGAAATTGCTGCAGCATGAACCTTAATAGAAGAGAAGGACAAACCTTTGTCCAGTAACTCAGTAAGATATTGAAGAGCCACACTTAAATTAGGCTCAGAAACATCAAAATCCTTTGCTGCACTCCAAATTAAAAATCTCTTCCATTTATCTGCGTACACTTTCCTTGTACTAGGCCTTCTAGCTTCCAAAATAACATTCAAAACTTGCTGTGGAAGTGGAGGCCCACTATGGTTCAAAACAGAATATGCCAGGCTGTTAGGTGCAGAGAGTGAAGCTTGACATTGAGCAAATGACTGTCCTCCTGAGACAACAGGTGTGGAATCGAAGGCAAAGGCCATGGAGGCTTCCGTACCAGGCTTCTCAGTAATGGGTACCAATGCTGTCGAGGCCAATCTGGAGCTATCAAAATCATCCTTGGCTTGTCTTGTCTGGCCTTTAGTAGTACCTTTGGGAGGAGAGGCGGAAAGGCATACACATGAAGATTGCTCCAATTGAAAGAAAGAGCATCCACTTTCCAAGCTGTGGGATGAAACCTTTTTGTGCAAAACTTTGGCAGCTGGTGGTTTAGTGGAGAAGCGAACAGATCTATGTCTGGAGTTCCCCATGACACTGTCAATTTCTGAAATACATGAGGATCCAATTTCCACTCGTGGGGATCCATAATTTGTCTGCTCAACACATCTGCTAAGGAGTTCTGTGCTCCCGGCAGAAACCTTGCCTGAAGATTTAGCTGTAAACTGAGAGCAGTCTCCCACAAAATCATTGCTTGCCTGCATAGAGGATAAGAATGTGTTCCGCCTTGCTTGTTGATGTACCACATGACAGTTGTGTTGTCTGTTAGAATCAACACCTGCCCTGGAAGAAGTAAATCCTTGAAAGCTATTAATGCAAACTGGACTGCTAACATCTCTTTCAAGTTGATATGTAGATGTTGTAGTCTGGCAGGCCACTTGTCTTGTATCCACTTTCCATTCAGATTAGCTCCCCAAGCTTTGTCTGAGGCATCTGTCGTTAGAATCTGACTCGCCTCTGGCCGGGTCACAGAGAGTCCCTTGTTTAGGTGACATTCCTGAGCCCACCACAACAATTCCTTTTGAATGCAAGGTATTATTTGAATGACAGTGTCCAAATCCTGGCAGTGCTGTGTCCATACATTTTGAGATACCATTGTAGCTTCCTCATATGCAGTTTGGCATTGGGAAGCACCAGAATACAAGATGCCATGAACCCCAAGGCTTGAAGGACTGTCCTTGCAGTCAGCCTGGACTGATGAGACAACTGATGAAAGTAAAGGGAAAGATTCTTTTGTTTGTCCGGGGTCAAAAGGCCATCTGGGATGCTGTATTCAGTCTCACACCCAGAAAGCACATGTCCTGAGAGGGTACTAGACTGGACTTTATTTCGTTCACAGAATACCCCAGGCATCTTAGCACTGCTATCACATAATCCAAATGATGAAGAAGCTTGTCCCTTCCTTGAGCCAGAATCAGGCAATCGTCCAAATAAGGATAGATCTGTATTCCTTTTAACCTGAGGAAAGCTATCACTGGAGCCAGAACTTTCGTGAACACTCTGGGCAGTAGATAAGCCAAAGGGCAATGCAGAGAACTGATAATGAGAAGTCCCAGCTCGAAAACGCAGATACTTCCTGCAACTCAGTCTGATAGGAACATGAAGATAAGCCTCCTTGAGATCCAAAGTTACCATCCAATGATCTTTGCCCAGCAGAGGTAAAAGCTGCTGTAACGTCAACATCTTGAACTTGGGAATGTCCAGATAAGTGTTGAGGATAGATAAGTCCAAAATTGGTCTCCACGTGTTCCCTTTCTTTGGTACTAGGAACAGGCGAGAATAAAATCCCAGGCCCACTTCTGGTATAGGGACCGGCTGTATGGCCCCTATTTGGAGTAACAGAGAAATTTGCTTGTGAGCCTCTATTCTTTGTTGAGGAGGAACGTCTGGCATGCCTTTGAAAGGAGGCAAGGTATGGAAATAAAACCTGTAACCGTGGTGTATGATATCCAATACCCATCTGTCTTGGGTAATTAAACTCCAATTTTCTTTGAAAAGTGCCAACCTTCCTCCCAAAGGTGCTGCCAGACGAGAAGGTTCTGGCAGCTGAAAAGGTAGGTCATTGGGTCTGTTTACGAAAGGACTGACCCCTGCCCTCACCGAAGACTGTGCAGGAGAACTCCCTGTTCTAGGCCTGAAAGAGCCCTGAGCTCTGCCCCTACCACGTCTAGATCTACCCCTAGACTGGGAATCATAAGAAGGATACGTCCACCCCTTAGTAGGCCAATTTCTACTAAACTTTGGAGGCTGAACCTGCAAAAAATCTTTAACAGTCTGCATAGACTTAGCCTTGTCTTCCATTTTCTTTAAAACTGCCTCAACAGGAGAACCAAACAACACATCAGATTGTAAAGGAGCATCTAAAATCCTTGTTTTAACATGGTCAGATAAATTCTGATCCCTCAGCCAGGCGTGCCTGCGAAGAACTGACCCAGTGGCAGCCACCCTAGACGAGGCCTGTACAGCATCAAAAGCACATTGCAAAGAATGCTTACCCACCTGTTCAGAAACATGTACTAAATCTTGTAACTCTTTACAATCAATACCTTCCGCCAGAGCATCAACCTTAGACTTCAATTGTGAAAGGAGATAGTTTTGGTATTTCAACATGTGAAACTGGCAATTCAAAGCCCTCATAGCTAGAGTGGAAGAAGTATAAACTTTCTTTCCCCATCTATCCAAAGCCCTGGCCTCTTTATCTGTAGGAACTGGATTCTTGACAACAGAAGCCTTAACACCTTTAGGCCCCTGACTAACAGTTTCTGGGTCTGCCCTAGGACTCTTAAAAATATACTTATGAGCTTCAGGCACCATGTAATACCTATCCGGTTTAACAGGAGCAGGAGGCAAAGAATCAGGATTAAGAGAAGCCTCTGTAAAAACATCTTCCACCACATCCAAAACAGGAGGTATAGCCAAAGGCCTATGCTGGGGTAAAAACAAAAATTCCCTAAGCCTTTTCCTGGAATCAGAGAAGTCCTGACCTTCCCACTTAAAATGCTCCCTCATGGAATGAAGAGTTTCTGAAAAAGAAAAATCCTCAGGAGGAGAAGCAGAAGGAGTAGAATCATCCACATCAGAATCAGAATAAGGAGAATACTCCTGCAAGTCTTCAGCCGAAGACTCTGAAACATCCGAAGCCTGCTCAAAACTCCCTAGCTCAGGCTCCACCCTAGGTCTCTTATCAGGAGGGGGCAAAGAACCCCTAATCAAAGTAATCAAATCTTCTGCCATTTTAAGCATATGCTTCTTGGGCAAGAACTAGGGGTGACACCAACTGAAGCTAAACCTGGCCTGCCTCTGGGAGAAGCCTTGGAAACAGAAGGAGAGGGCCTAACCACCCTAGGAAGGGAGGGGAGTATAGTAACCTGAGAAGCCCCTTCAGCCTGACCTGCCTCCTGAGAGGCCACATCCTGCAATAACAAAGTCTCTCCCTGGGATCCCAAAGAAACCTCCGGTGGAACCACCGGCTCCACCGACACCTCTAAGAACCGGCGTCCGATGCGGACGGTTCTTCTAGCCTAGGCTTAACTGCTTTGTCCTTGCGCTTCTTGAAGAAGCGGGCGTCGGAGCATCCGACGGCATTTTATAATTGCACCGCTTCCCGAAGACTAACCTGGCACAATCCAACCTTCTCTTTATAGTGCGCTTATTGAATCTAGCACAAGAGCGACACCCAACAACGTCGTGCTCAGGCCCTAAACAAGGAATACACAAAGTATGATAATCTCTATGCGGTATCTGTTTCCCACAAGAAATACAATTATTCACTTTTTCTGACATCCGGTAAACCACTGAGGCAAGAAAAAACTAAAATATTCCCCAACGGGGTACTTAGCCAACTTTGACTCTGTCTGAAACTCCGAAATCGAAAAATTTCAGAACGCCAACCGGCACTTGCAATGCTGCTTCTGCATCGGACCATGCGGCAAAAAAGACTGAGGATATGACGTCGGTCATGCGCATTTGTACCCTGACGTCCTGATGTCAGTCAAATGCGCCTTGACCGACGTCAGCCTTATACTTTGATATTCGGGCCGACCGAGGACAGCGGACTACCCAAGTGTAAGGACTGCAGCAATGTGAGATGAAGAACATCCACATTGCAAAGTAAGCTTTCCAACATGTTCAGCTGCATGCAATAATTCCGGCATTTCTTTATTTTCTGCACATTCAGAAATCAACATAATTTTCTGTTTTAGCAATCCCATAACATGTTGTTGATACTTGAGCATATGAAATTGACAGTTTAAGGCCCTTACTGCCAAGGTAGCAGATGCATAAACCTTTTTTCTCCATCTATCCTGTGCTCTTGTATCTCTGTCAGCGGGGGTAGGATTTTTTGCTGTCGAGGCCTTAACTCCCTTTGGACCCTGTGAAATAGTTTCAGGATCAGCAGCAGGGTTTCTAAATAGGAATTTATGTGAGTCAGGGACCCTGTGATATCTGTCAGGCTTGCTGGCAGCCGGAGGTAAGGAGTCAGTGGTCAAGCTTGACTCCGAAAACACATCATCCACAATGTCTAAAACAGGGGGTATGGCTAAAGGCCTGTGCTGAGGGAGAAGAAGGAAATCCCTGAGCCTCTTTTTTGATTCTGAGAAATCTTGACTCTCCCAGTGAAAATGCTCCCTCAAAGTATGCAAGGTTTCTCCAAATGAATAATCTTCAGGAGATGATGCAGATGGTATAGACTCCTCTGCATCTGAATCCTCATAGCGAGGTATACATAATTCCTGATCAGAAGAGGGATCAGAAAAAATAGAAACCTGATCTGAAGACTCACAATCAGTGTCTTGACTAGGCCTCTTATCTGGAGGGGAATGGGTACCCCTGATCAAGGTAATAAGGTCTTCAGCCATTTTGATCATCTGTTTTTTAGGTATAGAGGCCTGTGCATGTGGCTCATGCATCGTTTTTTTTTTAGTTTTAGAAGATGCTTTTGTCTTTGGTTTTGCAGCTGTCGTCGGTTTGATATACAAATGTTGAGGTCTGAATATACCCTTAGAAGCCGGTGCCTGCTCAGCAGCTCCGGACCCATCCGAGGGAGATACATCCGTTGGTCCAATACCTTGAATATCTTGCGGCATGCCGGACTCCACATGGGTGTCGGTAGAGGCCTGCGACTCGAAAGTAGCGGGTATCAGCCCTCAGGAGCCGGTGCCTGCTTAGCAGCTCCGGACCCATCCGATGGAGATACATCCGTCGGTCCAATACCTTGAATATCTTGTGGCATGCCGGACTCCACATGGGTGTCGGTAGAGGCCTGCGACTCAAAAGTAGCGGGTATCAGGGGCTGCAAAAGCACCTCGCTGAGTACCGGTGAACCGGTGACTGGCTTAGGAGAAGCTTCGTCGTCGGTTTTGGATCTCCGCTGCATTTTTCTGTCCTTTTCTTTGCATTTTTTTTATGTACTCCAGTAGTCGGATTGCTATCAGACGAAATTTCGGGGTAGTTAAATCTGTTTCCAAAATACTTTGAGGCAAAAATATACCGACGCTTAATAGTGCGTTTGTTAAATCTAGCACAAAACCGACAGCCAGGCACGTTGTGATCAGGGCCTAGGCAAGGAATACAGTATAAATGGAAATCCTTATGAGGTATTTGCTTCCCACAAGTAATACAATTATTAACTTTTCCTGACATCGGTATGGAGCAAGAAAAAAATTTCCCCAACGGGGTATTTAGCTTTAGTGAACACTTCGGTTCTGAAACTCAAACTCAAATATTTCAGTAGTCGGACGACCAGCACTTGTGAAATGCTTCTGCTTCGGGCACCGCACGGCAAGAAAAGACTGAAGAAATGGCGTTGGCTGCATGTCTTATACCCCTGACGACCTGACGTCATGGAAGAGGAGACAGCAACCGATGTAGGATCCAAGACTTTGGAATTCAGGCCGACTGAGGGCAACCTGCCAGCAGATTACCCAAATGTAATGACTGCAACAGTGAAACACGAAGAACATCAAAGTCAATGCCTTCTTTAAGATCCTGTGTATGAAAGCACAAATGTGACACATGAAACATTACTGCATGGTCTACCACCACCACCAGAAGTAACAAATTATCAGTCATCCATGTCTTATTCCCCTACGTAAATAATAATCATAATAAAAAAAAAAGAAAGACAATCACTACTCATCATAATATTATTTCCTCCTCCTTGACTCCTGCTTTCCACATGCAAAACCTTACTTAGGTACTGCCACTTAAGATATTTTCCACTACAGCGAGAGTCTACTTGTCACTAGGAATGTGGCATGTGGCAAGACTTCACTACCGCAATGGAAGGAGCAAAAGGAAGAGAAGACTGAGAAATGGATGAACAGAGGTAGTGTCAGGAACACGCGCAACTTAAAAATATACATAAATTCAGAAAAGAAAAGAAAAGAAATCAGCAAACATGAAAAAATAAAACACACGTAAAATAAATTTGTCAATCACTTACTGTAGTTTCCCATCTGAAGATGTTGCTGTAGAAACAGAGCCAGTTCTCGGAAAGGTAGAGGCGGCCCTGAAGCAAGATGTCTTTTTGAAGTGCACAGGAGTAATCTGACAAGAGAGATTGAAGAAGCAGACACAAATTAAGTAAAACATCTGCAACTTAATTCATACAAGATTATTTTAACTTCTACATGGTTTAAATCTACTCATCAGTTGACTTAACATACAAGTTAGTACGAACGCTGCTATCCAAAAGTAACCCTTCACACTTGAAAAATATTTCTGCATCACTGCCTTTTATCACATTTTCTCTAGTCATTAACACATGCAGAATGTAAAGCAAATACTGTGCCTACAGGTTTTGTACTTGTTATAATCTAATACCCCTGCTTTGCACATGTAAGTAGCACTTACTCACTGTTAACCACAATAATTGACATCCATAATTAAAGCCTGAGAAGTACTGTTTTGCATGACTGGACCACTGTTTTTTGATGCCAGCTTATTCATAGCAGAGGACTGTATGGCTTGCATGCAGAAGTAGTTATAATGTAAAACACTAACATGCAACCAATCACAAGCTTCAAGTCCAAGCTATGACGTAGTGATGGTTTCCCTCTTGAAAACACCTTTACATACTGAAATAACAATCAAATAATCAAAAATCATGCATATGATTTTGCATGGTGTAAACCTCTGCAGTCATTACGACCAGTACTACTGAGAATGGAATCTATATTAGAACATTGACAGCTAAAAACAGCGAACACCCTTACCTCAACACAGCTTAACCAACAGTACTAAATCTCGAACGGCCAGAACAGCGATTTTTCCCCCTGGGAAAAAAATCGCTAAGCCACTGTTGGGAATTTGCTGTTTCCTCCACTGTAGTGCAATCTCGGAGTTAGGGGGTGGGGGAGCCAAGCCCCCCACTTTATTTTGTCTGTCTTTTTTTCTTTTCTTTTTTGGCCCAGCGATTTTTTTCTCTGGGAAAAACTCGCTGTTCTGGCCATTCGACATTTAGTGTTTTTGGTTAAGCTGTGTCGAGATAAGGGTGTTCGCTGTTTTTAGCTGTTGATGTTCTAATATAGACCCCTGGGAATGGGCTGTAATCCCGTAGCAATATTCATGGGAAAAATATGCAACAGTTCCTACTTTTACAGGACAGAACCAAATATTAAATGGAAACCTATTCAGCACAGCATGACAGGATTATACTGCAGTCATGGAGAATGTGTAAGCCCCCACTATGAAACATGTACACAAATTATATATGTTGTGTCAAATATTGTGATCAAACTGAAAAGTAAAGGCATTTCAGCATCTTTCACTGTCCCAAACACATTATGCAATGTAACACAGATTTATTCTGATATAGCTAGCTAAGAATGTATAAAATAAATAGCTGCAAGAAAACTTCCACAGCAAGGCCTGAGCAGAAATTCCAAACGTTACTGAACTAAGTTACCCAGGTCTACCTTTACCGTACATAAAAACAGACTTGTTAGTAAAGTCTAATCACAGCTAAAGTGATAACAAGTCTTTCCAAATCCTCTCACTTGATAAGTTTAAGGCTTTAGCAAGGAATGTTCTTAGTTGAAAACTTAAACATGGCCTTCCAATTTTAATCCCTTAGTTCACCATAAGATTCAAGTTGCAGAAAATAAACGATGTAATATGTCCTTCTGAGGTGCTGCATTATTCAAAATACCAACGGGGATACTGTGCACCATTAAAAACAAAACTCAGTACCAAAGAACAGACATAGTTACTAAAATGCAGTCAAAAGGAAGTCATCAAACTGGTTAGGCCACATTTTAAACTTTTATAAATGAATACTGCTCTTTCTAGACTAAAACCATCTGCATTGACTCATCTCCCAGCAGAAGTACGAATGAATGAACACAGAATAACTTCACAACCAAACTGAGCACACATCTTAAGGAAGCTGGTTATACTGTGATTAATTTACACTGTAGTTAAATTTACATTATTTGTTTATGTTATTGTTGGTAGTTTACCTTGCAGAATTTTATATTTATTTGCATTACTAATGCTCTCCTTCTCTGTATTCTAAATGCTCCTATGAGTGCAAGTCATGACTGAAAAGGTTCAATGACCAACCCACTTTCCAAGTCATCAAAGAACAAATAAACTTTGCGAGTGACAGTCCCTCTTTGGGCAGTTGTGTCCAGACAAAAAATATTAAAAATGGCAAATGTCCTGAGATTGTAGGACATAATTATTTCCTATATTTTATGTAATAGTTGCATAAAACATTTATTCTGTATCTAAAATACCTAAATGTTATAAGAAACAGAATAAGCAACTAAAATGCTACAAGAATAAGCTTTTATTTAGGCAAAAAACTTAAGTTCTACCCTTTGTACTGACCATGGGTATGTGCCGGCCTGTAAAATCTGATGTTTGTACCGAAAATGTCCCACTTTGGCCATTTGAAAAGGTGGCAACCCTATCGGCTGATTGTTCGTTTATATGAAGTGATGTATAGAATCTTTTGCTTGGTCAACTGCATTGAGCATGGTTAGCATTTTATTACCAGCCAACAGTAAAGCATTTTAATTAAGACCTACTGCTATTGTTACCCTCTAAGGAATAAGTAATTTCTTTTTGGATTATTTTGAGTTCAGGAAATAACACTGCTCTCTCTAGGCTTCTATTCTTCACAGAGAAGGCTTCTATTCTTCACAGAGAAAGCACATTTTTATTAGCTGAAACTGGACATTTTTTTGCTGTAAAGTTATATTACTGTTCTCATGGATTATCTTGTTGCAGTCAGTTAACTTTGAGGTTCTTAGAATTACACATTGTTCTTATTGTTTAAATTGCTGTATTTTATTTTAATGTTATGGTTCTTGAGCCATGCATTATTGTCAATGTGTAACTTGTTGCATTTTTTTAAAGTCTTGATATCTAACTTAATTTAGGAGTTAACAACTCTTCATCTTCTACCTCAAGCCTTTCTACACTGCTCTTCCCCCAAAACAAATACTACTCTCTTCCTAAACCTACAACCCCCCCTCATACCATACTCCCTGTTTTCCTTACGCTTCCCACCTTCAGCTTTGTCTCTGAACTGTAGCCTGCCCATTCTCAACCTCTTTGGAATTTTGTCTCCCTATAAACCTATTACTTTCCTACTTCATCTGCTCCTTCTCTACTTTATGCATGCTTTCGTTTTTTTTTTTTCCAGGCAAAGCGAATATAGCTCCCAATTAATCCCACTTGTCTCTTTGCTCTTCTTGTTTTATTTTTAGATAATAAGCCCATTTCTTGTGACCCAGAACACCTACAGGAACCTTTCCCTCTCCAAACACTGCCCTGAAACAGCAATCGCTTTTAAAAACACGCAAAGGACTCTGTTAGCAATGTATGTCTAGAACCACCGTGGTACAGTAACATTTGTGTGGTCATCCTGAATTTGATTTCTCTGCATCACTGTGTCAAACTTGTACTTCTCCTCTCACTCCCCTGCATATTATCATTTAACTTTCTCCCTTTTGCCTCTTGTGTGGGGTACAACTTTATAATGTCAGCAAAACCTGGGAATGAGTACATAGCCGGCATCTCCCCAATTAGAACAACAGAAAGTAAAAACAAAACATAGAAAGTCTCAAAAATATGAAGAACTAGCAAATACTGTGAGACTGAAAGTAGTGGCTTACTGATTGTTTTTTGTCCTCTTGGTTTATCCGCTATGACCTGGGTCATCCCGCTCCATTTGTCCTCACTCTGCTAGGGCTCATGCCACTCCCCTACCCTGCTCCCAAATTCCACCTGCCCCCCCATGACTCCCACACCTAAACTACACCTTCTTCACCCCCAATCCATTGTAACCATTCCACACCTTTCTTTTTTCCTACAAACCTCCTCCACCCACACCTCTCTCCACTCTCACTGAACTCATCACTTATACACCCTTTGCCTTCTTGACTCACTACTACATTATAAAACCACTGCTAAAATCACCAATAATCTATACACTCCTTTCCACACACTCACACCTAAATAATACACCCTCAAGCTCTCACGCCTACACAACTCTGCTCTTCACTATCCCTCTCCCTTTTACAATTTTCAGACCCTCTGGTCCTACAAACCTAACAATGTAATATCCAGAACACACATCCTAATCCTATCACTTCTCTCCATACTCCTCGGTTCACTACTGCATCTCACTGCCCTGAACTCCCTCCCTTCTCTCCTCATTACTCCATCACCTCTACTTCAGTTTCCACAAAACTGACAAGCTATACCAACAAATCTCCAAACCTCTAGCTAATAAACACCCTCTTTCAATATAAACTAAAAATCACCCATCTAACAAACAAAATACTCATAACTCCTTTATGTTACACCACCAAAGCTTTACACCACCAAACCCTCTCATCAACACAACACCAAAGCTCCTACTAAACAAGACCCCCTGGCTTATATATTTACTTTCACTACTGTGCCCCTCTCAGGAGATATACACACCAACTCTGGATCCACTCCAACTAACATCTCTACACCACCACCTGCTACTAACTCCCACAAATCCATTTACATGGTAACTTTAAAATGTGAAAGTATTTGCAACAAAAATCTCCAATTTTCATGCATGGATCACCAATTATCAACCAGAGATCATTGCGATCACAGAGACCTGGCTAAAACACTACATCAAAGATACTTAATTTCTTCCCCTTAGCATTCAAACAATAAGATCTGATAGGCCCAACAAAAAAGGGGGCGGAGCAGCACTAATTTTTCTAACACCCTAAACATAGTACTCTACACAAATCCAAACTCCAATTTCGCCAATGCCGAATTTATTATTGGTCTTCTAAAGAATAACTACAAAAATATTTGTAACATCACTCTCTACATACTCCCTAAAAACCACATTCCCTTACTAGAAGGGATTCTTACCTGGATCTCTACTAACAATGAAAATG
Source organism: Protopterus annectens (assembly GCF_019279795.1). Taxonomy (NCBI): domain Eukaryota; kingdom Metazoa; phylum Chordata; order Ceratodontiformes; family Protopteridae; genus Protopterus; species Protopterus annectens. The sequence continues at coordinate 1,027,043,093 of NC_056741.1, read as the reverse complement.
AAACAATTATCCTAGGTGACGTAAACATAAACTGGATAATCCTGACCTCCAGCTCTCTTGCTTCAAATATTAAAGAACTCAACCAGACTAAACAAGGACAACACCACTGGCTCCATCTTAGATTGGATTCTTGTCTCCCACCCCAACAGAATATCCGAAGCAGGCACTCCTGTAAATACATGAGTGACCACCTCCCCGCATTTATCTGCCGCTCCACCTTAGCCTTCCAAAATCAACACCAATACAAAGCCTAACTGCCTTCAATCCTCTACTTTTTACTGATATCCTCAAAAAGATCAACTGGCACAACCTAAAAATTCTTCCACTAGGCAATGCTGTAGACTATTTCAACAGTACATTCCTAGACACACTAAATAACCTTGCTCCATTCTGAAAAAAAAAAAAAAAAAAGACCAAAATCAGCACTGCTTCATGGCGGACCAAGCCCACTAAAGACCTGATACACTGCAGAGATAAAGCTTGGAAACATTATCAAAATGACAAAAGACAAAAACAGGTAAAAAAAAAAAAAAAAACTAGTACATAAAGACAAAAAGCTTACTATACAAAACTGCAGCCTAACCATAAACAAAACCCTAAGAAATTCTGGAATTACATGTCAATTCTCTTGAAACCTGGCACTAAAAATAATCCAGGTCCACATCCAGATAAACCTTCTCATGAAACAGCCTCTCTCTAACTCCTTCTTCACAAACTCTATAGCCAACATTGGTGCCAGCTTTCCTCATAACAGAGACAGTATAAGTAGGACCTCATCCACTCCACATCCCAACACCCCTCTAGCTCCTAATTTTACCATTAACCTCATTTCTACAACAACTATTAAAAGACTACTCTTTAAGCTCAAACCCTGCTCTAACGGTTCTCTATTACGCGATCAAAGACACTGTTCTTCGAATGCATAATAGTCGAATAAAAAACACATAACCGCGAACGGCCAAGTATGCAAATTTTTTCCTTGAGAAAAAATCCAGTTGGCTATTCTCGAGGTTTGTCCTGTTCCCCAACGTTGAGAGATCTCAGAGTTGGTATATTTAGTTAGCTGTGTGTGTGTGTGTGTGTGTGTGTGGGGGTGCTGCCCCCCACGTTGGGGTGTGTGCAGGGTGCAGCTCCCCACTTGATTAGGATTGGGAATTGTGTTTCATTGGTTTACAGCCTCGTGAATTTTTTCCCTAGGAAAAAATTGGCGGACGTGGCCATTCACTCATGTGTTTTCGATGTTTTAAGTTTGACTATTACGTGTTCGAAAAAGTGTCTTCAATCGCGTAATATAGACCCATTCTAGCACACCTGATAACCTACTGCCCACATTTCTAAAGATTGGTGCTGAAGCCATTGCTTTCCCCATAACTACCCTAATTAACAGATCCATTCAAGAATCCTACGTGCACAGACTATGGAAGGAAACCTACATTCTCCCTCTTTACAAAAGGCAGTAAAAACAAAGCTATCCTCTAACTTTCATCTTATCACTACCCTGTCTTCCATCTCCAAGACCCTGGAAAAGTGCATCCACATTCAGCTGATGTCCTATCTCCTTAATAATAACTTCCTATATTCTACAAAACGTGGGTTCAGACCTGGACACAGTACTATAACAGCCCTAATATCATTCTTGGATACTGTTAACAGAGATTGTGATTCTGGGAAAACAGTATCTGCCATATTCTCAGATATATCAAAGAGCTTAGATACAGTTTCCCACCCTTTGCTACTATCACAACTTACAAACTTCAGTCGCTCCCCCCCACTCTTAACTGCTTCTCTAGCTATCTAAATGACAGGCACCAGGCCATCAAATGGATCTCTTCCTATCTTAACACCTCTACTGGAGTTCCTCAAGGCTCCATACTCAGTCCCCTCCTCTTCAATATTTTCATTAATAACTTCCATACATCTATTATCACTGCAACCCTCATTCAATATGCAGACAACTCAACCATCATCTGCTCAGATGACACTGCTTCTGAACTCCATCTCTAAACCCAAACACCCTTCACCCCCACTGAATCCTGGACATTCAAGAAATACCTAGCCCTAAACCCAAATAAATCCAAAATCATGCTTTTCACCCCTAAAAAATCAACCCTGCTAAACAAAAGCCATGTTCAATATCTATACTCAAAGTAAAGCACAAACAGAAATTGTTAGCCACCCAAAACTTCTAGGAATATCTATAGATGGACATCTAAAATTTGATATTCACCTGCAACAGAACATCCAAAAAACTCATCAGAAACTTGGTATGCTCTATAGGCACAACCAATTCTTTATTTCCCCCACAAAACAAACTCTTGCCTCTACTTACCTTTTCCTCTCTCTTTTGTATGGCACCCCTCTGACTCACACTAAGAATAATTATGGCAAGGAGGAAATTAACACTTTAGTAAGAAACTTACTCTAAGAGACAAACTAGAAACATGTTATAATAAAACTGCTAAATTTGCAACAAGTTCCAGAAACTTCTCCCATCTCTGTACTGTCCTTCAATCCTTAAAATGGCTGGAACTACCTCAACTATTTGTAACTCATTACTGCTTATCTTTAAACCCTCTGACTGTCCCGCTCTCAGTTCTACCTTCACCTTCTACCTCCCTAACAGGCCCCTCAGATCAGAGAATCAGCACCTACTACAGGTACATAAGCTTTACCAGCATTCCGGACAATGTCTCTTCTCATCTCTATAGCCAAACATTGGAATACTCTACCACTAGCTATAAGAACAATCCAAAATCTTGCTCAGTTTAAAACTTCTCTACACACATACTTATCTTACTCCTGGAACTGTACTTGCACCCAGCCCCCCTTGAATACCTACCACTAACACATCATATTTTTCTTTTTTCTTACTAAAATGTTAATTTCCTCCATGCCATAATTATTCTTGTGACATCCCACCACTGCCAACCAATATGTGACGTGGATATCCCACTTCTGGGCCAGTAGTCAAGGAGCTTCAATCCTCACCAGTGGCACCTGTAGGGGAAAGTTCACTGGGAGGATAAAAGGCACACACACAGTACTTCCAGATACAGCTCTCTGCATCAAGTGCAATTTCCCTTAACAGCACACACAGACCACAGAAAGTCAGGGGCTGGTTTCTCCCTCTTTCTCCAGATTCCCAATAAGACTCCCCACTGGCACAGCTGCAGAAATGAGATCTCAGCTGAGTGTCCAAGCCAAGTCCTCCAGCACCCTCTCAAAGTCCAACCAGTACTTTGTGTCCCTGCCCAAGAAGCTGACACACATGCTCTGAGATCTGATTTACACACACACACACACACACACACACACACACACACACACACACACACACACACACACTCTCTCTCTCCTGGGAAAGGCTGGCACAGGTTTTCTAGATATGCCCCCTTTTGCACAAACTATAAGTTAGTTATGACTGCCACTAGACACTCCTGCCAGCTACCTAAAGGCTCTTCCACGTGTACCCAATATACTGAATGAAATTAATATTAATACAAATGGTAGTTTGACCAAGAGCAAGGCTGTTAGGAGTGGCCCACCCAATGTCACCAAATAAATATGCAAGCACTCTCAAAACTTAAATATCTCTACAAAGAACAGCCACAATGAAAGGTTTAAATATAGTTAATAATAAATAATAAAAGAACAAGAAAATAATACTAAGTAGATATTCAAAGTGACATCAAGTTCAGACTCACAGGAAATATTTAAAACAGCACTGAAGGACAGTCTCATACAAATAAAGATAAACAATATGTAAACTAGGCTTCACTATATTCTTGACTGAATCTAGGAGAATAACTATTCCCTAATAACTTATGTAACAGAGCAAGGCAGATGATGTGGTGAATGGTTCTTCTTGTTGTAAGGCCCAAGTCTGAATACAGAATGCTATGTGTCACTAAGAGGCTTCTCAAAATAATATCTAAAATATTACTGCTGGTATAGCTTGAAGAATAAAATAATTTCTGGTCATCTGACTTCTGGTTCCCATGCAAAACCCCCCATTGCTGGCAGTATTTCGCCCCTACCCATAAAAATACACGCACAAGGGCTTTTGCTCAGATCTGTTGAGCTTCTGGAGGTCATAAAACAACTAAACACTTCCATTCTTCTTGAGTGACAAATAGCTCACCCCAAAGACAATACAGAAAGCTTCCTATACAGACTGTGTCTCTGGCTACCTTAAATCCTGTGAGATAGCATCTTTATGGCCTATCCTATAAAGTGATTTAATTTCAGATTTTTTTTTAAAGTTTGCCGGAATGAGGTTTAACCCTCCAATTTCCTCTATTACAACATATACATTTAAACAGTTACAATAGTGCATGTACATTTCTGTTCTCTCCAGTAAGGCACACTGTGGATATATTTCAAACACAAGCACTACACATACCTTTTCAACACAAACATCTGTACAAATCAGTTTGATATACACATAACATACAGTTCTAACATAGGTTCTTAGGTTCATAGATTAGTACTAGGCTAACTGCCCTTGTGAGCCATTTTAAGCCTAGCTAATTATCCCTTGTGAGACTCAAACCCTGCACCTTGTGTTTGTAAGGCAAACACCTTAATCATTAGGCCACCCTCCCAACCCCTTACAAACACACATTTGTAACACCAGCATCTTGTATGACCCACAGTTCTGATACAGTTATCACACAAGCCTCTTGTATAAATCCTTTTGATATTAACAAATGACATATAATTATTTACAAATTCCAGCCAGCTATGCTCCTTTTGTCAAAATTCTGTAAAAATACGTTTTGGTAATCTGGCACTGCTATTTGTTTGTTCACTGAATTGCTAATTGCTTATTTTTTGTGACTTTGTAATATAACTTGCTTGATAACTGTAAATTACCATTCTATATATTTCTATTTTTTATGCCGAGGAGTTTTTCTCCCCAGGTGTCCACTGAAAATGGGCTCTGTATGCCCCAGTGGACTTTCCTGGTTAATAAACTGCAAATAAACAAATAAATGTCAAAGGAAACATTATGAGTACAATATGTAGGCCAGTGTACTTCCTGAATCCATATCATTTGACAGAAGGCCAAAAGAATGGATTATCATCACAGTGGGAATCTTGCCTGTGTAACCTGATCATATCCTGTCACTGTCATGGTTGTCAACGGGACCCCATCAATGCAGTTCTGTGCAGAGTCTACATGTCCTCCCTACAGTCGAATGAGTTTTAAAGACATGTAGTAGGTGTGTGTGTGTGTGTGTGTGTGTGTGTGCGTGTGTGTGCCTTCTGTGAAGGTTGGGCGCTAGGCTGGCAACTCAACACCATAAAAACTGCACTGCCAATCAATCTGCGGACAAGTAATCCACCGTGGCCACCCCTAATGGCAGAAGCCAAAAGACAGTTTTTTGACAGCATACCTCACATTTTTGCACAAGACGTCAGGGTTCCCCCATCAGATCTATGTTCAGTCATCGAATGAGAAATCAATCGAATCTCTGCTCATAAAACTTAAAACATTGAATGTTCACTTCAGCAAACGTTCACAGAATATTTAACCCAGAGAAAACAGACAGTGGGGCCAATATGCCTACCAAAACACATACCGCAGTATATCAAACTCATCCAGGCGGGGGTCTATGCCCCCCAAACCCCCCACACCCTCTCTACTTATATATACCAACTCTGAGATGGCACTATGCGGGGAAAAGGGCAAATTTCCTAATGCTGGCCAACCAACTCTGTTCCCTGGGTAAAATATTTGACGTTTGCTGAAGTGAATGGTCAATGTTAAAAGTTCAATGAAAAAAGGTTGGATGGATTTCTCATTCAGTGACTGAACATAGACCCGCCTCTCATCACTAGTAACAATCATCTAAAGCCAACGTTTACACCACTGGGTAGCCAATAAACACTGCCATGGTTGTTCCTCCACATCACACACAAGCACCACATGAATGCGGAATGCAGTTAAATGCTTTCTCAAAATCTATCCATGCCATGTTTAGGTTATGTTCCTCTTTACACTTTGTATTATGGCTTTGTTTAAATGAGGTAGATTTTTTATTACTATGTTTCTTCAGATTAATACATTTTTTTCCATTCATAGTTTAAATGAGCTTGAATGTTTTAAAATGTTACATTTATACAGTGATGAGAATAATATATTACAATATGTAATGTATTACACTTTCTGGGCGGCCACGGTGGTGCAGCGGTTAGTGTTACTGCCTCACAGCAAGAGGTGCTCCGGTTTGATCCTCGGCTGGGGTGCCTTCTGTGCAGAGTCTGCATGTCCTCCCTGTGGTTGTGTGGGTTTCCTCCGGGAGCTCCGGTTTCCTCCCACATCCCAAAGACATGCTGCAAGTGGATTGGACACTCTAAACTGGGTCTAGGTGTGAGTGCGTGCGTGTGTGTGTGTGCCTTCTGTGGAAGGTTGGGAGCTGGGCTGGCAACACGACACCGTCAAACTCCACAGCCAATCATGAGCGGACAGGTGATCCGCTGTGGTGACCCCTAACCGGCAGGGGCCGAAAGAAGAAGAAGAAGAAGAAGATGTAGTGTATTACACTTTCTAGTAACTAGTAATATAACTACTTACTTTTTCAAAAAAGTAACAAAGTAATAGTAATATATAACTTTTTAGTAACTAGGAACTTAAATGTGCATTATTTTTTAATTACTTTTGGTTAAACCGGTGGTTATCAATGTGGGCAATATCACCCTCTAAACAGTGATGGAAAACTTCCAAGGCCCTAGATAGTATGGATAGTAATCTGATGTTAAGAGATAATAGAGACTTTGAAGTGGCAATTTGGATAAAAAAATACAACATAATGTTGGCATAACTCACTGCATGTAGCATTCATGAACAACATAATGTTGGCATAACTCACTGCATGTAGCATTCATGAACAACATAATGTTGGCATAACTCACTGCATGTAGCATTCATGATAGATCATTAAAATTAATCTAGAGCAAAATTTACTTCATTTTTTTTTTAGCACTGCAAGAAGGTGAAAGCTAATGACAACCAGATTCCAGCCCTGCCCTGACACTGTGGGACTCTCACCCACTAAAAACCCCCAACACTGGGACAATTCTAGCCTGCTAGAGATCACCTTGCAATATAATAAATGGCATTGGTTCTCCATACCGCTGATAGTTGGAATCAACCTCACCACTCATCAGTTTAATACCCAACACCTCAACCCACCGCACCAAGCAGAACTCTTCGGGTGGATCTATGATCAACCAACTTTTGTCTTGACAAATTTCTATGTTCTATTTAAAACTCTTTTCACGTTTAGATTTTTTAGTTGCTGAAAACAGACAAAATGTGATAGCTTTTATAGGTCCTGTGCTGCTGGCTGTGTATGTTTTGGTTTAATTATTATTTGTGACTCTCTAACTATAAAAAATAGTCCGCTGGAGTTTTACAAATGTTAAATGTTATTCATCATCATTGTAACACTGTGTACACAACTTTAATAATATACTTACATGAATGTGCTTACTAGTGTGAGAAAATCTCAGTATTATAACTGATAACAGTCTCAAGAGTTTTTCTGCAGCCCTGCTATACTGACTAGTGTAGCACTAATTAGTAAAGAATCCACTAAACAGGTAGAACTTGGACAACCAGGAGCAAAAAAGCCATAACTTTATCGAACAAACAGCTTTATTATCGCTTTTGTCCCCAAAGAGACTTCTTCAGAATAAAACACATTCATCAAATTAACTTTTTGCACATATAGTCAATTGCACTTTCAATTATCCCTAATTAATCAGTTGATAAGTGAATCAAATATGAATAAAAGTAAAAAACAACAAATATTAAACATCCAGTAAAAAGTATTCTAAAATAAAAAAAAACATACTAACAACTAATTAATTTTTACCCTTCTATTTTTTTAAAAAACACTTAACATTAGTAGTATCATTCATTCCTGGTGACTTGCCTGCCCCTAATTTTAGCTGCCAGATGGTTTCCCTTTGTTCTTACTCGATCTCCGTAACACCCTCCCCAAATATTCCTAGGCACTTGTTCTAAAATGAAAAAAAAAATTATGATCCAAACATTTAAGGGTATGCTTAAACAATGCATTATTATGATTTTTTGCTATTAATGGAGTAAAGATGTTCCTTTATTCATTTATTTAAACACCTAGTAGACATTCCTATGTAAAAATCCCTACAGGATGAACAAACTGCTATGCAAACTATCCCTTGGGTATTACAATTGTAAACTCCACCAATGGGAATGGTGCTGTCCAAATGGGGCAACTCTACAAAAAGGCCTTCCAAAATATATCTACATATACTACAAAAAACACATTTACACATCCCCTTGTCCTTCCCACTAATACCTAATGGAATGTCACAATAGCTTTCTGTTTGTAAACACTGTGTTTTTATAGGTAAATTTAGGTATATTGCCTATAACACTTGAGTTCCTCCTTAAGAATATTCATATTCTTGTTAATGACAAACAATATTTTTTTTCTATCTGTGGACATATCAAAACAACAGGATATGTCATACTTACTGGTCATAACCTTATTTTCCTTTTGTGCTAATCCAGAAGACAATATTGGTTGAAAATCTGTACTTCTATGTTTTCTAATATCATCTGACAAATTCAACAAGTTATGTTTATAACCTCTTTCTAAAACAAATTCAGTAGTAAAACTAATCTCCTGTTGAAATGTACGGTCATCAGTTGTCATTCTGGATGCACGTATAAACTGGCCATTTGGATTATTATTTTTCATAAATGTGGGATGAAAAATAATATTCCTAAAGGCCAGTTTACACATGAATCCAGAATGATGACTGATGACCGTATATTATTTTTCATAAATGTGGGATAAGGGCTGCGGTGATGCAGTGGTTAGCGTTGTTGCCTCAAAGCAAGAGGCCCTCCGGTTCAATTCCATTAAATTTAAAATGTAATTTATCCCACTTAATAGTAACATCCAGAAAATTGACCTCAAGGCCAACGTCTCCTAAGGTGAACTTTTAAAAATTCAGACTCATGGTTATTAATATTTACTAGTTCATGAACTTGAGCTGCATTTCCTTCCAAGACAAAAAATAAATCATCTATGTATCCAACATAAAAAACTACCTTACATATAAAAGAAACAGGTTTCAAAACTATTTGTTCCTACCAACCAAGAACAATGTTAGCATAAGCAGAGGCAGCTGCAGATCCCATAGCTATCCCCTTTACTTGCTTGCAAACTTTCCTATTGAACAAAAAAAATTATAAAGCATAAGCTCTAAAAGGTCACAACAGTCATGAATATCACCATCAGAAAAATGGGCCAAAGAACTTATTGTCTGACATAATCAATACCACTGTCATGACATATGCTAGTAAAAAGCGAGCTTATGTCAACCATGAACATCAAATTTTATGTAGAATCAAACTCATAATTAAGAGTAAATGTTCTGAACTTATTCAAAATATCCCATGAGTCCTTTATAAAAAATTCCATTTGTTGGACCATAGAATTTAAAAAATAATCCAAAACCAGAGAAATTTCCTCCGTAACAAAATAAGGAGATGAAACTATAGGTTGGAAGGCAGGGTTAGTTACGTTCCTATGAATTTTAGGAATTCCAAATAAGGTTCCCAACATCAGGAGATCAATTACCATACATTACCATAAATTCGTACATTTCTGGAGAGATATTATCATCCATTAAAACTTCATAAAGCTGTGCTCACACTTTCTTGCACATTAAATACTTCAACAGGTTAATATTCTGATGTATTACTCAACATGTGCGCTCCACTGCAGCAAGATACTTAGCCTGTTCCATGATCACCAAACCCCCTCCCTTATCGGCCTTCTTGAACCTTAGGTGACTAAAACAATGAAGCTCTTTCAAAGCCAGACTCCGAGACATAGTAAGATTATAATATGATGAAATAGCTTTACTATGTTCTAAACTTCTAATTTTCTCCTCACAACAATTCACAAAAACACTAAGAGTGTTAGTTAAAGGTGGATAAAAAGTACTTGGCTTGCAGAACTTCTTTTTCTTAAGTGATGTACCACAAAAAATAAAACTAAGATTCAGTTTACGACAAAACATTTTTAAATCTAATAAAGTCCTACTCAGGTTCATTCTTTTAGAAGGGACAAAATTCAAACCTAAGTTTAAAACTGAAATGTCTTCATGAGTTAAACATTCAGACAAATTATAAATTTTACCACATTGTCCCAATAGTGTTTTTTTCAAGTCTGCATGTTCCCTTTCTTTTTTTTCTTACAGACGTCTTCCATGAGCTGCACTTGTTCTCTTTCTTTCTAGTAACAACATTCTTTGGGTGAGCTTCTAAAGGGGTCGTTTCAGCAGGATTAAAGGTTTCTTCTGCTGGTGGTAGCAAAGGTAATTTGCTAACATCACTCTCATTTGTTAGACCCCTGTCAGCTACAACAGCGCCATCTTGCCTAACTGATGTAATAGCATCTGTATGGGTCTTAAGACACCTCAGTCATTTGTTATTGATTCCTGATTGGCTGAGAGGTGACCTTGGCAACCAGCGTCACTTCTGTCGGAATTAAAGGGGACCTGTGCTTCTTTAACATATGAAAAATGAGTAAAGGCAGTATTAGTGGTGTAATCCAAAATGTCTCTTTGTAATTATTTCATTTTCCTCATTACAAGATTCTTCTCAATGCACTCAGTATTAACCAGCACGACAGAATAATCACCTTTCAAATTGCCAATTTAACCATAACTCTCTGAAAAGACTCCTCGACTTTTGGAATTTCTTCTCAGATCTCAGGGATCCAACTCTTGTTACAGGAAATGAGCAAACATAGAAAGTCTAGTCCTGCCTTGGTGAAAAACAGGGTCAGTTCACTAAATCATCAGAAGATGCAACACCATTAGGACACAAATCGCAGACCTTCAGGCACAACATTTAAGTGTACACATTTTTCAAAATATATTTGGTCTCAACCAGTACAGCCCTATACTTTCTCAAAAGCTTCTCTAAACTAGTCAATAGTGCTCTAGCTTCATCTTCTACATCTTTTTCTTTTTTTTGAACAGCCCCAGATCTCTAACAGGACCAGCAAATTGATCATAATTGTAGTCCAAAACTGCTCAAATATCCTTAAATCAGTTGTTAATGATAATCTGAGAATTAAATTCACCCCTGGCCTCAACAACTGTTACTTCACTTGGGCCATCAACAGAATTGACAGAACAGTTTTTCCATGATAACACCTGGTTGATATAACTTCAGTAAAATGTTAAGAATCTTTTGCATATCATTTGTAGAACTTATTAAAGTAAGTAAGTAAATCCTCATCTGTAGTACTAGGGGTAGGATAAACAGAAATGTCTATAAGTGGATTCGCGTTCAAACAAGTCATCAAGGGGAACACAATATACAACAAATAACACGAAACATCCCCACAAGATGGAGCAGGAAAAACACAAACTAATAAAGAATCCACTAAACAGGTAGAACTTGGACAACCAGGAGCAAAAAAAGCCACAGTTTTAGTGAACAAACAGCTTTATTATCACTTTCGTCCCCAAAGAGACTTCTTCAGAATAAACCCATTCATCAAACAAACCTTTTTATACAAAGATACAGTCAATTACACTTTCAATTATCCATAATTAAACACTTTCAATTATCCATAATTAAACAATCAATTGACAAGTGAATCAAATATGAATACAAGTAAAAAACAGCAAATATTAACATCCAGTAAAAACTATTCTAAAATAAAAAATCCACACTAACAACTAATTAATTTTTAACCTTCTATGTTTTAAACAACACTTAATATTAATCGTATCATTCATTCCTGGTGGCTTGTCCACCCCTAATTTTAGCTGCCAGATGGTTTCCCTTTGTTCTATTCGATCTCTATAACACCCTCCCCTAATATTCTTGGGCACTTGTTCTAAAAATTTTTAATGATTCAACCATTTAAGGGCATGCTTAAACAATGCAGTATTATGATTTTTGCTCTTAATGGAGTAAAGATGGTCCTTTATTCATTTATTTACACACCTAACAGACATTCCTATGTAAAAATCCCTACAGGATGAACAAACTGCTATGTAAACTATCCCTTGGCTACTAATTGTAAACTCCATCAATGAGAATGGTTCTTTTCAAATGGGGCAACTCTACAAAAGGGCCTTCCAAAATATATCTACATATGATACAAAAAAAACACTTATACATCCCCTTGTCCTTCCCACTAATACCTAATGGAATGTCACAACAGGGACGTTTCGTGTTCTTGGTTGTACAGTGTTTCCCTCGATGGCTGGTTTGAACGAGGATCCACTTATGGATGTTTCTGTTTATCTTACCCCTAGTACTAGAGATGGGGATTTACTTACTTCTTTACTATGTTCTACAAGCGATATGCAAAAGACTCAAAGTTTTAATGAAGTTATATCAACCAAGTGTTACCAAAGAAAAACTGTGTTCTGTCAGTTCTGTTGATTGCCCAAGTGAAGTAACAGTTGTCGAGACCATGGGTGAAGTTAATTCTCAGATTCTCATTAACAACTATTTTAAAGATATCCAAGCAGTTTTGGACTGCAATTACGATCCATTTGCTGGCCCTGTTAGAGATCCTGAGCTGTTCAAGGAAAAAGAAAAAGATGGAAAAAATGAATCTAGCACACTACTGACTAGCTTAGAGAAGCTTTTGAGAAAATATAGGGCTATAGTGGTTGAGATCAAATATTTTGAAAAATGTGTAGACTTAAGTGCCTAAAGGTCTGCGATTTTTTTAAGTGTCTTAATGGTGTTAAGTCTTCTGATTAATTTTTTAGTGAACTGGCCCTGTTTTTCACCAAGGCAGGACTAGACTTTCTACATTTGCTCATTTCCTGTAACAGCAGTCAGATCACTGAGATCCGAGAAGAAATTCTAAGAGTCGAGGAGTCTTTTCAGAGACTCATGGTTAAATTGCCCAATTTGAAAGGTGATTATTCTGTGATGCTGGGAAATATTAAGAGCTTTCAGAAAAACCTTGTAATGAGGAAAATGAAAAAATTACAAAGAGATGTTTTGGATTACACCGCTAATACTTTTACTCATTTTCATATGTTAAAGAAACACTTGTGCCCTTTAATTCTAACAGAAGCAATGTTGGTTACCAAGGTCACCTCTCAGCCAATCAGGAATCAGCAACGAATGACCGAGATGTCTTAAGACCCGTACAAACATCTATTACGTCAGTTAGGCAAGATAGTGCTATTGTAGCTGACAGGGGTCTGACAAATGAGGATGATATTAGCAAATTACCTTTGCTACTACCAGCAGAATAAACCTTTAATTCTGCTGAAACGAGCCCTTTAGAAGCTTGCCTAAAGAATGGTGTTACTCAAAAGAATGAGGGTGAGAGCAGCTCATGGAAGACGTCTGTAAGAACAAAAAAGAAAGGGAACATGCAGACTTGAAAAAAACACTATTGGCACAATGTGGTAAAATTTATCATTTGAGTGAATGTTCATTAACTCATGAGCACATTTCAGTTTTAAATTTTGTCCCTTCTAAAAGAATGAACCCGAGTGGGACTTAACAGATTTAAAAATGTTTTGTTGTAAACTGAATCTTAGTTTTATTTTTTCTGATACAGCACATAAGAAAAACAAGTCCTGCAAGCCAAGTACTTTTTGTCCAGCTTTAACTAACACTATTAGTGTTTTTGAGAATTGTTGTGAGGAGGAAATTAGAAGGTTAGAATATAGTAATGCTATTTCATCATATATAGTCTTACTATGCCTCAGCGTTTGGCTTTGAAAGAGCTTCAGTGTTTTAGTCACTTAAGATTTATGAAGGCCGATAAGGGAGGGACTTGGTGATCATGGAACTGGCTAAGTATCCTGCTGCAATGGAACACATGTTGAGCAATACATCAGAATATTTCCCTGCTGAAGTATTTAATGTGCAAGAAAGTTATAAGAAAGTGTGGGCACGGCTTTATGAACTTTCAATGGGTGGTAATATCTCTCCAGAAATGTACTAATTTATGGTAATTGATCACCTGCTGTTGGGAACCTTATTTGGAATTTCTAAAATTTATAAGGGCCCAACTAATCCTGCCTTTCGACCTACAGTTTCATCTCCTTATTTTATTATGGAGGGAATTTCTCTGGTTTTGGATAATTTTTTAAATCCCATGGTCCAACGAATGGAATTTTTTATAAAGGACTCATGGGATTTTTTTCAATAAGTTCAGAACATTTACTCTTAATTATGAGTTTGATTCTACAAAAAATTAGATGCTCACGGTACACAAACTCACTTTTTACTAGCATAGCTCATGACAAGAGTACTGATTAAGTCAGACAATATTTAAGTTTTTAGCACATTTTTCTGATGATGACATTCGTGTCTGTTGTGACATTTTAGATCTTATGCTTTATAATAATAATTTTTTGTTCAAAAGGAAAATTTACAAGCAATTAAAGGGGGTAGCTAAGGGGTCTGCAGCTGCCCCTGCTTATGCTAACATTCCTCTTGGCTGATGCGAACAAATAGTTTTGAAACCTGTTTTTTCTACATGTAAGGTAGTTTTTATGTTAGATAAGTAGACGATTTACTGTCTTGGATGGAAATGCAGAATAAGTTCAAGAACTAGTAAATATTATTAACCAAGAGTCTAAATTTCTAAAGTTCTCCTTAGGAAACGTTGGCCTTGAGGGCAATTTTCTGGATGTTACTATTAAGTGGGATAAATTAAATTTTAAATGTAATAGTGAAGTTTATAGGAAAATACCTTTGTTAACGGTTACTTACATTACTCTAGTAACCATCCCACATTTATGAAAAATAATATTCCAAAAGGCCAGTTTATACATGCATCCAGAATGATGACTGATGACCGTACGTTTGAACAGGAGATTAGTCTTATTACTGAATTGCTTTTAGAAAGGGGTCATAAACATAATTTGTTGTTGAATTTGTCAGATGATATTAGAAAACATAGAAGTACAGATTTTCAACCAATATTGTCTTCTGGAAAATAAGGTTATGGCCAATAGGTATGACATATCCTGTTGTCTTGATATGTCCACTGATAGAAAAAGTATTGCTTCAGTCATTAACAGGAATTGGAATATTCTTAAGGGGAACTCAGATTTAATAAGTGTTACAGGTGATAAACCTAAATTTACCTATAAAAACAGTTATAATTTGAAACTGTGTTTGCAAACAGAAAACTATTGTGACATTCCATTAGGTATTAGTGGGAAAGACAAGGGGATGTAGAAGTGTGTTTATTGTACCATATGCAGATATATTTTGGAAAGCCCTTTTGTAGAGTTGCCCCATTTGGACACAACCACTCCCATTGTTGGAGTTTACAACTGTAATACCCAAGGGACAGTTTACATAGCAGTTTGTTCATCCTGTAGGGATTTTTATGTAGGAATGTCTACTTGGTGTTTAAATAAACGAATAAAGAACATCTTTACTCCATTAAGAGAAAAAAATTACAATAATGCATTGTTTAAGCATACCCTTAAATGTTTGGATCATAAAAAAAATTTGTTTAATATTTTAGAACAAGTGCCCAGGAATATTAGAGGAGGGTGTTACAGAGATCGAGCAGAACAAAGGAAAACCATCTGGTAGCTAAAATCAGGGGTGGACAAGCCACCAGGAATGAATGATACTATTAAGTGTTTTTTTAAAAAAAAAATAAGGTAAAAATTAATTTGTTGTTGGTATGGATTTTTTTATTTTAGAATGTTTTTTACTGGATGTTTAATATTTGCTTTTTTTTACTTTTATTCATATTGTTATTTGATTCACTTATCAATTGATTGTTTAATTAGGAACAATTGACAGTGTAATTGACTATATCTTTGTATAAAAAGGTTAATTTGATGAATGGGTTTTATTCAGAAGTCGTCTCTTTGGGGACGAAAGGAAAAATAAAACTGTTCACTAAAGTTGTGGCTTTTTTGCTCCTGGTGGTCCAGGTTCTATCTGTTAAGTTGATTCTTTATAGGTTTGTGTGTTTTTCCTGCTCCATCTTCTAGGGATGATTACTGTAGCACTAAGCCTAGCCTCTGAGGTACTAACACACATCGCTCATTAGTTATTCTTACGTGTGACCCCTTTTCCTGCCATATTCCTGTTTCTGACCATATAAATTTTGCTAGCACTATGGATGGACAATTTCCCACAATTTCTACAGCCAGCTTGGTCGACATGCGCATTTCTGAGCCAGTGTAGCAATTGTCTGATGTACACAGACAACCCTCTACTTCTAGTCCATGCAAACCCAACATGTGAGAGATGCAACTATAAAAAAAACTGAATCCATGTTCTATCACATGCATATCAGTACATCTGACACTGAGTGGGTTGTCAGCATGCACACCTACTCCACCCAAACCCACATCGTACACACCTACATATGCGGAGGTCCTCGCCAGAAACTTAACTAAACACCAGAGACCTCCCATACACAAGCATGCTACGCATAATACTTCCTCTGCAGAACACAATACACGCAATAGCTCATGCACCAGTGTCTCACCTGTCAAGCCCATAAAGCTAAACACTAAACCTAACATATCTATCATACGTAACTCCATTGTGAGATACCCAGATGTCTCTCTCACCAGACTGGATAAGGAAAAGGTCACTGTCAGCTGTCTGTCAGGTGTCAGGATCCACCATATCACACATGCACTAAAGTCTCTCAACAATATGTACTGTTATGACTCACAGTTGGTGACTATATGAAGAGATACAGGAGTGAG
Source organism: Protopterus annectens (assembly GCF_019279795.1). Classification (NCBI taxonomy): domain Eukaryota; kingdom Metazoa; phylum Chordata; order Ceratodontiformes; family Protopteridae; genus Protopterus; species Protopterus annectens. The sequence goes on along the minus strand of NC_056741.1, from coordinate 1,027,026,332 downwards.
CTCTTGGACTATGTGTCTCAGGCAGGTATGTCGCTAGCCTTAAGCAGCATTTTATCTTCATGTATAATGATGCCTCAATACAAAAAGAAAATGACTGACTTTAATATGTGGCTTAGTTCTGATGTCATTCTAAGGGGATGCAGTATCTGTCAGCCTAGGATGACAAGATCGACAGACCTCAATGCTTAGCCAGAGATGGGATTTCAGCTACTGGCTAAGGCTCTTGCCACCAACATAGTGCCTTTTTAGGCAGTGTCACAAGAACAAAACTCCTGACGTAAACATACCAACCAAATACAACCTCACTGTCATGCTGCTAAACACTAGAAGTCTTAACATGAAACTGCACTCACTGGAAGCAGTCCTCTCCCTGGAGGATGTAGACATTTGTGCAGTCACAGAGACCTGGTTCAGCACTGTGGACAGCACCCCAGCCATACCAGGTTACACCTCCTTCTACACATTCAGACCACAAACTGAAAGCAAGAAAACTAAAAGAGGCGATGTATCAATATTCATCAAATATAAATACACCTCCAGACTGGTCAAACAGTATGATGCCCAAGAGATACTTCAGGTGCAATTAAATGTTGGTAGGAAACCTACTCAAGTCACTGCCAGCTAGAGAACCCCCTCCATGAATCAGGACACCCGCTCTGCTTATTTGGATCAACTTGAGTCTATCAAGATACATCTGAACACCATGGTTTTGGGTGACTTTAACTACTCTAGCACTGACTGGGTGAATAATTTGTGTTCAAACTCACCTGCCCAAAGGTTCCTCAACTTTGTCAATTCTAATGCCCTGGACCAGCTGGTTGACACCCCCACTAGCGGCACCAACATCCTAGATCTGGTGCTTACAAATATGGGAGACCACTGTAGCACCCCCATTGTGAGTTCATCCCTGGTGAGATCCAACCACAAATCAGTCTCATTTGAAGTAACTATCACCTCCCCCAGCAGCAACTAGACTAAAAAAACTTCTCCAAATCAGATTATAACATCTTATGGGATGCTATAAATAGCTTCACTGCACATCCCCCCTCAGACAGAATCGGTAACTATACAACAATGCCCTATACAAGCATATAACTGCAATGACTCACCTGCACCTGTTAGGACCAAAACAAGCTCTTCAAAGAAGAGCAAACCTGCCTGGTGGACAACTGCCATTTGCAGGCTTTACAGTAAAATGAAGAAACTGCTGTCTGAGTAAAAAGGAGCAAGCTCTAAACTGGAGACACTCCCTCCTCAGCTTAAATAAGTGCATAAGACTTCTTGTGAAGTCCTCCAAGGCAAACTTCAAATCCAAGTTAGCTTCCTCAACAAAGGGCAGCCATAAGGCACTCTTTAGTTACATCCGTAACCTAAAAGGTAAGGCCCAGATTTGCACCAAACTGGTAGTTAATGTTAAAATATATACTGAGCCAGTGGACACAGCCAACCTGTTAGCTGACAGGTTTGGTGAAAACTTCACTTCCTAGTTCCCGTCACATGAACCTTATGACATCCCTACCATCTGTCCCCTAACTTGTATGTCTAAACAGCAGGTTGTAAACACCCTCTCTAAGGCCAAAAACACAGCATCAATGGGACCTGATAACATCCCATGCTGCATCCTACATGGGCTCAAACAAGAATTAGCATCACCATTGGGTACTCTTTATAATCACAGTCTAAGCACTGGCTTTGTCCCAGCTGAATGGAAAACAACCATCACTATCCCCTTGCACAAAAGTGGCATTTCTACTGACCCTGGGAACTAAACACCTATTAGCTTGTCTAGCCTTAACTGCAAGGCCATGATAAGAATCTTCACGGACATCATCAACAAAGACAAAGGTAATCTCCAAACACTAGATCCTACTTAGTTTGGACTGGCAAGGGGAGATCAAGCCTGTTAAACCTGGTGGACTTCTTTGAGACAGACACCAGGGCCCTGGACAAGGAGAAATCTGTGCAGACAGCCTACCTAGACTTAACCAAGATATTTGACACTATTCCTCACTCAGACATCACTGACAAACTCTCCCAGCTAGATATCAACCCATACATGGTAAGGTGGGTTGTGAACTGGCTAACTGATAGAACCCATACAGTCAAAATAGGGGAATTCACCTCCAACATGACAACATCCTTCAGGAAAGTCTTACACAAACAAATGACTGGTGCCAAAGTCATGCCTGGCAGCCCCGCGTGCTGGAGTAGTCTTATCCACTGAAATGGTGTTAGAAATATCCTGGGCTTCGGTCTCAGAGGGGAGAACAGAAACCGGCACCGAGCTGGCCTCCGGTACCGAAGTAACCGGTGGGGCGGTGTCGTCGGTCTGTAGTGGTTGTGAAACAGTCTCAGAAGAGACTGAGACACTCGCGGTAGGCCTAAGCGTGGTGTCGGCCGAGACCGTGGACGTCAGTCCTTATCCTTCCGTTTTTTAGGTAAATGCGCTGTTGGAAGCTCCGACGGCATGATTTCGGGCGCCGCGCGGCAAGAAAGACTGAAGAAGATGGCGTCGGCTGACTTTTTTATACCCCAGGCGCTCTGACGTAGGGGAAAGGGTGAAATCAGCCGACGTCGGACCCAGACTTTGGAATCCGGCCGACCAAAGGGCTGCCTGAGGCAGGACAACCCATATGTCAGGACTGCAGTTGCATCCTTGAAGGACATCACAAAGGTTCCTCACAAGGAAAATTCAAGGTCTTCAGCAACTAACCCATGTGGATCAACTGAAATCACTTTTCTCTTTATTCTGTTCCATACAGACTACTCAGAAGTGATTTCTGCCTTGCATATAAGGCAATTTCTAATCCTGCTTTATTGGAAATGCTGCACATCCGCAAGTCAAATGGCGGACGGGTTACTCTCTCTAAGGGCCTAAACCTGGTAGGTGACATCAAAAGAACCTGCTGGAGGGACAGATTTGTCTCTCAGAAGTTACCACACCTTTGGCCTAGACTCTCACTTCACATCAGAGCACCTCATTGGCCCTCTTCAAACGCAATCTGGACGACTGAATGGGTAACCATAAATTCACCCTGGGGGTTCCACCTGTGTCCCTCTTGAATAGGAGCAATAGGTGCTGATCATGGTCAAGGGTAAATTTGGCTAGGCTTGTAAGGACCCTTGGACAATTAGCCTAATAACCACTTATGATCATATGATCTTATGATGAACTATACTTACATAAAAGTAATGTGCTACTTTAGTTAGTAACTAGTAATAGTAATATATTATTATTTTTTTAGAAATGTAGTAAGTAATAGTAATATATTACTTTCATTGAAAAGTAACTTATTACTTTTATAAGTAACTAGCACAACACTGCATTTGTATCATATTATTTTATACTTTTTGAGTATGTACTAATAAACAGTGTCTGAAATGGTCCATGAAAATGAGTCTCTACTCCAGTAAACATATTAAAATGAATGGATGAACAAACAAAGCAAATGAACTACAGGTACTGTGTATCTGTATGTGCAACATTTATGTATACAGGTTTGTAGGTTTCTATATTTCTGCAAACATGCTTCTAACCACACACTATTAAACCGACACATTAAACAATGCTAGAGTTAAAGCCTGCTTTTGCTGTAGCTACCATGATTAAATAACTGTGGCAAGCTTACAACATCCAAATTTCTTTCAAAGGCTCCTAGAGCACAAGGAATGGTCTACTCACATACTACATACAGGCTGGATGGTGCAAATCTGTGCTTCGTCCCATTACATAAAGGGGAGGTGACTTTTTTGTTCGTTTTTTTTTTTTTTTTTTTTTTTTTTTAAATTCTGTTTTCCCCCAGTATTTAGACTTTCTAGCAATTTAAGACTGAGAGGATTTCTGTCTATTACAAGTGTGCAGAAAGTTAGTATTTTTGTAAACTCTTTCCAACCTTGCATGTGAAAGCAGCCACAGGTGTGTGTGCATGTGTATTTTTCTAAGTACTTCTGTGAGTGTGCAAGCACCTGCATTTCTTTAGCCAGACTTTCATTACACGCTGAGCTATCATTTGTATATGCACCCAATTTTCAAATCATCCTGTTTTAAATGACATGAATGTAAAAGTTGTTTGCTCTAAATGCTCATCTATGTAGCCCTTCTCTGTAACTTCTCATAACCAGTGATACAACCTTCTTTGGTTACATCACTCTGTTTCCTCTTTACACGGCATTTATTGGCTTCATTACATGTACATGCCCACTTTATATTTCATCAGCTTTTCAATATGCAATTACTCACTTGGCCTTGACAAATATTTGTTTGTTTTGATTCCAAACCCATACATATCCTTTTGTTATACAGTGCTACCTCCTACACTAACAACCTCACTGTATGCCTTACCTTGTCAGAAAAATGTTTAGTTTTCTAATTCATTCAATACTTCATACATCTTACATTTCTTTCCTGCAGATTTATTCAAATTTACACAGTCAGGGCAAAGTAGTGTAACAAATGTTATTTGTAAAAAAAAAAAAAAAAAAAAATGCTACAACATTGTGCTGAATGGTTTTAAAGGACAGGTTCCCTGTAGTGTACTGGTAAAAATCTGACAGTCATTCTGGAGACAGAAAATATGAAAATGACATGAACGTGGCAATATATTTTAGACGTCTGCAGTTGCTTTTTCTTCACAATGCAATAAATCAGGTATTACTTTCACTCAAGGCTCATCTAAAACCAGTACGAAATTTCAAAAATGGCGGGTGTATTGTAACAAAGCTACATGAACCAGAAAAGCACTAACTAAACCCTTGGGGAAAAGTCTCATCATTGATTGCCACTATAGAATAATTGATCAGACACACTAATAATGGATTGGACATACTTATAAAGTAACTGTATACATCAAGATCTGTTATAGTGTCAGGCTAATATAAATAGTGTACATAGTTATTTAAGATGTTATGTATAAATACTATGGAATTCATTCAAATGTATTTGAAAAATAAAAAAAATTGAGAAAGCAAAGCTGTAACTACAATAACAATTACAGTGCAGCACTTTTTAAGTCTGTTACACAAATTATCCACAAATGTTTATTAACTGGGAATGTTATGTAGCAACCAGTTCAATAAATATCTGTGACAGTCACAGGGATCACTGCCCTTGTGTCTCACATGAATGACTACAAGAAAAACATAACTGGAGGTCTAAAAAGTGACAGCACAAACTCCCACTTGTTCTGTACATTTACCAGTTAAACCGCTAGCTTGTGAGATCTCGGGAAGCCATCAAAGAGTTTCACTTGGACCTGGCATCTCAGATTCCTCCAAAGCAACACTATATGGACACAGCTCCATCAGCAGCAGCGGCAGATGTTTTAACAGTGCTGCAGACATACATAACACAGAGGATTATGATCGGGTCACTGATCACAACCTAGTTATTATGTGTTAACGACATGGCTGCCAAGAAGTGCACTCACGAGGTGAAGCTTGACATCCACATAATTTCAAGTTACGATTGGCAATCCGATCATAATTCCTTTTAGTGCATGGAGATTTGTCTGTTACATGTACACTCACAATAAATATACATGTTTGAGTGTTCTCATTGCTGCAGTCCTAACCAGTGTGTTATCCATGCTGTGGTAGCCCTCAGTCAGGCTGAATACCAGAGTCAAGGTTTTGTGCGTTGGCTGCTGTCACTTGCTGGCTGACGTCAGGTCGCCCAAGCTATAAAGGAGAGCAGGAGACGCCATTACCTCAGTTTTTCTTGTCTTAACCAACCAAAGAAGTCCAATTTTAACAATTATTAGTAGTCCGGAGTCAGAGACCCCCACAGAAACATGTGTCTCTCTCTAAGGAAAGCAGATATTGGGGGAAGAAGGGAGGGAAAGCATGACTGCAGCAGTGAATACACTTGAATATCTACATTTATGGTAAGTGTACACAACTGTACTATGTTCGTAGTGTTTCAATGCTGCAGTCATAACCATTTGGAAGATTCCCAAAGCTAAGGAGAAGGGTGGAAGGTTAACAGAAACTTAAAACTGGGTGAGCATGCCCTGCAGAATTACAGAGGCAAACCCAGCCCTAGCTTTTGAGAATAGGTTCAGATGGTAATGTTTGGTGAAGGTGTGGACTGAAGTCCATGTGGCAACTTCCAGGATGTCCTTGGTGGGTACCCCTCTAAGGAATGCTGTGGAAGTAGAGGTTGCCCTAGTTGAACGGATTCTGATGGGGGTGTTTTTTCCATGCAAGGAGTAGCAAAATTGTATGCAGAGTGCTATCCATTTGGAAATGGTCTGTTTGGATATTGGTTTCCCCTGTGCCCCTGTTTTAAAGCTGACCAAGAGATGGTCAGTTTTCTGAATGTCTTTGTATGATCCAGATAAAATCTGAGTTGCCTGTGCACATCCAAAGAATGCAATATCCTTTCCCCCTTGTTCTGAGGGTTAGGGAAGAAGGTGGGCAGGTGGATGGCCTGGTTGAGGGTAACATCCGAAACCACCTTTGGCGTGAAGGCAGGAGTGGTTCTCAGGGAGCCCCTGTCTGCATGGAAGATGATAAATGTCTCAAAGGTCATTAAGGCCTGAAGCTCTAACACTCTCCTGGCTGAAGTAATAGCCAGGAGAAAGGCAGTCTTCCAAGAGAAGTACTTTAGTTCTGAGGATGCTGCAAGCTCAAAGCGAGGCAGAGTAAGCTTTTCTAAAACATAGTTCAGGTCCCAGGCTGGGGTGGGCTGTCTTCTGGGAGGCCTGACATTACAGGGTCCTCCAAGGAATTGTTTGATAAGAGGGTGGGAGAACAATGGCTGTTCTGTATCAAAGTGTGCTGAGATGGCACAGGCATGGACCTTTATGGAAGAGAAGGAGAGACCTTTATTAAGAAGCTCAGCAAGACAATCTACAATAAGAGGAATGGAGGGCAGATGAATGTCTTCCCCTTTGACTGGCTCCAGGAGCAGAATCTTTTCCATTTTCCAGCGTAAAATTTTCTGGTGATGGACCTTCTGGCTTCTGTGAGGATGTCAAGGACTTGTCTGCTTAGCATAGATTCTTTGTTGGTTTTGGTATAATAAGCCATGCTGAGAGCTTGAGTGTCTGAAGGTCTGGGTGGAGCATTGTTCCCCCCAGGATAGCAGGTGAGGTATCAGAGGTAGCTGCCAGGGAGGCTGGTGAGATAGGCTGTGCAGCAATGGGTACCAATGCTGTCTGGGCCAATCTGGGGCAATAAGTATTGCTCTTGGTTTTTTCTCCCTTATCTTGATTAGTACTTTTGGAATGAGAGGTAGGGGTGGGAATACATACACAAAGAGGGTACTCCAACGGAAGTTCAGGGCATTGACCTTCCAGGCCAGGTGATGGTACTCCCTGGTGCAGAATTTCTGTACTTGGTGATTTAAATGAGAGGCAAAGAGGTCCACCTGGGGGGTTCCCCATGTGTGGGTAATTTGCAGAAAAATGTCTCTGTGGATCTGCCATTCATGTGGGTCCAGCAGGTTTCTGCTTAGGTGGTCTGCCAGGGTGTTGTTGATGCCCGTTAGGTATTGTGCTATAAGATGCAGTCCTGTGGATGAGGCTGCTAGCCACAGGTTCATGGCTAGTCTGCGCAGGGGGTAAGACTGAATCCCTCCCTGTTTGCTGATGTACCACATGACTGTGGTGTTATCTGTTTTTATGAGAAGAACCCCTGGTTTGAGGTAGGGTTTGAAGGATGCCAGAGTGTTTTGTACTGCCATCATTTCCTTTTGGTTGAAGTGCAGGGTAGTATTTGTGCATCCCAGAGACATTGGGTGCATCTGCCTTCTAGGTGGGTGCCCCAGGCTATGTTCGAAGCATCTGTAGTTATGGTCTGGTCTGATGGACAGAGAGTGAATGGATGTCTCTTGTTCAGAGCACAGGCCCACCAGAGGAACTTGGATCTTATGCAAGGGATCACAGGCAGGGAGGTGTCCAGAGGTTGTGAATGTTGACACCACAGGTTCTTTAGGTGCCACTGAATTTTCCTCCTGTGTAGTCTGGCCAGAGGTACCGGGAGGATGCATAAGGCTATGTACCCTAGAGCTTGTAGGAATTTCCTGGCAGAAAGCTGGGTTTGGGAGGCCAGAGCAGTGAAGTATTTTGGTACGAAACTTTTTCTGGGGACAGAAAGGCCATTTGCTGTTCTGTGTCTAGTAAGGCTCCCAGAAATATTTTTATCCTGGTAGGTGTCCGTTTCCTTTCACTGATAGTGAACCCCAGAGAGGTGAGTAGGGTTTTTACAAATGAGAGGTGCTGCAGGAGCAGTTCCTTGCAGTCTGCCTGGATGAGACAGTCGTCCAGGTAAGGGTAAATCTGTACACTGTTTTGCCTGCAAAAGGCAATGGCAGGAGCAAGCAATTTGGTGAATACCCTGGGAGCAGTAGATAAGCCAAAGGGCAAAGCAGAGAATTGAAATTGTAGTGATCCTGCTCTGAAGTGCAGGAATTTTCTGCATGATTCCCTTATTGGGATCTGCAGGTACACATCCTTTAGGTCTAAGGTCACCATCCAAGCTTTGTTTGGCAGCACTAATAGAAGGTGCTGTAAGATAAGCATTTTGATTTTTGGGATTACCTAAAAGGTACTGAGAAAGGATAGGTTCAGGATGGGACACCAAATCCCCTCTTTCCTGGGAACAAGGAATAGTCTGGAATACAATTCTTTTGCAACTTGTTCTGGAGGTACAGGTTCTACTGCCCCTAGGGATATTAGGTTTTGCACTTGGTTTAGTTCTTCTGCACACTGGTTTGGAGGTAGGTCTGGGTACCCTCTTGGAGGTGGTAGTTCTTGGAAATTGAATTTATACCTCTGAGCAATGATTTTTAAGACCCACTGATCTTTTGTTATAGAGTTCCAATTTTCTCTGCATAGAGATATCCTTCCCCCTAGCTTTTGGTGTGGTGGAGGCAGGCAGAGATGGGAAACGGAGTCATTGAGAGTTTTTTTCCATACAGGGTTGCTTTTGAACTCTCTGCTCTAGTGAATGGGGGGGGGGGCACTGTTTTGTTCTATGCTGGCCCTGAGTTTTGGTCCCCGGTGGGTCTGTCCCTAGGGGATTTGCCGTGTGCCTTCCTGTTTGGTATGTTAGGTGTTCTGCAATGTTCAGAGGGAAAATTTCTGCTGAACCAAGGAGGCTGTACTTGAAGAAAGTCTTTAACAGTCTGCATCGATTTTGCTTTGTCTTCCATCTTTTTAAGTACCTCTTCAGTTTTCTGTCCGAACAAGCGGTCTTTGTCAAGAGGTGCATCTATGACTTTAGCTTTGACATGATCACGGAGAGGTTGTTCCTTCAGCCATGCATGTCTTCTGATAACAGATCCTGCCACTGCTGCCCTGCTAGAAGCTTCTAGGGAATCAAATCCACAGTGCAAAGAGTGCTTTGCCACCTGAGATGAAGAGTGCAGTAATTCTGCTATCTCTTTATTGTTGGCAAAATCTGGAAAAGCAGAAATTTTCTGTTTCAAAAGTTCCAAAGTGTGCTGTTGATATTTTAACATATGGAACTGACAGTTGACAGCCCTTATAGTTAAAGTGGCAGAGGTATATACTTTTTTACCCAATCTGTCCAGGGCCCTGGATTCTTTGTCTGAGGGAGTAGGATTCTTTGCAGAGGTAGCCTTAACTCAGTCAGGTCCCTGAGTAATCACCTCTAGATCTGCTATAGGATTTCTGTAGAGGAATTTATGTGAGTCAGGTACCCAGTAGCATCTGTCAGGTCTTCTGGGGGCAGGTGGAAGGGTGTCAGGGGTAATGCTAGATTCTTGGTAAACATCATCTACCACCTCCAAGATGGGTGGGATGATCAGAGGCCTGTGCTGGAGTAGGTCCAGAAACTCTCTTAGTCTTTTCTTGGATTGATGGAAATCCGTTGATTCCCACTGGAAGTATTCCCTGAGGGTGCGGAGGTTTTCTCCAAAGGAAAAGTCCTCCAGAGGTGATGCAGCAGGAATAGATTCTTCTGCATCTGAGTCTTCATATGCAGTAAGAAGATTTTCCTCTTCAAAAACAGAGGAGTCAAATCCCTCTGAGTCTAAATCCGACAGGATGTCTGGAGAAGGTTCCCTTCTCCTTTTGGCTGGTGTGGCCTGATTACCCCAGATGAAAGTGATAAGATCCTCCGCCATTTTAAGCATTTTAGTTTGAGGAGGGATAGGAGTAGTGGAATGGAGACTTTTTGCTGTTTTCTTTGGACTAGCTCTAAGTCTGGCCTGAAGAGTATCCCTCGGTGCTATCGGTGTGTTAGTCAGAACAGAGTGCAAAGGCCTTGGAGTGAATTCTGAAGCACAAGCGGTATCCTCAGAAGCCGGTGCCTGCGTAGCAGCTCCAGACCCAACCGGGGCAGAGACAGCCGAAGGCTGGTTAGAAAATGCAGTTTTCTGTGGCATACAGGACTCCGAAAGGGTCTCAGTAGAGGCATGTGAAGTAATAGAGTTGGGCATCAGGGGCTGCAAAAGCACCTCACTGAATTCCGAAGAACTGACAACACTTTTAGCGGTGGTGTCGTCGAAAGGCTTTGCCTTATGCGGTCTGTCTCTATTCTTATCTTTACTTTTGGAAGATCTGCGGTTTGCTGACTGATGGACGCCATATTGGTAATCGGAGACGGAAGATGAAAATATCTGACTACAAACAGAGCATTATGATGAATAGTTCTAGCATTAAAGAGGGCACAGAACCGACAGTGGGGTACATCATGATCTAGGCCTAAGCAAGTGACACAGTAAGAATGGAAGCCTCGGTGTAGTATTTGCTTTCCACAGGCAAAACAGTTATTGAGTTTTTCAAACATTGGTTAGTGCAAGAAAAAGCAAGGATCCCCAATGGGGTACTTAGCTTTAGACCTTTTCAGCTGAAGTTCAAAATCTGAAAACAGACGACGAGCACTGTTGCGAATTGCTTCTGCTACGGGCTCCACAGCAAGAAAGACTAAGGTAATGGCATCGCCTGCTCTCCTTTATAGCGTGGACAACCTGACGTCAGTCAGTAAGCGACAGCAGCCAACACACAAAACCTTGACTCTGGTATTCGGACCGACTGAAGGCTACCACACCATGGCTAACCCAATGGTTAGGACTGCAGCAGTGAAACACGAAGAACATCTGCTATAAATTTATACATATTCCATGTGTAACAGAAGCAAATGGTTCCGAAACACATTTTACTGAGTGTAGACAGCAGAAAGAAACTGAACTGAAACTAACCCATTTATTGTACTGCTTATGTTATTTACATTCAAATATAACACCCTGATTCAGCACTACTATAGTGCCACACACTATGTCAACGGCTTAAAGGGTGCTTAATTGTTAAGCAGCCTTCTAAGCTACATTAATGTAGGCTCTTGCACAAGTAGCTCTTAACCAGGATGTCATTTAATGAATATTTGAGCATAACAATGGCACTTCATGCACTACAAGCCCTTTCTCACATGGTGAGGCAGTGAGTTTCCTTAGCAGCTACAACTCAAGCTGAAGTCCACTCAAGGATTCAGAGCTAGCTTGTAGTAAATCCCTTAGGACTGAAAACAATGGTGAATTTGTATGGAAGAGGATGAGAGAGGCTGCCACTTTTAAAGCCAGAATGTAATGACAATGAATCCAGCTGGGCTACTGATGAGGTAAATACACTAGGAAAAACACTGACTTGTTTTCAGAGATGAGTCAGTTGGTATAAGCAAACACCGCATGGCATTTAAGCAACAATCAAGTCTGTAAATAAGGCACAGAAAAAAAGAGGGCCAAAAAAATAGCAATACAAAAGATGTTACATTAAAGCAGCCAATTATAATGATTCAGTTAGGTTTTATTTGGGTTAAGTGCAGTGGGACAGAGATTCATATTTTCCTAAACAAGAATTTCTACAATGTTTCCGTACTGTTAAACTCTCATCCGCTTAGCATCACAGTACAAAAGAACTAACAGAAACTTGTGGGAAAAAGCTAAAAAGCAGAAACACAATGTAAAAAGGCTTGCTAATCACGTGAGAGATATACATTTTTGTGGACTTCTGCCCAGAGTTAAGAGCTATAGACTATATCTGTAAAGCATGCAGTTTCTGTCAAGTGCCAAGATGTTAGACAGCACATGGGATATTGCTACGGATTTGAATTACTTAAGCATGACTAAAAGAAAAATCCAAAGATTAAATCTGAAGCAATAGTGTCCCTTGTTTACGGAACAGCTACAATAAAATTACTGTGTAAAATGCACCATACTCGCAGAGTCTTTCTTCCATAAAACCTAGGCCAACATTTTCACAGCTGGGTGAAACCAAACACAGTTTCACTGCAATATCAAGTGTACAACTTCTTACAACACCGTACATCTACATTTTTACATGGGCATGCATTACTGGTAGGGGAAGATGAGATGCAAAACCAGGATTAGAGACGATGTACTACAATCTCTTCTTAGTTTTACTTGTTTATTTGTTTGCTTGGCAGGTAAGCTGGCTGTACAGTTTGCAATCAGCAGCCAAATCGCAAGGCACCATGTACAAAACATAAGAAAAATATCTAGATAAGAAAGACAAGATGAGCCTGTCAGGACAGGGTAAAGGACTTTCAGCAGAAGGGAAACATTAACTCTAAGATTCAGTACAATCTGCTGCTAGAAATCTAAAGGAAAAAAAGGAGAGAGATCTTATGTAAATAATTTAGTTCTGCTAAATGATGGGATTAAACATTCTTCACTAAGTCTTAGAACCAAAGAAAAGCTTTCCTACTGTCGTACCTTTGGGAAAGGGCACTGCTGAAATGAGAAGTGTTGGGGATGTTGCTGAATCAGAAGGCTACAGACATGGCTTCTCTCTCAACATCGATGAGTGTTCCAAGTGCAGTGTAACATTAGTGCATTTACAGGAGCATTTCTTGAGCCATGGTATGTAGGTAAAGTCCTGCTCTCCCCAGAGTGCTGTATGTACAACATGACTCACTGGAGGCTGACCACTGTGACTACAACATCTACTAACAGCAGGTGCAAGCTTCCCTTCCTTTCTATGAATCTGCATGCTGTCTGTGGATTCAATACCCACTGCTCATCACTGCCTAAATGCAAACTGAATGAACATACAGCAGTGATATTTTCTATGTGTGGCACTAAAGGGGTTGAAGTAAGGAATATAACACTGTGCAACTAGTACCTCAAGTAAGGGATATGCCTCTCTGATTCCAACCATCACTAGGAAATCTTTGCAAAGTAGCCTACCTTGTTCTGACGGAGTTTGCAAAAAATGTAGAAGGAGTCATAGGGCTACATGAAACCTTCTCTGATGACTCCTGTAGACAGCAGCACTACACAAATACCAGGACACGTCTCTTACAAACAGAGCCATTTTTTTTTTAAAAAAGATGAAGTCCAAAGCTGGATGGATAAATAGGATAAATAAGAAGAGGAGTGAAACTGCTTCAGCCAGTTGACAGACAGTAGGCATAATGCAGGCCCAATTACTGATAAACCAGACACTTATTACTATGTTTCTGCAAGTAGAAGGAATACGCACCACAACACAAAAGTGACCAGTATTATAACAACATGACTATACAACATGCAGCTAGTTTTCGTGTAAAGTAAAACTGAGTAAAAGTAAAACAATGTGGTGCCAGACAGAGAAGGGCTGCTCACGTAGGAGAGTTTCTGCCTTTTAGAAACTGCAGGAGTCATGTATGAAGGGACAGCTGCAAAATATGCTATACACCAGTGTGACTTTACATTACAATTATGTTCTTCAATCCACGCTGCTGGGCGGTCCTGTGAACTGGGGGCTCAAAGTTAAAGTTAGTTTGCAACTTCAAAAGGCTGTATGGACAAGCTGGACATGGAAATAGACAAACACATGTACACACAGAAAAAAAAATGAAAATAAAAAATGTCAACTACTCTGCATGCTTATCAAAATAAACTATTTCTCACTTTAGAACTGGATCTTTAGCTGCAGGCATGGAACAAGGATGCAATTAAAGAACACACAAGTACTGTAAACTTGGAATAGCCAAGGATTGTACTCACCAACTATAAGTCTTTCAGTTTCTGGAAGCTTCTTAAATATCTTCCTGAAGTCCTCATTTCTTTGTTTGTAGGTCGGGCTAAGGACCTGTAAATAAAAATCTACATTACTAGGCGTCTCGGTAATGAAGGGTACGCTTACCTTTCGCTCATTCTGCTGCATTTCTGACATTTATTCTCCTGTACAGCCTCAGCACAGCAGGGCAGAGATAGCTAGAGCACAAAGTTCTGTAACCTCCAAGGGCTACAACAGTCTGTTTCACTGTACTGCACTTTATTCCCAGGTTGATTTGAGTACAAGCTGATAAAATGCTCCAAGGCCGATTTCATAACTGGCTCATTCCAAGAAGAAAAACAAGTTGCAAAAAGCTAACTTCAGGATCTTTTCTACTACACATACATTGCCACGCCCAAACTTACAACAGATCAAGTATCCTGTTAGCTATAAATCCTCTATGCAGTCTGGTATCACAGCTTAATTCAGGGCCTCAGGGATTTATAATGAACTCCATCCAGCAACCTCTGACCTCTGAATGCCCAGAAATGTATTCACATCATTGCCAATAGCATAAAACACAATGACACCACTCTACACAGAAAAATCAAAACCTGTGTTATATAAAAAAGAAGCCTCAGAAAAGGTGCAAGATGCTATGGCTGGAAACAATTTCAACAGATGTTATGCTAACATTATGCTTTTTTAATGAAAATTAGTAAATGACTACAGACCTTGTAAAAATAAACTGCTGTAACAGAATTTCAAAATTTAACAAATAATGCAACACAAAGTTCAGGTCACAGCTACAGAAGCAGGGTGCAGGAACCTAGTTTTTGAACCATAAACCTAGACATTAAAATAATTTTGTAACATTGTATTTATTTAAATATGTACAGTGTGTGTGTGTGTGTGTGTGTATGTGTATGCACATGCATATTTATCACCACATGTACACATTTACATACTTACATGGGTACCCTTCAGATGGTCGAACTTTTAAAAGCTCGACTTTCATATGGCAGAGACCATATGATGAAACTTTTAAAAGTTCGAATGGTCTGAATTGGGATCTCCATAGAGCACGGAACGGGAAGATTTCCCTTTACCGCAATGTAGTGGGATCTCAGAGTTGGTATACTTAAATAGCGGGGGAGGGGGTGTGCAGGGGGCTTGCCCCCCTGCTAGCACTGGGTAGATTTTTTTTTTCCCACAATGTCGAACTTTCAAATGTTCGATCATATGGTCTCGGCCATATGAAAGTCCAACATTTGGATGTTCGATTATGTGAAGTAGACCCACACACATACATATGTATGTATTTATACATGTGTCCTTTTAATGTAGAAGACAGCTGCCTAGTTTAGCAAAAGAATTTCTTTCAAACAGCACTACTCATTCAAACTGTACCTCAGAATGTTCCACACAGAAATAAGAACCAACGTGTACCATTTCAAACTTCAGAAAGACAACTTATGTATTTTTTTCAGACTAAACTGTATGGAATGGTCAAAGGGTGCAGAATAGTTAACTCATATTTAGGGAAGAAGTGCTGATTTACAAGAAATTATTCCAAATTAATTTGTTCAAACCCTGATACCAGTCAGCACCTGAAAAGTGCAAATAGGGAATCTTACAATACTGCAACCACTTGAAAACAGAGTGATATTGACCCAAAGCGTTCATGGAAAAGATCAAAATTAATGAGAAGAGACCAACACATTACTGATGCAGGCTTTCTGGAAAAGGGGAAACGTGCAGTTGTGTAAGAACTTACATAACATCAGGTGTCTTACTGATCACTGTTGCTGTATTCATAATGGCGAGTTATCACTGCTGACAACCATCCGTGATTCCAAAACTTTACCTTCCTAGGATTGTATATCCAATGTGTGACCTCAAGTCATACGTGTAGGGCTATACAGATGGATGTACTAGCGGAATTCCTCAGACCATCCCCCAGCCAGCAGCCTGAAGACCCCTGAACTTAGTTTTCCAGGGCTGTAGACTGGACACCATGAGGATACATGCCTACCTCCCTCTGGAAAAAGTGTCAGCTAGGAAAGGCAAAGCATGAAGTGGTAAGGAGGACCCTTATTTTCTAAGATGCTGTCCACAGTAGAGGGTCAGAGGGAGGAAAAACAGAAAGTGTGGCAGTGAGATTACTGAAAAGGAAATTAGAGGGGAAGAACAGTGCAACAGTGATCAGTAGGACAGCTACTGATAAAGAAAGTTCTTACACAGCTGTACTATGTCCTGAATAAAATTCCTGTTGCAGTATTCATAATGAATGGATTACCAGACCTGAAAATGATGTAAGGGTGACTGGTTAGTGAGCTGCAGAACTGTCCCAAGAGGCCAAAAAGGATTGACCTCACTAAAGCAACCTTAGACCATGAGTAAGCATCAGTCCTATAGTGTTTAATGAAGGTGTGTACAGAGGACCAGGCAACAGGTTGTGGTACTGTCCACTCCTTTGTAGAAGGCCCCAGATGATGCTACTGACCTGGTAACATGAGCTTGAGTGCATGAAGGCAAAGACTTACCATGCAGAGAATAACAAGAGGTGATGGCCTTAGAGATCCAGCTTGCAACTGCTTGCTTAGGAACTGGTTGGTTCAATTCTGACTGCATAAAGGAGACAAAACGGTCACATGTTTTTGAAGAAAAGGTAGCGAGATTTACTGCCTGGTTAAGTGATAATTCATTCACTACTTTAGGCATGAATGAAGAGTTAGCTCTCAAGGTCACCCTGTCCTTGTGAAAAATAAGAAATGGCAGGATGGCCTTAAGTGCCTGAAGTAAGAGTCAGAAGTATATTTGTTTTCCAGGTGCAGAATTTGAGGTTTGCTGAGACTGCTGGCTCAAGAGGATGCAAAGTAAGTTTTTCCTTCACAAAGCTGAGATCCCAAAGAGGGGTAATGAGATTCCTTGGTGGTCTAAGCTGCAGCATCCCTTTAAGGGAACTTGACCTCAGGTCTGGACGGGCACTGTGGAGTAGACACTAGAGATAGCCAACAGGTGGGCATTGATGGAAGAGTAGCCCAGACCTGTACACATGAGCTCACACAGACATTTTAGTATGGAAGGTACCTGTGATTTGTTGGGTCATGTCCATTCTTGTGTCACCAAAGTGAAAATTTCTTTCATTTGGCAATGTAGGATTTTCAAGTAGTGGGTCTCATGGCTTCTTACAGAACCTTAATTCCATCCTTTGAAAAGTGATGCCTGTAAAAATTTAGAAACCTTTCACCCACAGTGTCAGGTTAAGTGATGACAGGATGGGGTGGACTAGTGACCCCTTCTGTTGTGTGGTGAGATCTGCTTGTTGTGGCAGTTTGTAGAAGCTGCCCCTGTTTAACCTGTTTAAAAAGAAGAGGAAACCAATGATGTCTTAACTGAAAGGGGATCACTAGCAAGAGTTTTGGCTTTTCTTTTTGGGCCTTTAGAAAAACCTTTGGATAAGAGTTAGAGGAGGAGATGTGTACAGGAATCTCCATGTCCAATGAAAGCTGAAAGCATCTGCCATCCAGGCTGAGACACAAGGGAACCTGGTGCAAAAGGGGGGAGCACTGTTCATTGGTCTCTGATGCAAATAGGTCTATCTGATGTATCTTCAACAGTGGAGGATGTCCAGGAAGACTTGTATGTTGTGGGTCCATTTGTAAGGATCCTCCAAGGTCCTGCTTAATGTGTCTGCCAACACGCTGTCCCATGATGGAATGTATGTGGCTACATGTGTTTTTCTGGGAGACACTCTCCCAAATGGTCTCTGCCAATCTTCAAAGCTGGTAAGACTGGGTTCATCCTTGCTTGTTTATGTACCACACTACTGTATGTTGTCTGCAAACATTTTTAGGGGGTCTGACCTTAATCCATGGGAAATGTCTTGAAGAGCTAGGTTGAGAGCCCTCATCTCCTTTATGTTTATGTGATGTTGTAGTCATTTTGGTTACCAACTGCCCTGAACCCGGTGTGTCCCTGTCCAGGTTCCCCATGCCTGGTCCAAGGCATCTGCATGTATTTCTTGAAATGGAAGTGGTGGGGTGAAAGAAGTCCTGGGTATAGTATCATCTGGTCCCGCCACCAGGACAACTCTCTTCTGATACAAAATAGTGGACGGATTACTGTGGCTAGTTGATGACAGTGCTGGGTACCAAAATGCTTTCAGATACCACTGGATTTTCCTCATATGAGGTATGGTTAGAGGAAGCATTGGAAGAGTTGCCGACGTGAATCGTAAGGCCTTTAGTATCTCTTTTGCTGAGTACTGGAAGAGGGAAGTGAGGTTATTAAAGTAATTTTCAATATTCTGCACTTTTTCCTGAGGCAGGTAGGCATGCATCCTTATGTTGTCCAGGCTGCAACCCTGGAAAACTAAGTTCTGAGTTGGCTGCAGGGGGCACTTCTTGTAGCAGGTACTGAAACCCATTTGTGAGAGTAGATTGTGGGTTTGCTGCAAGTGTTGTATGAGTACCTGAGGCGAGAAGGTTTGGATTAATAAGTTGTCAAACTAGACAAAAATCTGGATTCCCTATGTTGAACAGAAGACAATTACAAGTACCAGACACATGAACATTCTTGGGGCTGTGTAAAGCCCAAAAGGTAGCAGTAAACTGAATATGAGATGACCCAGCAGAAAACCTGAGGAATCTCCTGGGGGTGGATCTGGTTTGTGGAGGGGATGGCATGCCATTTAAAGGAGGATTTCCACCCAAGACAAGATATAGCCCTTTTTATAACAGAAAGCACCTACTGGTCTGTGGTAATCTTTTCCCAGGTGGAGACAGACTGGGTGAGCATTTTTGAGAGGAGAAGGGCTGGAAAATGTTGAGACTTTGTAGACAGTCACAAAGATTGGTCTCCAAAGGAAGACCTCCCAGAAGAGGAATCTCTCTCTGGTTTCTTTGTGAATCTCTTTCTAGGAGCCTTTTTGTGTTTCTGTCTCAGCCTTGGATCTGTAACAAAAGATGTAGGTTTTGTTAGGCAATTCCTTTGGTACTTGGGTACGGAAGTTAGGAGAAGTTGTTTGCAGTCTTCTTAGAGGGTTTTGAAAAGACTGGCTACCTGAGGTCCAAACATGAGATTTTAGTCTAAAGGCCAATCCATAATTTTTCCTTTCAAGTTTTCAGGTATGGGTTGATTGTGCAACCATGCATATCTGCAGAAGACAAAACCAGTGGCAGCTGCTCTGGATGAGGTATCTACAGCATCATTACTACATTTATCAATGAGTCTGGTTACTTGTGTAGCCTGATTAAGTAGACAACATCTGTTATTTAGAATCATTCCCTTAAGGGTCCACTACTACCTTATTTAAGGAATTGAGGATGGATATCAAATACATGAATATTTGGGTTTGGTATTTTACAACCCTGAATGCCAAAGTGGAGTAGGGATAAACTTCTTATCCCACCTAGCCATAGCTCTACTAACCTTGCCTGAAGAGAGGGCACTGGCATTAGGGAGGAGCTTAGAAGATTCAGCAGAAGTGAGAGACACTGCAGAGGTGTCTGGCACAAGATTTTTAAATATGAATTTAAGATTATCAAGGACATTACAAAATCTGTCTGGCCTTTTGGGAACAGGAAGCTGCAAGTCAGGGGCAGCAGATGTGGGCTGAAATGCATCCAAGAAGGCCTCAAGAATAGGGGGAACTGGGGAAGGTGCATGAATGTCCATTTCCAAGAGGGTGTAGTATCTTTTCTGAAGCTCTGTAATTTGCCTAGACTCCCAGTCAAAATGTTTCATCATGTTTAATAGTGTCTCATTAAAAGAAAGCTTCTTCCGCAGGAGAGTCAGGAAAAAGGGAATCTTCATCATCTGACAGGACTTGGTCAGGGGAGTAAATTTAATATGAATTTGTCAAGGAATGGTTCTGAATAAGAAGCCTCCTCATCTTCAGAAAGAGATGAATCCACAACAACATTTTGAGGGGTAGGGTGATGCTGAAAAGAAAAGGATGGTGGCTTCAGGGCCATAATGACCTTCTACTGGCCCTGAGAAAAGTCTATCCATTCCTTCTCCCTATATACATGTTTAGTTTTTAGGCATTTCTTCTTTGGCATGATGTCCGCTTGAACCAAGTGTGCTGGTTAGGATCCCTGACGTACCTCATTTGGTTTACCAGAGATCTCCTCCCTAACCAGTACCTGGGGAATGCTCTCAGGATGCACCGAGATGATGATGCGTAGTTCAGCTTAATCTGCATGTTTTTCAGTCATAACAGCAGCCATTACTATAATGGCCTCCAACTGGGACTCAGTAGAGTGCATCTTAGATGTAACTGGATGTGTCTCAGGTTCTGAAACCTCAGCAGGTATGTTGGAGTTAGAAAGAGTCGACAGAGTTTCTGGCCTAGTTCTTTTAAGCTTCTTCTTAAGATGTAATGGTACGTCCGGGGAAACAGAATATGCTATCTAGAAGCGGACTGAGCATTTAAGACACTGGGTGCTCAGAAAAGTATTGAGCAAGAACAAATGGGATCACAATGCATCAAAATACTGAGGAAGGACAAAAGGGATTGCAATGTCTTGGGTACAAACAACTGGCAAATGGGAACAGGCTTTGTAGTCTGTGTTCCACTCCTACTCATAAAAGACACTGGGTATACGCAAGTCTTTGTACAAGATTTGCCTACTGCACTTGTACAAACCCTTCTAGCTGACATTTAATACTGTTAAGCAAATACATTTTAGAAAAACAATGGAAGGTTCCCCAATGGGGCATTCATCTGTTTACTTGAAGCAACAGTGACAATGACCAAAAGACAAACAGTCCAGTGGATAAGTGATCTGCATTCAGGCTGGCAGCAAGACAGTGTGAGTAATTACACTTGTAGGTCTGCCTATATACACCTATGTTTACCAGGACACATGTTGGATGTATGATCATGAGAAAGTAAAGGTTTGGTACACTGACTGGACGTCAGCAGTGATAACCCATTTATTATGAATACTGCAACAGTGATTACTAATGCTACTGCAACTTCTTAGAAAAGAAACTTTAAGTCAGAAAGGTTATCTCTTGACAGATAGTAAAATCTATATGGCTGCCGTCAAACCCTGAGCCCAAGGAAGCATATTGGAGGGAGTAGCAGTAACGCTGTTGATGAATGGCTGGAAAGAACTGGAGAGACAGAATACTGCCACTGCCAGCTATAACTACAAAAGTCATACATCTCAAAATGTAAGTCTCTTAGTATGGTGCCAGACTAAAGGGCAGCAACTACTACTCACCAATGTCCCCTCGGCAATCTCATACCTGTAATACTGTTCTCTAAAGGCCTGCCCTACACCTCCATTAAAATCCATCCCTCGACCATCTCTGCCTGCCTCTATGTCCACCAGTGTTCTTGCCACCTATGTCAAAACAATTTATCAAGGGGATTATTCAATTAAGAAACCCCACCACCTCCCTTGTGAGGGTCGCTGCTCCTGCCTGGGACCTTTATTTCATATTGAAAAACCTTATCTTGTCCCTGCCACTGCCTGTTACCTCTGCAAATATCAAATTTCTTTCTTAGTAAACATCATCTCAGCCAGAAGGCTCTGCAAGTTGCAGGTACTCATGTGTACGGAGCCCTTTTTAGGTTCTATCAAGGCAGTATTTCCCCAAGGACATATCTTTTTACCAAGCCAATATAAAGCAGGTATAGTGACACCACCAAGAATCACAGGAAGCATGGTAGAGTAGATAGTTACATACAAAAATGACATGGAAAAAGACTGAGAGAGACCAGACTGCCTCTGACAAAGATGTCCATTTTTTAGGTAGGGAGGCAGAACTGCTAGTAACTCTAGTATACACTGCACTATGATGACCTGCACCCAAGTGGAAGTCTCAATGGCAATGGGGAACAGCTGGTAAAACATGCAAGGGAGTAAAACATCTTCCTAATATGAGGCAATATCAGAACATTATAACATGAAATACTACTTAGAAAAGGACTGCAGCAGGGCCAGTGGTACCATCGAGTACCCGATTACAAAATAAGAGTAGGAGAAAATAAAAGTATCAGTAACACCACTGAGATCCTGACTGAACACGGTACCATCAACAATATCAATAAGGACACAATAAATCAGTAAAGGGACTTAGCAAGAAATTTTTGAAAGAGAGAAGAAATAGTGCTATTATTAGTAAGCACCCACAAAAGGGGTAAGGAATAGCAGGATGGCACTGTCAAAATGGGCTATCATAAAAATGACAGATATTTCAGTAACAAGGAAAGGGGCATGGGAATATTGGTTAAAATAGTGAGACTCAGGCACAGAAAGATTCATAGGTGTATACTAGGCTAATGACCAATATGGCCCTTATACGCCTAGCCGGGCACCCAAACATGACCCACAAATTTGATTTATATAGGGTGTGATTTATTGATGGCCTCTGTCCATCAGAGACATAGGCAACAGATCAAGGGAGAAAGAAATGTTGTGTAAGAACTTACCATAACCATAGATGTCCTTCTCTTCCATGCTGCAGTATTCTGCATATGGGTTTACCTTTCTAGTCTTGCATACGTATGTCCAGTATCCAAAAGCTTTCAGTCCCAACTAGGTGCATGAGACATCAGGTCTAGGCAAAAGTAAACGGGTCATAAAAGTGACGTTGGCACGCACCAGCCCTCAGAACTGAAGTCCCCAGCTGGAGCCAATTCTAATTGGGCAATGCCAAGTCATTGCCATTCAGAGAGGGAAACATAACTGATAAGCAGGGAAGGAGGGAGGGTAGGAATACTGCAACATAGAAGAGATGGACATCTATGGCTATGGTAAGTTCTTACACAACTTTTCTATGTCCTTCTATTCCTATGCTGCAGTATTCTGCATATGGGTGAGTGCCAAAGTTCACTGAGAAAGGGTGGTTGGTATGGAAGGAGACTCCAGGAACCCATGCAGGGTAGCCCTAGCGAACCCTGCCCTGGACCTAGAGATGTGGTCTAGATTCTAGTGTTTGGTGAAGGTATGAATTGAAGACCAGGTGGCTGCCTCCAGGATAGAGGAGGTGTCCAGGCCCTTGAAAAAAGCCACTGAGGATGCCATGGCTCTAGTGGAGTGGGCCTCTTACTGTATCTTGAAGTGATTTACCATGGTGTTGGTAACAGAAGGTAATAGCCTTGGAAATCCAAGCCGAAATAGTCTGTTTGCACACAGCCTTCCTTAGTGCTCCAGGGTGGAAAGATATGAAAAGGTGGTCAGTCTTTCTGATAGACTTAGTGTTGTGGAGGTAGAATCTAATTTGTCTGTGAACATCCAGGAAATTAAGTATTCTTTCACTTCTTCCTTGTGGGTTTGGATAAAAAACAAGTAAGTGGATGGCCTGATTGAGAGACAGGTCATTCACTACCTTGGGCATAAAGGATGGATTTGTCCTGAGCGTAACCCTGTCTTTATAAAAGACAGGAAAGGGAGGGGTAGCCATTAGTGCCTGGAGCTCTGATACCCTTCTGACAGAAATGATAGCCACTAGGACGACTGTCTTCCAGACGCAAAGCTTTAGGGAAGCTTGATCACAGGCTCAAAGGGTGTCAGTGTAAGCTTCTTCAGCACATAGTTGAGATCCCAAGGAGGAGTAGGTTTCCGGGAGGGTCAGAGGTGTAGGACCCCTTTGAGGAAGAGCTTCAAAGGGAGCCTGGATGCCAAAAGGGTATCCATGGGAAGGCATGGAGAGATAGCAGACAGGTGTTCCTTAATAGATGAGTAGGCCAAGCCGGTCTGAAGTAACTCACATAAATAAGACAGCACTAGGGGAATGCCACTGATAAGCGGATCCAGCTGCTTATTTTGTCACCAACAAATTAAACTTTTTCATTTAGACAGGTAAGATTTTCTAGTGTTAGGTTTCCTGGCCTCCTGCAGGACACTGAGCATGTCCTCATTGTATAGGTGTCTGTATGGGATCAGAAGCCTATCCATTACAGGATCAGTTGTAGCAGCTGCCACTGTAGGTGAATTAAAGATCCCTTGTGCTGTGTGAGAAGGTCCACTCTGTGGGGTAACTTGTGATGATTGCCCTTGGACAATTGAAGAAGTAAGGGGAACCAATGCTGTCAGAGCCAGTAGGGAGTCACCAACAAGATTTTTTGATTGTTCTGCTGAATCCATAGCAGAACCCTCTGAATGACAGGGAAGGGGGGGAATACATAAAGATATTTCCCATTCCATAAGACAGAGAAGGCATCTGTTGCCAGTGCCTGTGGGTCTGGTGTCCTGGTACAGTATCCTGGAAGTTGCCTGTTGCTGGCAGAGGCAAACAGGTCTAATTGTGATGTACCCCATCTGTAGAGCATGTCCAGGAAGATATGCTTGTGGAGCATCCATTTGTGTCGGCTTGTGCTTGTTCTGCTTAAAAATCTGCTTGGGAGTTGTGGATAGAGGGAATGTATGCTGCTTTCAAGGTAATTCCCTGGGAAGTGGCTACTTCCCACACCAATATAGCAAGTCTGCAGAGTAGGTAGGACTTGGTCCCTCCTTGTTTGTTGATATACCACAGGAATGTGGAGTTGTCTGTGTATATCAGGAGGGATCCCTTCTGAAGGAAAGGAGTGAATGCCTGAAGGGTTAGGAGGACTGCCCTCATTTATCTGGCATTGATGTGTTCTGTTTTCTGCTTGCATGTCCACAGGCCTTGAACTTTTCGATAGCCGAGAGTGGCCCCCCCCACCACAGGTCTAAGGCGCCCATATGCATGACCTAAGATGGATGAGGTGGTTGGAGGGGGAATCCTGGGTGGAGATTCACCTGGGCCAACCACCATAAGATCTCCCGTTTTAGGCATGGAAGAAAAGGCACAATGTGTTCTAGTCGGTGGTTGTGCTGTTTCCAGACAGAGCTTAGGTACCACTGTAATTTTCTCATCTGTAACCGAGCTAGGGGTAGCATGGAAATGGTAGCTACCATGTAACCCAGCAGCTTGAGGTACTACCTCGCAGTCAGATAAGGGGAGAGTAGAATCCCTTGCAGGTGCTCTGAAAGAGAACTCACCTTTGCTGGGAGCAAGTATGTCTCCATCAAGTCTGTGCAGATTCTGCACCCTAAGAACATAATGTCTTGGGTCGGTGTGAGGTTGGACTTTGGGAAGTTTATATGGAACCCAAGAGCCTGTAGGAAAGACACCATGAACTGGATATGGGTTAGGAGTGTTTTTTGGCTGGCAACCTGTAAAAGCATGATGTCCACGTATGGGAATATCTGTATCCCTTTTGTCCTGCAAAAGTCCATTACTGGAGCCAGGCATTTGGTGAAGACTCTGGGTATGGTTGAAAAGTCCAAAAGGCAAAGGAGCCCACTAAGAATCTTAAGTATATTCTCTGTGTGGGTCTTATGGGAATGTGCAAGTAGGCATGCTTCATGTCTAGCGTAGCTAGGAAGTCTTTGCACATAATAAGAGGGATCACAGTTGGCAGGGTCAGCATTTTGAAAGTTGGCACCTTTAAGAAAGGATTGAGCCTTGATAGGTCTAGGATGGGTCTCCATGGCCCTTCTTTCCTGGGAACTAAGAAAATCCTCGAGTAGAACCCTTTTCCAAATTGGGAGGGAGGTATTCTTTCTATAGTGCCCTGGTTAATAAGGGACTGCAGCACTGGTAGCAGGAGGGGCAGTTGATGAGCAGGAGGTCGTGGCTTGTGTAGACTTACTGGAGAGGTTATCCAAGACAGGAAGTAACCATCTTGGAGGTTGGAGAGGACCCACTTATCAGAAGTGACCTGATTCCAAAGAGGAAGGCAATGGGAAAGGTGAGCAGACAGTGGAATGGAGGCAGCTGGTGGGGGAGGCAGGAGTGGCAAGTAGTCAGACACTACATGCCCTGTCCTGAAAGGGCACCCTTTGACTACAGGAGGAAAGTGCTCTAGCTGAAGAAATTTTCTTTCCTGCTTGCCTGTGTCTAGTTTGAGGTGCAGGATTGGAGTGTTTCCTGAGGAACTGTGTTTTTGCAGGACAGTTCCTGTAAAATTTAGGTACATGAGAAACTAGCAGATGCTGAAGATCCTGCATCTCTTTTCCGTTTTGTTACAGGGATTTGAAAAGATCTGCTACTTTTGAGCCAAATAAGGCAGCACTGTCAAGTGGTGCATCATTGACCTTAGCTCTGAAATCATCTGTCTGGGGTTGCAAGAGCAGCCAGGAGCATCTGCGAAGTGCAGAAGCTGAAGCTGCTGACCTTGCTGAAAATTCTGCAGCACTGTAGTTCCATTTAATTGAATGCCCTGGTGACTTGGGACGTAAGGGCCAGTAGAGAAGACACAGCTGAGTTGGCTGAGGAGTCTGGAATGTCTGCCAACAGTTTGGTCACAGAGTCTAGAAGAGACAGGGCGTACTTGGTAATTAGTAGCTCTAAATGCCAAAGTAGAACAGGTGTAAATCTTTTTGCCTAGCCTTTCCATAGTTTTGCTGTCTTTGTCAGCAGAAAGGATGGTGGTGGTAGGCAAGAGTTTGGAAGCTTTGTCTGTGGAGACAGAAATGGTAGCTGGATCTGCAGGAAGGCACTTAATCAAGTGCTTAGCTGAATCTGGGACTTTGTACAGTCTGTCTGCTCTACCAGGAGCAGGAGGTTGAGAGTCCAGATGGAGAGATGCACAGGAAAAGGCATCTAAAAAGGCAAGCAGTATAGGAGGAATGGCCGAAGGGCTTGGTGTTTCCATTTGAATGAGGTCATAGTACCGCTTTTGTATTTCAGACATGTCTGTGGATTCCCATTTGAAGTGTTCCTTCATTTTAAAAATAGTTTCAGAGTAGGTCAAGTCTTCAACAGGGGAATCTGGGTCTACTGATTCTTCCTCTGGGATCCACATCCCAAGGGAGAAGAGAGTTGTGAATTATAACAGAGGGAATCACCTGAGGAATCTGAACCGATGTCCTCTTCCCTAGTAACTCAGGTTGAGGCCCAGGACTAAGGAGAAGAGGAGAAGTTGCAGGAGCAGAAGCAGCTGATGTAGGCCTCAGGGCCATGAAAGCTGAGAAAAGGCTTTGTCTAAAGGCCTGTCAGTCTGGAATACTTTCTGCTGGCTGAGAGATATGCTTCCTTTTTTCTCTACTCTTGAGAATCCCAACTGGCATCTGTTTAGGAGCGGGTATCAAAGTCTGACGCAGGGAATCAGAAAGTTCCCCTGAAAATGCTGGTTCCCCCGGCATCCAAAACTGTTGCTGGAATAGCCTCTGCAGATGTACTCTCGCTCACCGGTAGTATGGCTTCCTCAGAGGTACCCGTGACATCCAGTGTGGCGGACCAGGGTCCAGATCCTAAGGACAAGCGGACGTTGTCCACAGGCTGTAGATCAGCCAGAAGAGGCTCAGTAAATATTACAGGCCGTAAAGATCTGGCCTTCTTTCTTGGTGGTTCAGAGGTGACATTTGATGAAACCTCCATACACAAAGTAAGTTGTTTTAGATGTTGGTTCTCTAAGTACAAACTGAGTGCATGCAGATGACTGCACAACGTTTTCAGAATGAATGACTGGCAAATAGGGCAGGCCTTATAACCATGCAACTGTCCGACACAGAACAAACACTTATCATGGGTGTCTTTATGAGGGATCCGATGGCCGCACTGACATTTACCCTTTCTGGATGACATGAAAAGGCAGTAATACAAAAGGAAGAACTGAAAAGGTCCCAAACAGGAAACATAGCTTGAAACTTGAATCAGTCATTAGCGAAAGCAGGAACACCTGGCGTACAACTGGCAGCTGGAAAATTCTGAGGGCTGGTGTGTGCCGACATCACTTTTGTGGCCCACGTACACTTGCCTAGACCTGGCGCCTCGCGCACCTAAGAGAGACTGAAAGCTTTTGGATACTGGCCGTATGTACGCGAGACTATAAAGGTAAACTCATATGCATAATACTGCAATATCTTCTGATTACCAATCCATTGGTCCACGTTGTGCTTAAATGGGTATAGAGAGGAATTCTGCTTCACATGGATGGGAATCCTATTCCAAAGAATTGGAATTCTCTGAGAAACATCTGACTCTCTAACATGTTCTATTTATGTTGCATGAAAAATTTAGGTCTTTTAATCTAGTAGTTCTGAGGCTATTTGTTAAGATGTGCAAATAGTTCATCAAAACAGGGTCCAAGGATGCCTTGTATGACAGGCAAAGATCACCTCTCAGAAGTCTGTATGATACTGAGTAAAGAGACAAGGCTTTGATGCAATCAGGGTAGGTCATTGTATTTACTCCCTGTATTCTTTTTGTAAGGAACCTTTGTGGATGTTCCATTTGCTGCGTTTGTCTGTCTGGTCTAGTACATACCAAAAGTGGAATGGGGGGTTAGAATGATGGTTAAGGTGTTTACCATACAAACATAAGGGGCAGGGTTTGATTCTTACATGAGGTAATTGTATA
This sequence comes from Protopterus annectens, assembly GCF_019279795.1. Taxonomy (NCBI): domain Eukaryota; kingdom Metazoa; phylum Chordata; order Ceratodontiformes; family Protopteridae; genus Protopterus; species Protopterus annectens. The sequence goes on along the minus strand of NC_056741.1, from coordinate 1,026,998,016 downwards.
GGCTTAAAATGGCCCACAAGGGCAGTTAGCCCTGTACTAATCTATGAATCTATGAATGATGGGTCTGATGAGGGCCGAGTACAGCGGTATAATGACCTCTCTTGATGTTAAGCAACATAAAAGGGATTTCTTACTGCCTTGCGCACATGTTGGTTGAAAGCTACATGACTTTTCAAATCCCTGACAAGTGAATCAACTTTTAATGGTGTTTTACTCATGACCTAGTTACCTGAGGTGGCAGACATCCCAAAAATGTACTATAATGCATTTCTTGTTACTGAGTTTTAAGCTATGGCTTTGACACCATGCTTTTGTTTGTATTAAACATCCCTGAAGGCTATTCTCATTTTGGGGGATGCACTGACTGCTCCCAGTCTGAAATCATCTGTGAACTTAATTAACCAGGGGCCTTTGACATTGACTTTGACATCTGAGAAGTAATTGCCAAATAGGAGTGGGTCTAGCACAGTGCCCTGGGGGACTCTACTGGTAACTGGCCTCTTTCTGGAGGTGGCCTCACTTATTCTCACCTCCCGGGTGCTATCAGTGAGTCACCAAACTATCCAGTGTGTTATAATTGGGTCTTCCATAGGTTTGTTGTCAATGCCTGAGGGGGGTATTGTATCAAATGCTTTAGCTGGATCTAGGTAGGCAGTATTCACTGTTTTCCTCTCATCCATTGTCTTAGTGACCTTTTCAAAGATGTCCACCACACTCAGTAAGCGTAACATTCCTTTGACAAAGCCAAAATAGAATGTCTCCTCAGTGTCTGGAAGTCTCCTCTGTCCTTGTTGATAATTTCCATTACAATTCTTTCCATGGCTTTGCAAATAAGGCTAGTCGGACTAATGAGCCTGTACTTTCCAGAAACTACTGAAGGTTCTCCTTCATGAATGGGGATGACTGTCGCAGTCTTCCATGCATGTTTTACAAAGCCTTTTTAAGACTAGAGTTAAATAATGGCTCCAAGGGCAATGAGAAGTTATATTTCAGACTGTTCAGGACGCATCCGAGGATGTGATCTGTGACCATTGAGGCCATGTTCCTGGTTTGATCAAGCACAGCCAGTATGTGTTTCCTAGTTACAGTTGGAGGGGTTACGTCTGAGAGTATTTTCTGGGGGAAGGTTGGGGATGAGAGGGGATAATGGTGGAAATTAATTTGTCCAACAGGTTTGCTATTATCCCCAGCCCGGACCCTATGAATCAGGCACCATTAACCACCACTTCAGCACTCTGCTGTGTGCTGCCCTTAAGATTTCTGACATAGGTGAAGAAGCCATTATGGTTATCTTTCACCTGGGAGGTTCTCTTAACCTCAAAGTTGGCCTTGTGTGATGTAATTAGTCCTCTTAGCTGCCTATATAGTTTGATGAGAGAGTTTCTATATTTATGAGAACTACCTTTACAGATTTTTGCCGTAACTGTTTTCCTTTTGTGTATATCTTGTTCAATTTGGGATGCCACCAAGGCAATTTGTTTCCAGGGCTAGTCCTGGGCTTACCTCTGGTAGGTATAGCAGCCTCTATGCAGCCAATGACACAAATGCACAGAATGTCTGACAGCAATTCAGCATAGGCTGCTGTTTTCTCAAGGAGGGGCAATGAATTTGGACAAACCACAACTTAATAAAAGTTAATGTGTCTTGGAATAGTACCTAACTGCTACTGATTTTACTGGGATTACAGAGGAGGAGGAGATACTGGAGGGTGAAGTATTCTCCCATATTTGTGAGCATGTGGTCCAGTATGTTGCAGCCTCTAGTTGGTGTATTAACTATTTGGTCAAGGGTGTTTGCAGTTACTTAGTCCAGGAATCTCTATGTCTACTGAATTAAAATCGTACAGGATTCCCAGTCTATAGAGGGGTAACTAAAGTCTCTCATGAGTAGAGTGTTAGGATGGATGGAAAGTTTCTACAGTAAGTTCAAGTATCCACTGTGACCTTCTTGTGACATGGAGGGTGACCTACAGCTGGCTAGGGCATCGTACAGGAATTTGTCTATGGTGATCTGCACGTGGAGGAACTCCAGCACGTCATCCTGTTTGACCAACCTAGAGGTATGCCTATTACGAAGAGGCTCAGTAAGTATCACAGGCCGTAAAGATCTGGCCTTCTTTCTTGGTGGTTCAGAGGCGACATTTGATGAAACCTCCATACACAAAGTAAGTTGTTTTAGATGCTGGTTCTCTAAGTACAAACTGAGTGCATGCAGATGACTGTGCAACGTTTTCAGAATGAATGACTAGCAAATAGGGCAGGCCTTATAACCGTGCAACTGTCTGACACAGAACAAACACTTATCATGGGTGTCTTTATGAGGGATCCGACGGCCGCACTGACATTTACCCTTTCTGGATGACATGAAAAGGCAGTAATACAAAAGGAAGAACTGAAAAGGTCCCAAACAGGATACATAGCTTGAAACTTGAATCAGTCATTAGCGAAAGCAGGAACACCTGGCGTACAACTGGCGGCTGGAAAGTTCTGAGGGCTGGTGTGTGCCGACATCACTTTTGTGGCCCACGTACACTTGCCTAGACCTGACGCCTCGCGCACCTAGGAGAGACTGAAAGCTTTTGGATACTGGCCATATGTACGCGAGACTATAAAGGTAAACTCATACGCAGAATACTGCAATATCTTCTGATTACCAATCCATTGGTCCAAGTTGTGCTTAAATGGGTATAGAGAGGAATTCTGCTTCACATGGATGGGGATCCTATTCCAAAGAATTGGAATTCTCTGAGAAACATCTGACTCTCTAACATGTTCTATTTATGTTGCATGAAAAATTTAGATCTTTTAATCTAGTAGTTCTGAGGCTATTTGTTAAGATGTGCAAATAGTTCATCAAAACAGGGTCCAGGGATGCCTTGTATGACAGGCAAAGATCACCTCTCAGAAGTCTGTATGATACTGAGTAAAAAGACAAGGCTTTGATGCAATCAGGGTAGGTCATTGTATTTACTCCCTGTATTCTTTTTGTAAGGAACCTTTGTGGATGTTCCATTTGCTGGCTTTGTCTGTCTGGTCTAGTACATACCAAAAGTGGAATGGGAGGTTAGAATGATGGTTAAGGTGTTTACCATACAAACATAAGGGGCAGGGTTTGATTCTTACATGAGGTAATTGTATAGGCTTAAAATGTCCCACAAGGGCAGTTAGCCCCGTTCTAATCTATGAATCTATGAATGATGGGTCTGATGAGGGCCGAGTACAGTGGTATAATGACCTCTCTTGATGTTAAGCAACATAAAAGGGATTTCTTACTGCCTTGCGCACATGTTGGTTGAAAGTTAGGTTGATATTTACATGACTTTTCAAATCCCTGACAAGTGAATCAACTTTTAATGGTGTTTTACTCATGACCTAGTTACCCGAAGTGGCAGACTTCCCAAAAATGTACTATAATGCATTTCTTGTTACTGAGTTTTAAGCTATGGCTTTGACACCATGCTTTTGTCTGTATTAAACATCCCTGAAGGCTATTCTCATTTTGGGGGATGCACTGACTGCTCCCAGTCTGAAATCATCTGTGAACTTAATTATCCAGGGGCCTTTGACACTGACTTTGACATCTGAGAAGTAATTGCCAAATAGGAGTGGGTCTAGCACAGTGCCCTGGGGGACTCTACTGGTGACTGGCCTCTTTCTGGAGGTGGCCTCACTTATTCTCACCTCCCGGGTACTATCAGTGAGTCACCTAACTATCCAGTGTGTTATAATGGGGTCTTCCATAGGTTTGTTGTCAATGCCTGAGGGGGGTATTGTATCAAATGCTTTAGCTGGATCTAGGTGGGCAGTATTCACTGTTTTCCTCTCATCCATTGCCTTAGTGACCTTTTCAAAGATGTCCACCACACTCAGTAAGCGTGACAGTCCTTTG